>NC_057802.1:370181510-370526954 GCF_018294505.1 Triticum aestivum
TCACTTGTTGATCTGCGCGATGGCGCCGTCGAAGAAGATGATGGAGGTGTCGTAGAGGCCCTCGAGCGCATAGTCGCGCGCGTGCTTGAGGTGGTCCTGCAGCCCGGCTAGGGGGTTCGCCATTTCCGCCGCCCGCCGAGATACGGGGCTACAGATTCGCCAGAGCACGCGCGGGGTAGGAAGAGGCGCGCGGGTGGATGGATTGGGAAGAAGAAGAGAGCTACATGTATCGTCTGATTCGAATTTGGGGATTCAGACGAGAGGGCTACGGTGGCTGTCTGTTGGCGTCCGGGACCTGGGTGGGAGGATGGAGACTCGCTCAGCCAGCTTGCCGACGCGTCTGTGGCCCACTGTCAGCGAGGTACTAATAGGCTGCTGTTCTATCCTTCTTTCTCTTTTGACGGGAATCAGCTCCACTTCTCAAAACACGAGTTTATAATCATTTAGCGAAGGAGAAAAAATGCGAACGTGTTCCTTGCCGGAACCAACCCATCAAAGTTCAAAGTTCAAGTCCTAGATTTTGGAAAGAGTGATTGTATTTTCGATGTTTATTTCAGATCTTTCGGCGAGGTGCGTTCATAGGGATTAGTGTGTGTTTTTATGTTCGCCTACCACGGGGGGATCTTTTGATGAGATGGTGGTGGAACCGACTTTGACAATCCGACTACAGACATGCACAATATTGCGCCTTAGCAATCACTAAATCAATCTTCTGGAGATTACTGACGATGTTAAAAGCATGACCAGTCAGACCATTCCTGCAAATAATCGAAGAACGAAAGGCAATCTGAATACTACGAATATAGATGATGTACTATCAAAAGGGCATTGCGTTAACGGGGTAAAAGAAAGTCTTTATCACCACAATTAAATGCATTAGACCATTTAAAAAAGGAATATAATGCATTAGCAACCGCAACACAAGAAGTAAATAATTCACTACAACCTATAAGAAGCAACCTTATATGTGTTATAGTATATATTTTTTTGGAAAAGGAGGAGGACCCCGGGCCTCTATTTCTGGACGATGCATACAGTCACTTTATTAATAATTCACACAAGACCTTACAAAGTTATACAACAGTAAGATTAAAGCCACCGTCTAGGCAACATCTGTCGATACTCCTATCCAGTTGATGAAGGGATCCTGATAGTCTGGACCTAATACCAAACAAACCTCGCAGCCAAACCTAACATCTAAGACCTAAGGTCCCAAGCAGGACTCCTGCCGGGTATGGGGCACCCACCAGTCCGCGCACTCCTCAACCAGGACGCCTGCCGGGTATGAGGCCGCCGCAACCACCTGCCACCAATCCATCTTTAGTGTTGTACTGCTGCATCTACCTTGCCCGGTCTAGCTGTCGGCGATGTCACCACAACGCCAGACAACGCCACCATTCTGCGCTCGTCCATCATCACACGCCCACCAGCGAGACCCCGCTGCTCCATGCCGCTGAGACCTGCCATTGTCGACGTGCCAGATGCCACGCTGCTCCTCCGTCGCGAACACCACATGTTTCCACTAGTCCCATCCCCTCCGCCTGCAGTACGTCTAACCGAGCACCCAAACACCCCAGGCGGCGCCTCCAAGAAGGGTACGACACACGCAGTGCTGCCGCTGCCCAATCTAAGGAGATTTTGGGTTTTCACCCGGGCATGGGGGTGGGGTGGAGGGCATGGACCTCGACGGCGCCTGCAAGGAGGAGAACGGCGACCCTGGTCCGTCGCCACCATCGGGATGAACGAGTCATCCAGAGTTTCCTCCGGTCCGATGGCACCTCTACCAGCCCCCGCGAATGCACCGAGGCCGACGACCGCGATCGTAAGCTACCAAGTGCAGCGGGAGAGAGCCTGCAGCGTGGAGGAGATCCACCGGCAAATCACCGCCCACGCGGTCAAGACGTCGTCCATCCATCCCCCGCGAACGTCGCCAGCTGAGGGCACCGTCACCAAGCTTAACGGGGCTGCCGCCCCAGGTCCAGGTTCCTCCACGATGGCTGATACGTCTCCAACGTATCTATAATTTTTTATTGTTCCATGCTATTATATTATCCATTTTGGATGTTTAATGGGCTTTAATATGCTCTTTGATATTATTTTTGGGACTAACCTATTAACCGGAGGCCCAGTGCCAGTTTTTGTTTTTTTGCTTGTTTTGGAGTTTCGCGGAAAAGGAATACTAAACGGAGTCCAAATGGAATGAAACCTTCGCGATGATCTTTCTTGGACCGAAAGCAAACCAGAAGACTTGGAGTTGAAGTCTGGAACGCCACGAGGCGGCCAAGAGGCAGGAGGGCACGCCCAGGGGGGTAGGTGCGCCCCGCGCCCTCATGGGCCCCTCGTAGCTCCACCGACGTACTTCTTTCGCCTATATATACTCTTATACCCTAGATCGATCGCAGAGAGCCACGAAACCACTTTTCCACCGCCGCAACCTTCTGTACCCGTGAGATCCCATCTTGGGGCCTTTTCCGGCAATCTGCCGGAGGGGGGATCGATCACGGAGGGCTTCTACATCAACACCATAGCCTCTCCGATTAAGCGTGAGTAGTTTACCACAGACCTTTGGGTCCATAGTTATTAGCTAGATGGCTTCTTCTCTCTCTTTGATTCTCAATACAAAGTTCTCCTTGATGTTCTTGGAGATCTATTCGATGTAATACTCTTTTGTGGTGTGTTTGCCGAGATCCGGTGAATTGTGGATTTATGAACAAGATTATCTATGAATATTATTTGGTTCTTCTCTGAATTCTTATATGCATGATTTGATATCTTTGCAAGTCTCTTCAAATTATCGGTTTAGTTTGGCCTACTAGATTGATCTTTCTTGCAATGGGAGAAGTGCTTAGCTTTGGGTTCAATCTTGCGGTGTCCTTTCCCAGTGACAGTAGGGGCAGCAAGGCACGTATTTTATTGTTGTCATCGAGGATAAAAAGATAGGGTTTATATCATATTGCTTGAGTTTATCCCTCTACATCATGTCATCTTGCTTAATGCGTTACTCTGTTCGTATGAACTTAATACTCTAGATCCATGCTGGATAGCAGGATGTGTGGAGTAATAGTAGTAGATACAGAATCGTTTCGGTTTACTTGACACGGACGTGATGCCTATATTCATGATCATTGCCTTAGATATTCTCATAACTATGCGCTTTTTTATCAATTGCTCGGCAGTAATTTGTTCACCCACCGTAATACATGCTATCTTGAGAGAAGCCACTAGTGAAACCTATGGCCTCCGGATCTCTTTCTTATTATATTGCATCTTTTTTATTTACATCGCATTTCGTTTACTATTTTGCAATCTTTACTTTCCAATCTATACAACAAAAATACCAAAAATATTTACTTTACTATCTTTATTAGATCTCACTTTTGCGAGTGACCGTGAAGGGATTGACAACCCCTTTATCGCGTTGGTTGCAAGGTTCTTGATTGTTTGTGTAGGTACTAGGTGACATGTGCGTTGTCTCCTACTGGATTGATACCTTGGTTCTCAAAACCGAGGGAAATACTTACGCTACTTTGCTGCATCACCCTTTACTCTTCAAGGGAAAACCAACGCATGCTCAAGAGGTAGCAAGAAGGATTTCTGGCGCCATTGCCGGGGAGATCTACGCCCAAGTCAAGACATACCAAGTACCCATCATAAACTCTTCTCCCTCGCATTACATTATTTGCCATTCGCCTCTCGTTTTCCTCTCCCCCACTTCTGAAACGATTTTCGAAAACTTTTGCCTTTTCTTCGCCCCTTTTCCGTTCGTCTCTTTTCGCTTGCTTTTTGTGTGCTTGTGTGTTGGATTGATTGCTTGTCACGATGGCTTAAGATAATACTAAATTGTGTGACTTTTCCAATACCAACAACAATGATTTTATTAGCACTCCGATTGCTTCTACTACCGATGCTGAACTTTACGAAATTATACCGCTTTGCTGAATCTTGTTATGAAAGATCAATTTTCTGGCCTTCCTAGCGAAGATGCCGCTACCCATATTAACAACTTCGTTGATTTGTGCGATATGCAAAAGAAGGAAGATGTGGATAATGATATTGTTAAATTAAAGCTATTTCCGTTTTCGCTTAGAGATCATGCTAAAACTTGGTTCTCTTCTTTGCCTAAAAATAGTATTGATTCATGGAATAAGTGCAAAGATGCTTTTATCTCTAAGTATTTTCCTCCCGCTAAGATCATCTCTCTTAGGAATGATATTATGAATTTTAAGCAACTTGATCATGAGCATGTTGCACAAGTTTGGGAGAGGATGAAATTAATGATACGTAATTGCCCTACACATGGTTTGAATTTGTGGATGATTATAAAAAAAATTATGCCGGATTGAATTTTGCTTCTAGAAATCTTTTAGATTCGGCCTCGGAAGGCACTTTTATGGAAATCACTTTAGGAGAAGCTACTAAACTCATAGACAATATTATGGTTAATTATTCTCAATGGCACACTGAAAGATCCACTAGTAAAAAAGTTCATGCGGTTGAAGAGATTAATGTTTTGAGTGGAAAGATGGATGAACTTATGAAATTGTTTGCTAATAAAAGTGTTTCTTCTGATCCTAATGATATGCCTTTGTACACTTTGATTGAGAATAATAATGAATCTATGGATGTGAATTTTGTTGGTAGGAACAACTTTGGTAACAACGCGTATAGAGGAAACTTTAATTCTAGGCCATTTCCTAGTAATTCCTCTAATAATTATGGTAATTCCTACAACAACTCTTATGGAAATTTTAATAAGATGCCCTTCGATTTTGATACTAGTGTTAAAGAATTTATGAATTCGCAAAAGAATTTCAACGCTTTGATTGAAGAAAAGTTGCTTAAGATTGATGAGTTGGCTAGGAACGTGGATAGAATTTCTCTTGATGTTGATTCTTTGAAACTTAGATCTATTCCACCTAAGCATGACATCAATGAGTCTCTCAAAGCCATGGGAATTTTCATTGATGAGTGCAAAGAAAGAACCGCTAGGATGCGTGCTAAAAAAGATTGCTTTGTGAAAGCGTGTTCTTCTAGTTTTCATGATAATAATGATGAAGACCTAAAAGTGATTGATGTCACTCCTATTAAATCTTTGTTTTCCAATATGGATCTTGATAAAGATGAGACTGGAGATTAGTTAAATTTAGTTAAAAGGCGTCCCAATGATTCGGAGTTTTTAGATCTTGATGCAAAAATTACTAAAAGTGGGATTGAAGAGGTCAAAACTTTACATAGCAATGAACCTACTATTTTGGATTTCAAGGAATTTAATTATGATAATTGCTCTTTTATAGATTGTATTTCCTTGTTGCAATCCGTGTTAAATTCTCCTCATGCTTATAATCAAAATAAAGCTTTTACTAAACATATCGTTGATGCTTTAATGCAATCCTATGAAGAAAAGCTTGAACTAGAAGTTTTTATCCCTAGAAAACTTTATGATGAGTGGGAACCTACTATTAAAATTGAGATTAAAGATTATGAATGCTATGCTCTATGTGATCTGGGTGCTAGTGTTTCCACGATTCCAAAAACTTTGTGTGATGTGCTAGGTTTCCGTGAATTTGATGATTGTTCTTTAAATTTGCATCTTGCGGATTTCACCATTAAGAAACCTATGGGAAGGATTAATGATGTTCTTATTGTTGAAAATAGGAATTATGTGCCCGTAGATTTTATTGTTCTTGATATAGATTGCAATCCTACATGTCCTATTATTCTTGGTAGATCCTTAGAACGATTGGTGCAATTATTGACATGAAAGAAGGAAATATTATATTCCAATTTCCGTTAAGGAAAGGCATGGAATACTTTCCTAGGAAGAAAATTGAATTGCCTTATTAATCTATTATGACAGCCACTTATGGATTGCATACCAAAGATGGCAATACCTAGATCTATTCTTGTTTTTATGCCTAGCTAGGGGCATTAAACGATAGCGCTTGTTGGGAGGCAACCGAATTTTATTTTTGTTCTTTGCTTTTTGTTCCTGTTTAGTAATAAATAATTCATCCAGCCTCTATTTAGATGTGGTTTTATGTTTTAATTAGTGTTTGTGCCAAGTAGAACCTTTGGGAAGACTTGGGTGAAGTCTTTGCGATCTTGCTGTAAAAAACAGAAATTTTTGCGCTCACAAGATTAGCTGCCATTTTTACTGGAAAGTGCTTTTAGATTGATTATTTTTGTAGATGATTAATAGACAAATTCCTCACGTCCACCAATTTATTTCAGAATTTTTGGAGTTACATAAGTATTCGAACAAATCAGATTTCTACACACTGTTCTGTTTTGACAGATTCTGTTTTTCGTGTGTTGTTTGCTTATTTTGATGAATCTATGGGTAGTATCGGGGGGTATGAACCATAGAGAAGTTGGAATACAGTAGGTTTAACACCAATATAAATAAAGAATGAGTTCATTACAGTACCTTAAAGTGGTGGTTTATTTTGTTATACTAACGGAGCTCATTAGATTTTCTGTTGAAGTTTTGTGTTGTGAAGTTTTCAAGTTTTTGGGTAAAGATTTGATGGATTTTGGAATAAGGAGTGGCAAGAGCCTAAGCTTGGGGGTGCCCAAGGCACCCCAAGGTAAAATTCAAGGACAACCAAAAGCCTAAGCTTGGGGATGCCCCGGAAGGCATCCCCTCTTTCGTCTTCGTCTATCGGTAACTTTACTTGAGGCTATATTTTTATTCACCACATGATATATGTTTTGCTTAGCGTCTTGTATGATTTGAGTATTTGCTTTTTAGTTTACCACAATCATCCTTGCTGTACACACCTTTTGGGATAGACACGCATGAATCGGAATTTATTAGAATACTCTATGTGCTTCACTTATATCTTTTGAGCTAGATAATTTTTGCTCTAGTGCTTTACTTATATATTTTTAGAGCTCGGTGGTGGTTTTATTTTATAGAAATTATTGATATCTCATGCTTCACTTATATTATTTTGAGAGTCTTTTAGAACAGCATGGTAATTTGCTTTGGCTATAAAACTAGTCCTAATATAATGGGCATCCAAGATGGGTATAATAAAAACTTTCATACAAAGTGCGTTGAATACTATGAGAAGTTTGATGCTTGATGATTGTTTTGAGACATGAGGATGGTGATATTAGAGACATGCTAGTAGATTAATTGTGAACTTGAGAAATACTTGTTTTGAGGTTTGCAAGTCCCGTAGCATGCACGTATGGTAACCGTTGTGTAACAAATTTGAAGCATGAGGTGTTTCTTTGATTGTCTTCCTTATGAGTGGCGGTCGGGGATGAGCGATGGTCTTTTCCTACCAATCTATCCCCCTAGGAGCATGCGCGTAGTACTTCGTTTCGATAACTAATAGATTTTTGCAATAAGTATGTGAGTTCTTTATGACTAATGTTGAGTCCATGGATTATACGCACTCTCACCCTTCCACCATTGCTAGCCTCTCTAATACCATGCACCTTTCGCCGGTATCATACACCCACCATATACCTTCCTCAAAACAGCCACCATACCTACCTATTATGGCATTTCCATAGCCATTCCGAGATATATTGCCATGCAACTTTCCACCGTTCCGTTTATTATGACACGCTTCATCATTGTCATATTGCTTTGCATGATCATGTAGTTGACGTCATATTGTTGCAAAGCCATCGTTCATAATTCTTTCATACATGTCACTCTTGATTCATTGCACATCCTGGTACACCCCCGGAGGCACGCATGTAGAGTCATATTTTGTTCTAGTATTGAGTTGTAAGTAAACAGAAGTGTGATGATCTTCATTATTAGAGCATTGTCCCATGTGAGGAAATTTAAAAAATGAGAGAAAGGCCAAATAAGAGAAGGCCAAAAAAATGAGAGAAAAAGAGAGAAGGGACAATGCTACTATCCTTTTCCACACTTGTGCTTCAAAGTAGCACCATGATCTTCATTGTAGAGAGTCTCTTATTTTGTCACTTTCATATACTAGTGGGAATTTTTCGTTATAGAACTTGGCTTGTATATTCCAACAATGGGCTTCCTCAAAATGCCCTAGGTCTTCGTGAGCAAGCAAGTTGGATGCACACCCACTTAGTTTCTTTTGTTGAGCTTTCATACATTTATAGCTCTAGTGCATCCGTTGCATGGCAATCCCTACTCACTCACATTGATATCTATTGATGGGCATCTCCATAGCCCATTAATACGCCTAGTTGATGTGAGACCATCTTCCTCCTTTTTTGTCTTCTTCACAACCACCATTCTATTCCACCTATAGTGCTATGTCCATGGCTCACGCTCATGTATTGCGTGAAAGTTGAAAAAGTTTGCGAATACTAAAGTATGAAACAATTTCTTGGCTTGTCATCAGGGTTGTGCATGATTTGAGCATTTTGTGTGACGAAGATGGAGCATAGCCAAACTATATGATTTTGTAGGGATGAACTTTCTTTGGCAATGTTATTTTGAGAAGATATGATTACTTTGTTAGTATGCTTGAAGTATTTTTTTTATGTCAATATTAAAATTTTGTCTTGAATCTTTCGGATCTGAACATTCATGCCACAATAAATAAAATTACATTGATAATTATGTTAGGTAGCATTACACATCAAAAATTTTGTTTTTTTCATTTACCTACTTGAGGACGAGCAGGAATTAAGCTTGGGGAGGCTTGATACGTCTCCAACGTATCTATAATTTTTGATTATTCCATGCTATTATATTATCCATTTTGGATGTTTAATGGGCTTAATATGCTCTTTTATATTATTTTTGGGACTAATCTATTAACCGGAGGCCCAGTGTCAGTTTCTGTTTTTTTGCCTGTTTTAGAGTTTTGCGGAAAAGGAATACCAAACGGAGTCCAAACGGAATGAAACCTTCGCGATGATCTTTCTTGGACCGAAAGCGAACCAGAAGACTTGGAGTTGAAGTCTGGAACGCCACGAGGCGGCCACGAGGCAGGAGGGCACGCCCAGGGGGGTAGGCGCGCACCCCACCCTCGTGGGCCCCTCGTAGCTCCACCGACGTACTTCTTTCACCTATATATACTCTTATACCCTAGATCGATCAAACAGAGCCACAAAACCACTTTTCCACCACCGCAACCTTCTGTACCCGTGAGATCCCATCTTGGGGCCTTTTCCGGCGATCTGCTAGAGGGGGGATCGATCACGGAGGGCTTCTACATCAACACCACAGACCTTCGGCTCCATAGTTATTAGCTAGATGGCTTCTTCTCTCTCTTTGATTCTCAATACAAAGTTCTCCTCGATGTTCTTGGAGATCTATTCGATGTAATACTCTTTTGTGGTGTGTTTGCCGAGATCCAATGAATTGTGGATTTATGAACAAGATTATCTATGAATATTATTTGGTTCTTCTCTGAATTCTTATATGCATGATTTGATATCTTTGCAAGTCTCTTCGAATTATCGGTTTAGTTTGGCCTACTAGATTGATCTTTCTTGCAATGGGAGAAGTGCTTAGCTTTGGGTTCAATCTTGCGGTGTCCTTTCCGAGTGACAGTAGGGGCAGCAAGGCACGTATTGTATTGTTGCCATCGAGGATAAAAAGATAGGGTTTATATCATATTGCTTGAGTTTATCCCTCTACATCATGGCATCTTGCTTAATGCGTTACTCTGTTCTTATGAACTTAATACTCTAGATGCATGCTGGATAGCGGTCGATGTGTGGAGTAATAGTAGTAGATGCAGAATCGTTTCGGTCTACTTGACACGGATGTGATGCCTATATTCATGATCATTGCCTTAGATATTCTCATAACTATGCATTTTTCTATCAATTGCTCGGCAGTAATTTGTTCACCCACCGTAATACTTGCTACCTTGAGAGAAGCCACTAGTGAAACCTATGGCCCCCGGGTCTCTTTCTTATTATATTGCATCTCTTTTATTTACATCACATCTCGTTTACTTTTGCAATCTTTACTTTCCAGTCTATACAACAAAAATACCAAAAATATTTACTTTACTATCTTTATTAGATCTCACTTTTGCGAGTGACCGTGAAGGGATTGACAACCCCTTTATCGCGTTGGTTGCAAGGTTCTTGATTGTTTGTGCAGGTACTAGGTGACTTGTGCGTTGTCTCCTACTGGATTGATACGTTGGTTCTCAAAAATGAGGGAAATACTTACGCTACTTTGCTGCATCACCCTTTCCTCTTCAAGGGAAAACCAACGCATGCTCAAGAGGTGGCAATGGCCGGAGTGGCGACATCAGCCACGAGCGACGAGATCCGGCACCGCGCGGCCGACGCCATCGCCCCAGCCCGCCGTCGACCGATCCCGCCGCCGCCGGGAGCCCGCACACTGCCGGGAGTCCCACACCCATGGATCTGGGCGCCCGTGCACCGCCGCGAGCACGCCGCCTCCGGGATCCGCACCCCGTCGGGAGGGCCGCACCCCGCGGATCAGGACGCCCGCGCTGATGTCTACTGCGCAACTTTATTCTTGTAGACTCGTGTTAGGCCTCCAAGCACAGAGTTTTATAGGACAGTAGCAATTTTTCCTCAAGTGGATGACCTAAGGTTTATTAATCCGTGGGAGGTGTAGGATGAAGATGGTCTCTCTCAAACAACCCTGTAACCAAATACAAGAAATCTCTTGTGTCCCCAACACACCCAATACAATGGAAAATTGTATAGGTGCACTAGTTCGGCGAAGAGATGGTGATAAAAGTGTAATATTGATGGTAGAAATATATTTTTATAATCTAAATAAATAAAAACAGCAAGGTAGCAAATAGTAAACGGGCACAAAAACGGTATTGCAATGCTTGAAAATGAGGCTAGGGTACGTACTTTTGCTAGTGCAATCTCTCAACAGTGCTAATATAATTGGATCATATAACCACCCCTCAAAGTGCGATGAAGAATCACTCCAAAGTTCCTATCTAGCGGAGAGCATAAGAATAAATTGTTTGTAGGGTACGAAACCACCTCAAAGCTATTCTTTCCGTTCGATCTATTCAAGAGTTCTTACTAAAATAACACAAAGCTATTCTTTCCGTTCGATCTATCCTAGAGTTCGTACTAAAATAACACCAAAGCAAATTCATATTCATAATACTCAATCCAACACAAAGAACTTCAAAGAGTGCCCCAAGATTTCTACCAGAGAAACAAAGACAAGAACATGCATCAACCCCTATGCATAGATTACTCCAATGTCACCTCGGGAATCCGCGAATTGAGTGCCAAAACATATATCAAGTGAATCAATACGGTACCCCATTGTCACCACGAGTATTCAATTGCAAGACATATCAAATCCATAAAATTATTCAATCCGATAACAATGAAATCTCAAAGGAAAAACTCAATTCATCACAACAAGATAGAGAGGGGAAAACACCATATGATCCGACTATATTAACAAAACCCGCGATACATCAAGATCGAGACATCTCAAGAACATGAGAGAGAGAGATTAAACACATAGCTACTGGTACAAACCCTCAGCCCCGAGGGTGGACTACTCCCTCCTCATCATGGTGGCCGTCGGGATGATGAAGATGGCCACCGAAGATGATTCCCCCCTCCGGCAGGGTGCCGGAAAGGGTCTAGATTAGTTTTCGGTGGCTACAGAGGCCTGCGGCGGCGGAACTTCTGATCTAGGTTAACCCCGAGGGGTCTTAGAATATTTGGGAATTTATAGGGCAAAGAGGGGGTGCGGGAGGCCACCGAGGTGGGCACAACCCACCAGGGCGCGCCTGGTCCCCCAGGCGCGCCTTGGTGGGGTGTTCCCCCCTCGGGGCACCCCCCAGGTGCTGCTCTGGCCCATCCTTCTAGTCCATAAAAAATCTGCAAAAAATTTCGTGGTGTTTGGACTCCGTTTGATGTTGATTTCCCGCGATGTGAAAAACAAGCAAAAAACAACAACTGGCACTGGGCACTGGGTCAATAGGTTAGTCCCAAAAAATGATATAAAGTTGCTATAAAATGATTGTAAAACATCCAAGAATGATAATATAACGGCATGAATACTTCATAAATTATAGATACGTTGGAGACGTATCAGCATCCCCAAGCTTAATTCGTACTCGTCCTCGAGTAGGTAAATGATAAAAGAAATAATTTATGAAGTGTGAATGCTAGCAAAGTGCACAAGTTTGATCAATGAAAATTTCAATCACTTTTCCTAGCATCATAACAACAATTTTTTCTCATAAAATTTCTCATGTTAAAGTAGCAACCAATTCACATGTTAAGGTTCATACAATGAATTGTCTTGAAACTCAACAACCTATGTTCTCAGTCACCAAGCAATTGCAATTCAACTTATTCAACAGAGTTTAAGTAAGAGCTCCACATACTCAACCATCATATAATCTTCTATGATTGCTAACACTCACCGCATACACATGAGCAAAACGTTTCAACCGGACACATAGAAAGATAGGGGCTTATAATTTCGCCTCCCAACGTATTCACCTCCAGGGTGATGTCAACAATAATAACTCATGCTACCCATATTCAACTGGATATATGTGTCTAGATCTTTCCTCACCACATGATGTTTGCTAAAAAAGAAAAAGGAATAGAGATAAAACTTTGACTCTTTGCATAAAAGTAAAAGATAGGCCCTTCGCAGAGGGAAGTAGAGGTTGCCATGCGCTTTTTGTTTGGATGTTCAATGCCTTAGTGCAAAAGAACGTTACGTTATATTGCCCCTTATGATAGCAACCTTTATTATGCAGTCTGTCGCTTTTATTCTTTGCCATCATAAGTTCGTACAACGCTCAATTTTCTCTTACACTAAATGATCTAACACTTTTAGAAGCAATTTTTATTAACTTTATTGCACCGATGAAAACTTACTTGAAGGATCTTACTTAATCCTTAGGTAGGTATGGTGGACTCTTGAAAATAAGATTTGGGTTTAAAGGGTTTTTGGATGCACAAGTAGTATCTCTACTTGGTGCGGAATTTTTGGCTAGCAAAGATGGGGGGCAAGCACCACATGTTGAAGGATCTATGACAATATAACTTCTATGTGAATGTGAACAAACATAAACCATTACGTTGTCTTCCTTGTCCAACATCAACAATTTTGGCATACAATATTTTGATGGGGGCTCACAATCACAAAAGATTTCCAAGATAGTGTATTTGCATGTGAAGGTTCTCTTCCTTATACTAATTATTCGTGAATTGCTTGTATGACCAATATTGTGATTGTAAAGCCTCAAAATATTTCACTTTCTAAACCCAATGTGAAGCTACTACTAGGCACGATAAGATTTCAACTTCATGACATTCAATTTATTCAACAATTTACACATAGGATATAAGTGAAGCACAAGAGTAAATGACAAGCTACTCCAAAAAGATATAAATGAAGATCATGAGCATAATATTTCTTTCTTTCAAATTAATTTAAGTGAAGAAAGAGAGAATTTCTTCAAAAATACTAAAGCACACCATGCTCAAAAAGATATAAGTGAAGCACTAGAGCAATTCCATAGAAAAGAGCTTCGTTGACGGGATGTGTGTGCCGCTTACCTAGCCTCCCCGGCAACTATTTGAGGACTATATTTTATTTAAAAACTTTCAGATCTAAGTACTTTATTAAAACAGCAAGCAAAACAAAATAAAATGTCATTCCAAGGATAGCACACATCATGTGAAGAAGCAAAAACTTAGGCTCAACCGAGACTAACCGATAATTGTTGATGAACAAAGGTGGGATGCCTACCGGGGCATCCCCATGCTTAGATGCTTGCGACTTATTGAAATATTATCTTGGGGTGCCTTGGGCATCCCCAAGCTTGAGCTTTTGCGTCTCCTTAATTCTTCTCATATCACGGTTTTCCTAAATCTCAAAAGCTTCATCCAAACAAAACTCAACAAGAACTCGTGAGATAAGTTAGTATAAACCAATGCAAAAACCTTATCATTCTCTACTGTAGCAAATCACTAAAATTATTATTCGACATTGCATACTAAATGCCTCTGCATATTTAATACTCATGTCCTCAAATAGAACCATTAAACAAGCAAACATATGCAAAATAACAGCAATCTGCCAAACCAGTACAGTCTGTAAAGAATGCAATATTCATCATACTTCCCTAACTCCAAAAATTCTGAAAAAATCACCACACTTTAGAAAATTTATCAGAGCTTATTTTGCAAAAAGTTTCAGCACTTTATCACATTCTGACTTTTTAGGGAATTTTTGCAACATCGATAAACTTTCTGTTTTGAAACAACAACATGTAGACTTGTAAAATAAGCATAGTAAAGGCTATCAATGCCACTTTTATTGAAATAAAAGATGCAAAACATTATTATAAATAACAGAAAGCAAATCCTAGCAAAACAAAATGACGCTCCAAGTAAAACTCATGTCATGTGACGAATAAAAATGTAGCTCCAAGTGAGGTTACCGATAATGTTGGAGACGAAAGAGTAGATGCCTTCCAGGGCATCCCCAAGCTTAGTTGCTTGGATCTTCCTTGAATATTACCTTGGGTGCCTTGGGCATCCCCAAGCTTAGGGTCTTGTCACTCCTTATTCTCCTCATATTGACATCTCACCAAAAACTTGAAAACTTCAATCACACAAAACTTAACGGAACTTTGTGAGATAGGTTAGTATGATAAAGAGCAAACCATTTCACTTTGGTACTGTCAAAGACAAGATTCATAATTGTTTCCACACAATGCCTACTATAGCATATCATTTCCACAATTTATATTGAGCAATATAAGCCATAGAAACTAGGAAACAAGCAAACTATGCATTGAAAACAGAATCTGACAAAAACAGAACAGTCTGTAGTAATCTGTACTCAAACCATACTTATGCTACTCCAAAAATTATGAAAAAGTTAGGAACACGTGAGAAATTTGTATATTAATCTTCTGAAAAAGAATCAACTCAAAATCACTCTGTTGTTAAAAATGAGAATTATTTTTGTTAGCGCAAAAGTTTATGTTTTTCAGCAAGATCAAATCAACTATCACCCAACATGATCCCAAAGGCTTTACTTGGCACTTTATTGAAACAAAAGCAATAAAACATGGTCAATATAGTAGCATAATCATGCGAACACACAAAAACAGTAGGTAAAAGTGTTGGGTTGTCTCCCAACAAGCGTTTTTTCTTTAATGCCTTTTAGCTAGGCATGATGATTTTAATGATGCTCGCATAAAAGATAAGAATTGAAACACAACGAGAGCATCATGAAGCACATGGCAAGCACATTTAAGTCTAACCCACTTCCTATGCATAGGGATTTGTGATCAAAAAATTTATGGGAACAAGAATCAACTAGCATAGGAAGGTAAAATAAGCACAACTTCAAGAATTTCAACACATAGAGAGGAAACTTGATATTAGTGAGAAGCCTACAAGCATAAGTTCCTCCCTCATAATCATTTTCAGTAGCATCATGAATGAATCCAACAATATAGTTATCACATAAAGCATTCTTTTCATGATCCACAAGCATAGAAATTTTATTACTCCCCACATAAGCAAATTTCTTCTCATCAATAGTAGTGGGAGCAAACTGAACAAAATAACTATCATGAGAGTGAAAATTAAAATCATGATGACAAGTTTCATGCTTATAATTATTCTTTATAGCATACATGTCATCACCATAATCATCATATATAGGAACTTTGTTGTCATAATCAATTGCAACCTCTTCCAAAATAGTGGATTCATCATTAAATAAAGTCATGACCACTCTAAATCCATTTTCATCAATATAATCATCATAAATAGGAGGCATGCAATCATCATAATAAATTTTCTCATCAAAACTTGGGGGAGTAAAAAGATCATCTTCCTCAAACATAGCATCCCCAAGCTTATGGTTTTGCATATCATTAGCATCATGGATATTCAAACAATTCATACTAACAACATTGCAATCATGCTCATCATTCAAATATTTTGTGCCAAACATTTTATTGACTTCTTCTTCTAACAATTGAGCACAATTTTTCGATCCATCATTTTCAAGAAAGATATTATAAAGATGATCAATAATATGATGCAACCTCAATTCCATTTTTATGTAGTTTTCTTTTATAAACCAAACTAGTGATAAAACAAGAAACTAAAAGACTCAATTGCAAGATCTCAAGATATACCTTCATGCACTCACCTCCCCATCAATGGCGCCAGAAAAGAGCTTGAGGTCTACTATGCAACTTTATTCTTGTAGACTCGTGTTGGGCCTCCAAGCGCAGAGTTTTGTAGGACAGTAGCAATTTTCCCTCAAGTGGATGACCTAAGGTTTATCAATCCGTGGGAGGTGTAGGATGAAGATGGTCTCTCTCAAACAACCCTGCAACCAAATACAAGAAATCTCTTGTGTCCCCAACACACCCAATACAATGGAAAATTGTATAGGTGCACTAGTTCGGCGAAGAGATGGTGACAAAAGTGTAATATTGATGGTAGAAATATATTTTTATAATCTAAATAAATAAAAACAGCAAGGTAGCAAATAGTAAACGGGCACAAAAACGGTATTGCAATGCTTGAAAATGAGGCTAGGGTCCGTACTTTTGCTAGTGCAATCTCTCAACAGTGCTAATATAATTGGATCATATAACCACCCCTCAAAGTGCGATGAAGAATCACTCCAAAGTTCCTATCTAGCGGAGAGCATAAGAATAAATCGTTTGTAGGGTACGAAACCACCTGAAAGCTATTCTTTCCATTCGATCTATTCAAGAGTTCGTACTAAAATAACACAAAGCTATTCTTTCCATTCGATCTATCCTAGAGTTCGTACTAAAATAACACCAAAGCAAATTCATATTCATAATACTCAATCCAACACAAAGAACTTCAAACAGTGCCCCGAGATTTCTACCAGAGAAACAAAGACAAGAACGTGCATCAACTCCTATGCATAGATTACCCCAATGTCACCTCGGGAATCCGCGAGTTGAGTGCCAAAACATATGTCAAGTGAATCAATACGATACCCCATTGTCACCACGAGTATTCAATTGCAAGACATATATCAAGTGTTCTCAAATCCATAAAAGTATTCAATCCGATAACAACGAAATCTCAAAGGGAAAACTCAATTCATCACAACAAGATAGAGAGGGGGAAACACCATATGATCCGACTATATTAACAAAGCCCGCGATACATCAAGATCGTGACATCTCAAGAACATGAGAGAGAGAGAGAGATAGAGAGAGAGAGAGAGATTAAACACATAGCTACTGCTACAAATCCTCAGCCCCGAGGGTGGACTACTCCCTCCTCATCATGGTGGCCGCCGGGATGATGAAGATGGCCACCGGAGATGATTCCCCCTCCGGCAGGGTGCCGGAAAGGGTCTAGATTGGTTTTCGGTGGCTACAGAGGCCTGCGGTGGCGGAACTTCTGATCTAGGTTAACCCCGAGGGTTTTTGGAATATTTGGGAATTTATAGGGCAAAGAGGGGGTGTGGGAGGCCAACGAGGTGGGCACAACCCACCTGGGCGCGCCTGGGGCCCTGGTGGGTTGTTCCCCCCTCGGGGCACCCCCCAGATGCTGTTCTGGCCCATCCTGGGTGTTCTGGTCCATAAAAAATTGCCAAAAAGTTACGCGGTGTTTGGACTCTGTTTGATATTGATTTTCTGCGATGTAAAAAACAAGCAAAAAACATCAACTGGCACTGGGTCAATAGGTTAGTCCCAAAAAATGATATAAAGTTGCTATAAAATGATTGTAAAACATCCAAGAATGATAATATATCGGCATGAATACTTCATAAATTATAGATACATTGGAGACGTATCACCTACCGCCGCGGATCCGGGAGAGGGAGGAGAGACTCTCCGCCGCCGTCGCACGCACGGGCTTTGCCCGGCGCCGACCATAGGCAGCGACAGAGGGGGAGAAGGGCGCTAGAGGGTTACTAGGTGGCGGCGGCGGCTGAGCCCTCCCGAGCCGCCTGCCGGGAGGCGACACGAGAGGGACGACTCTCGGTTTGTGCAAATGTACAACCAATCAACAAGCACAAAAATGAAAAAAATCAACATCGAAAGATTATTATGATAATCATATTTTTAGTGCTTCCACGGTGTCAGCCTGGTTTTGTCCTTCCTAGTTCGCCGTCAGAGTCGGAGCTGCGCTGTCTGTTCACAGGTGACCGGATTTGGCACGGATCTTCATATATCTTCACTCAGCCTCTGTTGTGTGGGTTGAGTGGACTATCGCCTACGGCAAAGTCGGAATCGTTTGGTCAGCGTTTTAGGGATGGTGGTGATGCCTCTAAAGGATCAATAGTAGGTACAATAATAGAAGTAAGACCAATAATCATATCTTTATTAGTTAAATCTTTAATGTGATGTTGTTTGATGAACTTAGAACAATTAAATTCATGTGGTTCATCATCAAACTTAACTTTAACTTTGTGCTTAACACAATCAATTTCAGTATTAACAGTATTCAACAAAGGTCTACCAAATATAATAGGACAAAATTATATTTTTTAGATCCAAACACTAAGAAATCAGTAGGATATATGATCTTACCACACAAGACTTCAGCATCTCTTACAATTCCAAGAGGTGAGATGATATAATATTTGCAAGCTTAATAGTAACATCAATTTCTTCTATCTCAACAAATGAAATATCAAACATGACTTCTTGATAGAGAGAGAAAGAAATATCACTTGTACTATCACATAAACTATGATAACAATGATCTCCGATATTAACAGAAATAACGGGCATGCCAACAACTCTTTTATTTTTATCTTTCTTATCATGTTCATTTCTAACGGGTTTAGGCATTCTAACAGCAGCATCACAGAAATAAATAACATGTCAGCCAATATTTTCAACCAAATGATATTTAACCATTGCAATAAAATGTCCTACTTTAATTTGTTCAGAATATTGAAGTGCTTTATATAACTTCTATAAAACCACAGTCATAACCTTAGGGTGCTTCTTAATTCTAACAAGAAAATGAGACTTTTTAATATGAGCAGTAGGTACAACGAGATTAGCAGAATAAGCTTGTATTCAGTATTAGCAATAATAGGGTTTTCACAAATAAGATGAATATAAGCAGCAAAAGATTTACAGAAATTAACAACTATACCAAGATCAAGTCCATATTTTGCACTAAGCTCAAGAAAAACCTCGGTTTTTAAAAAGACTTAAGACAATCGCATTCAAGGTTTATATCCGACTCTTTACCTTTGTTGACTCCAATCTTCAGCGTTGCGTTTAATTCTTTCGACAAGATTCCATTTGAGTTCAGTTTGTTTACTTGAGAAAGAACTAGTGGAAGAATAATCGAGCATTTCTTTATTGGGAAGAGAAAGCCTAGCATAAAAGGTTTTAACAATAATATCACTCTAGAGCTCATGGTTGGGGCATTTGAGCATTAAGTTCTTAAGACTCCCCCAAGTTTGAGCAATATTTTCTCCTTCACGAGGTCAAAAATTATAAATATAATTCCGATCACGATGAACCAGGAGGATAGGATAAAATTATTGTGGAATTTCAGCTTTAGTTGGTTCCAATCCCATGAGTGAAAATCATCCAATACCCTATACCATGCCAATGTTTTTTCCTCCAAAGATAAAGGGGATAACTTCCTTTTGACTCCATCCCTCGATAATCCTGCAAGCTTAAATAATCAACATAGTTCATCTATAATAAATAAGTGCATATCAGGACGAACTGTTCCATCTTCTAGATAGCGGTCTTGTGGTGGAGTATTACTTGTATGCAGTCGGATAACGGTCTACATATCACAGACGTAATGCATATATGACATTATATCATGAATGATCATAGTCATAAATATAAATATTGCAATTTAATCATTGTCCTACTGTAATTTGTTCACCACACTCCACTTGTATGTTTGGAGAGATGCCACTAGTGAACCTATGGCCCCGGGGGTCTACTTTGCTTTCCTAAAATCCTCATAAAAATTAATTTCCCTTGATGTATTGTTTCTTTTATTTTATCTATCTACCAATTCCTACCATATTGTGTAATTTAATCTTGTAACTAGCAAGACAAGAAGTTTGACAACCTTCTTGACGTGTTGGGACAAGTTTGTCTTCTGTTTTGTGTGCAGGTACCAGTGGCTTTGTTACTAGAAGAACTCTCTTTGATTCGATAAACCTTGATTCTCTACTGAGGGAATTAGTTATTGCTAGGTTACCTCACCATTATACTTTGGGGGGAGGGAGTGATGATCCACAAGTATAAGGGATCCATCATAGTCCTTTCAATAAGTAAGAGTGTCGAACCCAACAAGGAGCAGCAGGAATTGATAAGTAGTTTTCATCAAGGATTTCACTACAAGTGTTCACTGGTGCAGAGACGTGCTATACAAACGGTTTTTAACCCCTTTCCGCGACGGTGTTTCGAACCGTCGCTAAGTGAGTGACTGCAATAGGGGGGTCCTTCCCCCACGACACAGAAACTGTCGGGGATAGGCCCTCCTGGCACACAGGCTGGGGCAGAATGAGCTCGTGTGCGATCGGGCGAGGCATCGAAACCCAATCGTTTCTGTTCGTATGTACATCCCACATGGTGAATCCCAGAAAAAAAATTCCGTTCGTATGTATATCACACACAGTTTTTGTGTGTGGAAACGTTTGTGCAAGGTGGCCTACCGCAAGCAATTCTCTGCCGGCAGCCGTATGCGATTGTTAGTTGATCGAACACACCTACTTTCTAGAAACCGTGTGGGTTGTTTGAGTTCATCGCCCACGGTGCTGTCTAAGTAACCGTCTGCAATAGAAAACCCCAATAAGCAGGGTAATTAGCCTATTATTGATAATCCATGTAGTAATCAAATTGACATTTCTTATAAAACACACCAGATATTTCATATACGTATAACGGCAACCAGGATTTCATAATCAAATTACATCAGATAGCTTCAGCACTCAGTTATTGAAGGAAATATGCCCTAGAGGCAATAATAAATTTATTATTTATTTCCTTATTTCATGATAAATGTTTATTATTCATGCTAGAATTGTATTAACCGGAAACTTAGTACATGTGTGAATACATAGACAAAACAAAGTGTCCCTAGTATGCCTCTACTTGACTAGCTCGTTTATCAAAGACGGTTATGTTTCCTAACCATAGACATGTGTTGTCATTTCATGAACGGGATCACATCATTAGGAGAATGATGTGATGGACAAGACCCATTCGTTAGCTTAGCATTATGATCGTTACAGTTTCATTGCTACTGCTTTCTTCATGACTTATACATGTTCCTCAGACTATGAGATTATGCAACTCTCGAATACCGGAGGAACACCTTGTGTGCTATCAAACATCACAACGTAACAGGGTGATTATAAAGATGCTCTACAGGTGTCTCCGATGGTGTTTGTTGAGTTGGCATAGATCGAGATTAAGATTTCTCACTCTGTGTATCAGAGAGGTATCTTTGGGCCCTCTCGGTAATGCACATCACTATAAGCCTTGCAAGCATTGTGACTAATGAGTTAGTTGCGGGATGATGCATTACGGAACGAGTAAAGAGACTTGCCGGTAACGAGATTGAACTAGGTATGAGGATACCGAAGATCGAATCTCGGGCAAGTAACATACCGATGACAAAGGGAACAACGTATGTTGTTATGCGGTTTGACTGATAAAGATCTTCGTAGAATATGTAGGAACCAATATGAGCATCCAGGTTCCGCTATTGGTTATTGATCGTAGATGAGTCTCGATCATGTCTACATAGTTCTCGAACCCGTAGGGTCCGCACGCTTAATGTTCTGTGACGATTTGTATTATGAGTTATGTGATTTGATGACCGAAGTTTGTTCGGAGTCCCGGATGAGATCGGGGACATGACAAGGAGTCTTGAAATGGTTGAGACGTAAAGATTGATATATTGGAAGGCTATATTCGGACATTGGAAAGGTTCCGAGTGGTTCGGGTATTTTTCGGAGTACCCGAGAGTTACAAGAATTCGTATTGGGCCTTAATGGGCCATACGGGAAAGGAGAGAAAGGCCTCAAGGGTGGCCGCGCCCCTTCCCCATGGACTGGTCCGAATTGGACTAGGGAAAGGGGGCGCCCCCTTACTTCCTTCTCCTTCTCCCTTCCCTTTTTCCTATTCCATGTGGGAGGTGGAATCCTACTAGGACTAGGGAGTCCTAGTAGGACTCCACACTTTGGGCGCGCCCTATGAGGGTCGGCCTCCTCCTCCCTCCATCCTTTATATACGTGGCCAGGGGGCACCCCGTAGACACAAGTTGATCATTGATCACTTAGCCGTGTGCGGTGCCCCCCTCCACCATAATCCACCTCGGTCATATCGTTGCAGTGCTTAGGTGAAGCCCTGCGCCGGTAGCTTCATCATCACCGTCATCACGCCGTTGTGCTGACGAAGCTCTCCCTCGACACTCTGCTGGATCGTGAGTTCGTGGGACGTCACCGAGCCGAACGTGTGCAGATCGCGGAGGTGCCGTACTTTCGGTATTAGGATCGGTCGATCGTGAAGACTTACGACTACATCAACCGCGTTGTCATAACGCTTCCGCTTACGGTCTACGAGGGTACGTGGACAACACTCTCCCCTCTCGTTGCTGTGCATCACCATGATCTTGCGTGTGTGTAGGATTTTTTCTTAAATTACTACGTTCCCCAACAGTGGCATCCGAGCCAGGTTTATGCGTAGATGTTATATGCACGAGTAGAACACAAGTGAGTTGTGGGCGATAATAGTCATACTGCTTACCAGCATGTCATACTTTGATTCGGCGATGAAGCGGCCCGGACCGACATTACGCGTACGCTTACACGAGACTGGTTCTATCGACGTGCTTCGCACACAGGTGGTTGGCGGGTGTCAGTTTCTCCAACTTTAGTTGAATCGAGTGTGGCTACGCCCAGTCCTTGTTGAAGGT
Organism: Triticum aestivum; assembly: GCF_018294505.1. Classification (NCBI taxonomy): domain Eukaryota; kingdom Viridiplantae; phylum Streptophyta; class Magnoliopsida; order Poales; family Poaceae; genus Triticum; species Triticum aestivum. Next base: position 370,204,398 of record NC_057802.1, read on the forward strand.
TAAAACAACACATACTTGACGAAAAATCATTGTAGTTTTGATGCGTAGGTAAGAACGGTTCTTGCTCAGCCCGTAGCAGCCATGTAAAATTTGCAACAACAAAGTAGAGGACATCTAACTTGTTTTTGCACGGCATGTTGTGATGTGATATGGTCAAGACATGATGTTAAATTTTTATTGTATGAGATGATCATGTTTTGTAACGGAGTTATCGGCAACTGGCAGGAGCCATATGGTCGTCGCTTTATTGTATGAAATGCAATCGCCATGTAATTGCTTTACTTTATCACTAAGCGGTAGCGATAGTCGTAGAAGCAATAGTTGGCGAGACGACAACGATGCTACGATGGAGATCAAGGTGTCACGCCGGTGACGATGGTGATCATGACGGTGCTTTGGAGATGGAGATCAAAGGCACAAGATGATGATGGCCATATCATATCACTTATATTGATTGCATGTGATGTTTATCCTTTATGCATCTTATTTTGCGTAGTTCGACGGTAGCATTATAAGATGATCTCTCACTAAATTTCAAGGTACAAGTGTTCTCCCTGAGTATGCACCGTTGCGACAGTTCGTCGTGCCGAGACACCACATGATGATCGGGTGTGATAAGCTCTACATTCACATACAACGGATGCAAGCCAGTTTTGCACACGCAGAATACTCGGGTTAAACTTGACGAGCCTAGCATATGCAGATATGGCCTCGAAACACTGAGACCGAAAGGTCGAGCGTGAATCATATAGTAGATTTGATCAACATGGTGATGTTCACGATTGAAAACTACTCCATCTCACATGATGATCGGACATGGTTTAGTTGATTTGGATCATGTGATCACTTAGATAAATAGAGGGATGTCTATCTAAGTGGGAGTTCTTAAGTAATATGATTAATTGAACTTCAATTTATCATGAACTTAGTCCTAATAGTATTTGCATAACTATGTTATAGATCAATAGCTCGCGATGTAGCTCCCCGTTTATTTTTATATGTTCCTAGAGAAATATAAGTTGAAAGATGATAGTAGCAATGATGTGGACTTGGTCCGTGATATGAGGATTTTCCTCATTGCTGCACAGAAGAATTATGTCCTTGATGCACCGCTAGGTGACAGACCTATTGCAGGAGCAGATGCAGATGTTCTGAACGTTTTGACAAAAGCTCGGTATGATGACTACTTGATAGTTAAGTGCACCATGCTTTATAGCTTAGAACCGGGACTTGAATTTTTTTTTGAACTCCACGGAGCATATAAGATGTTCCAAGAGTTGAAGTTGGTATTTCATACTCATGCCCGTGTCAAGAGGTATGAGACCTCTGACAGTACTTTGCCTACAAGATGGAGGAGAATAGCTCAACCAGTGAGAATGTGCTCAGATTGTCTGGGTACTACAATTGGTTGAATCAAGTGGGAGTTAATCTTCCAGATAAGATAGTAATTGACAAAGTTCTCTAGTCACTATCACCAAGTTACTAGAACTTTGTGATGAACTATAATATGCAAGGGATGACGAAAACAATTCCCAAGCTCTTCGCGATGCTAAAATCGGCGAAGGTAGAAATCAAGAAAAGCATCAAGTGTTGATGGTTGACAAGACCACTAGTTTTAAGAAAAAGGGCAAAGGGAAGAAGGGGAACTTCAAGAATAATGGCAAGCAAGTTGCTTCTCAAGTGAAGAAGCCCAAGTCTGGACCTAAGCCTGAGACTAAGTGCTTCTACTGCAAAGGGACTGGTCACTGGAAGCGAAACTGGCCCAAGTATATGGCGGATAAGAAGGATGGCAAAGTGAACAAAGGTATATTTGATATACATGTTATTGATGTGTATTTTACTAGTGTTTGTAGCAACCCCTCGATATTTGATACTGGTTCAGTTGCTAAGAGTAGTAACTCGAAACGGGAGTTGCAGAATGAACAGAGACTAGTTAAGGGTGAAGAGACGATGTGTGTTGGAAGTGGTTCCAAGATTGATATGATCATCATCGCACACTGCCTATACTTTCGGGATTAGTGTTGAACCTAAATAAATGTTATTTGGTGTTTGTGTTAAGCATGAATATGATTTGATCATGTTTATTGCAATATGTTTATTCATTTAAAGTCCGAGAATAATTGTTGTTCTGTTTACATGAATAAAACCTTCGATGGTCATACACTCAAAATAAATGGTTTATTGAATCTCGATCGTGTTGATACACATATTCATAATATTGATGCCAAAAGATGCAAGTTGATAATGATAGTGCAACATATTTGTGGCACTGCCGTTTAGGTCATATTGGTGTAAAGCGCATGAAGAAACTCCATGCTGATGGGCTTTTGAAATCACTTGATTATGAATCACTTGATGCTTGCGAACTGCCTCATGGGCAAGATGACTAAGACTCCGTTCTCCGGAACAATGGAGCGAGCAACAGACTTGTTGGAAATAATACATACTAATGTATGCGGTCCGATGAGTGTTGAGGCTCACGACAGGTATCGTTATTTTCTGACCTTCACAGATGATTTAAGCAGATATGGGTATATCTACTTGATGAAATACAAAGTCTGAAACATTTGAAAAGTTAAAGGAATTTCCGAGTGAAGTGGAAAATCATCATAACAAGAAAATAAAGTTTCTATGATCTGATCGTAGAGGTGAATATTTGAGGTATGAGTTTGGTCTTCATTTGAAACAATGTGGAATAGTTTCGCAACTCACGCCACCCGGAACACCACAGGGTAATTGTCGGGGATATACCCCGCGGTATGACCCGGCCGAAAGTATGACCCGGCCGGACTTGGCGTTTCATTGGTAACCCGCTGGAGGATTGGCGACTCACGAGCCTGGCGGCTCACTGCTCTGACGACTCATAAGCCTGGCGACTCACTGATGGCTACGACGGCGGGTCAGTTAGAGGACTAGGCCGAAGGCCCAAAAGGCCGGCTCATGTTATGGTGGGCCGGCTTAAGAGGAAAGCGTAAGGAATATTCCCTTGCAAAGGAAGCAAGACTAGGACTCCACTTGTAATAGACTAGTCCTAATCCTAATAGGACTCCACATGTAACCTGCCCCTTCAACTTATATAAGGAGGGGCAGGGCACCCCAAGGGGGAGAAGGGGATAAGAAACAATCTCTAGGGCTAGACAGAAAGAGCCGGCTTACCGGTGACTCCCTCATGATCATAATGAGACCTAGCCACAAACAGCATGTAGGGTTATTACCGGATGATGTTTCCCGGGGCCCGAAGCTGTCTAAATCCTTGTCTTATGTGTGTCTCTCGATTCCGCCCAACCCCTCTCAAGCTACCACATAGATGCGTTGGCCTTGCGACTAAGTCCTCACACTAAGGACATCTGCCGTGACAAATCCACGACAGTTGGCGCCCACCGTGGGGCTCGCGCACGGTGATGATGAGTTCTTGGAGGGATCTTTTTTCTAAGGGATCGAAAAGCTCGCGATTAATAGGATGAAGAAGAACCGGTACAATCGAATCTACATCATCAACGAGCAGCCGGCTGTTTGAGCATGTACAAGATTATGAGCAAGAAATATTTTAGGGTTACGCGCTATGCGACCACCGCACGCACCATCGAGATCCGCCGACTCCGAGTTGAAAGAAACTCCGACCGCGTCGCTACAAGTCCCAAGGAATTCTATAGCAGCGACAACAGGCTCAGAGACAATCTGCAACGTTGTTTTCGTTAAAAAAAAGGGAGTGCTTTACGTTAGGATCAGCTACCAGATCCGAACTCTACTTGATGTTGATCCAAGTCCAACAAGACAAAAACAAGTCGGATAGTTGCCTAATTAAGTGAAGATGCATCTTGCGAAAGTAGCTCACGTGAAGTTCAGGAGGACAGCAGCCATGTACTACAAGGACACAAAGCTCTAACAGTAGTATTGCCACAATTTCCAAGAATCAGAATCACATGGGAGACCAGAGTACTACTTGACCAAAAGTGAATCCAAGACACGGTGAAATTGTATGAGTACTATAATATAATTGATGGCTACTAGGAGAAGACCGCGTGGTCTGTTGGCCGGAGAGCCGCCCCATGCTGTCCGTCGGCCGGGGAGCTGCCCCGCACTGTCCGTGTTGAGCCGCATCAGGCCTTCGCGACTGAGCCGCCACCGGCTTTCATTACCACGGCCGCCTTGCCACGCTGCTGTTCCGAGAGTCGCCGCCGCGACTGCTGGATCCTGTCGAGCCGGCGCGGCAGCGTCACGTCGCCGATTCACCTCAAGCGGGCTGAACCGCTCCTGCCCCCTGCCGCTCGCCTCGGCCCCCGCCGCACAAGCAAGCCGCCGCTTCATGCTGTGATGAGAGCCGCCGCTGTCTCCGCGAATGCGGCGCCCACCAAGGGATTAGTCAAAGGAAGGAGACGACAATAATCTTGCTGCAGCCGTCGAATGCCGCGTCGTATTGATTCATGTCAAAACGCCCGTGAGTGGACAGGCAGCTAAGCCAGCACGGCAAGACGACCACGACTCAGAGAAGCAAACATGGATTGGCCAGAACCACCATGACCCGGACTCCTCGGCCACCACGGGACGCGCACGTTTCATTTCCCGTCCGAGTCGCTGTCCTCCTTGCCTCGTCGGCTCTGTCAGAAGCCCTCGAGACGGCCTTGTGCCTCTTTGCATTTTCAAGCTGATGCACTACGAGTCACCGTCTTCACCGCGGGCCTGCCGGTGTGCCCCTGTTGACCGGCCCTGAGCTGCCCGCCACTTCCACGGCCTGAAGTCGCCTATGCTTCTCTGACCTTGATGCCTTTCCTGATGCGCAGTTGCAACTGCGCCCCGAGCCGTCCGGTTTGCCTCGGCCGTCGACCTACCACCGTTTGCCTACAAACTGCTCTATGCCGCGGCCTCGCCGGTGACTCACCTCTGGGCCAGCCGTCATCACCTCCGTGGTCGGCCGCTGAGCCGCCTTACCGCGGCGGCGGCCCTGTGCCCAGCGCCGCCTTCGCTGCTTCACCGCGAGTCGCCGTGGCACAAATCGCCGCCCGTTTGTTCGGCCGTGAGCCGCCCGCAGCCGGCCCAGCTGCTCTCGAAGCCGGCTGCTGCCTCATGCCCTGTTTTGGTCTGCTCTGTCCCGCTGCTGTAACAAATTGTTGCAGGTTGGAAAGGGGGGTTTCAAGAACAACAAGACGCTCCACGTGAAGAGCAAGAAAAAAAATACTGGCATGCATGTGCACTGCGTACATGTTACGTGGAGCTAAAAAAGAAAGAGGGGCCAACTACTACTTCGTCTTCAAGTGCTGCTTCTCACGAAGAGGTCAAGAGCCACGATCAAGATAGAAAAAAGGGAAGAAATGCTGGTGACTCATATATCTCAGTTAATTCCTACCCTGCGTACGGATCATCTGTCGTCCGGATGAATCAGGTGATATCCGTCCGGTATATTTCAGCACATATTAATTTTTGTGTGAACAATTACTTTGCCTTGCGATACTTTTTGATGCAGGACATATGTTCATTACTAATGAGGTATTATATTACGGGTACGGAGCACGCGATAGCAACGTTCTGCACCGGCGTTTCATCCGTGTCATACCACCCGGTGAATGAACATGCACAAGTCGCCGTCCCTGTGGCCCGGTTTACGTCAACTCGTTGGGACCATGCTCGAGATCGACTCGCCGTCCACGCAGCTTACTGCGCGTGCGATTGACTCACCCGTCCGTGCCGTCTTACAACGCCGCGGCCGACCCATCTGTCTGTTGCCGCGGCCGACTCTTCCGGGGTTGATTTCAGCTTCACCATGGTGATCATCAACTTCGCGGTGGATAATTCCTGGCCTAACATATCAGGTGAAATCCATCCAGTATATTTTTATATATTACATATTGCTTTCTTTAAAAAAGAGCAATTACTCTGGCTTGTAAGTTCTCTACTGCAGGGCAAATGGTCTACTGCAAAAGGGACTATTATATTACTGAGCTCAGACCGGTTTGTGTCACGGTCAAATATGAAGAATCTCAAGACAACTCCTCGAGCCGCCTTGAGACTCAGGGGCTACATGGACGTGGCTCGGTAAATATTGCCAGTGTAAAGGCCGTCGGAAAATTTCCGGCTCAAAATGAAAAATTCCGGTTCAAAATCCGGTTCGAGAGAAGCTCTCACATATCCGGTTCAAGAGAAGCTCTCACATATCTAGTTCAAAATCCGGTTCAAGAGAAGCTCTCACATATCCGGTTCAAAATCCGGTTCAAGAGAAATCTGTCTCTTACAAAGCTTTGAAGCTCTCAATATCCGGTTCAAAATCTGGTTCAAAAAGAATTTATCTCTCGCAAAGCTCGAGTTCTCAGGAAAAATTCAAGGGACCAAAGAGAGTCTGTTACAAAGCACAACTCAAACATAAGTACCCTGCTTTAATGACCATTGGGAGCTGCTCATATTCGAATTTAGCTTAACCCTTTTGGTCTGACCCTGATCGTATTCGAATCGGAGTCGTTAAATATTCTCATGATCACTAGGGGCTTCCTGTTCAAACATAGGTCGTATTCGAACCAAAGAGAACATAGCTGTCGGTACCCTCTTGATCGGCACACTGCCGAGCTCACTAGGGGGCTTCTTGATCGTATTCGAATCATAGCTTAACCCCTTTTGGGAACTGACTTTGATCGTATTCGAATCAGAGTCGTTAAAAAAACTCTCAAGATCATTAGGGGGCTTCCTGTTCAAACATAGGTCATATTCGAACCAAAGAGAACATAGCTGTCGGTACCCTCTTGATCGGCGCAACGCCAAAGCCACTGGGGGCTACATGATCGTATTCAAATCCTAGCTTAACCCCTTTGGAACGGTTTACTGATCGTATTCGAATCATGATTGTTTCTTCTTATTTGGTTTAAGTTTTATTTGAACACAACCTTTATTTGACTTGAGACTTTTTTGTTCCAAGATCTAAGTGTAAGTGTTGATTAAATTTAACCCGGCTTAATTTTGGAAGATAAGTCGCCAACACATGGGAATCATCGTATCTTTGGAAGTGTTGGTCTTCACAGATTGGGTTATCACCCTTACTGTTCGGGTCACATAAACCGGCAGTACGAATTCAATATCACAGTGGTTATATGTAAGATATTATGACCCGCCCTGCGGTAAACCGCCCGGCTTGACTTTGGATGATAAGTCGCCAGCATATGACAAGCATAAACATTTGGAAGTTTTGGCTTTTAAAGATTGGGTTATCACCCTTACTGCACAGGTGTCATAAGCCGGCAGTACGATTCAATATCACAGGTATGATATTGTTTATACATGATTATGTTTAAACCGGCTTTAGCTATGGACTTTAAGGCGCCGGTATATTTTGGATTGCGCCATTGGAATCATGCGCTTATCAATCATTGGATTATTTCCCTTATTGGATACGGCGATGTAAGCCGGTAGTATGAGCCAATTTCTACAGGTATGTTTTCCTGATTATATAAATATGCGAGGTTGGATAACCCGCCTTGGCTTTTGACGTTAAGTCGCCAGTATGTTTAGGCTTGAATGGCCTTAATCCCAGTCTTTTCCATAATTGCATAAAGACTATATTATGTTTGGGTTGTTACCCGCCCTGGCTTTGACGTTAAGTCGCCAGGGCATATGTTGTTTAAACTCTGTGCAGGATTTGTAGAACTATGACTTATATAAATGCTTAAGTTCAAGCTCATTATCAAAATTGATGCTTCAAAATGATTATCCGTTCTGGATTTTCTCAAAGGCTATAAGCCACCGGGTTATAAAAAATCCGGCTTACAGTGAATGCGCATTAAGTCGCCATCGGCCAAGAGCCGCCGAGTATTTAAAACTCCTGATTTACTTGTCAGCACATAAGGTATTCAAAGTTTCTTTGGCGCAATGGCTATTATGGATATGATTTATTCTACAATGGAACGAATAGTCCCGAGTCGCTGCAGGCTTATGACCCGGCACTTGTGGGCTACATTATTCAAATTGAGATTACATCAAATATGCAAGTCCCATGTCACCGCCAGCATGCACCATGTCACTTGGGGGCTAATGTAAAGTCATTTTTTGATCAACTTATTGAAGACCCGACTCATCCCATTGTAATGAGCCGGCCCTTGGGGGCTACCAATTGCTCCTGTCAAAATTCAAGGTACTCAAGCCTCAGTCCATTGTATTGAAAGATCCACTACTCAGTTGGTAGAGTACAAAGCTCTTAACCTTGTGGACGTGGGTTCAAGCCCCATGGTGGAGATTACATCATATGAGGTTATTATCAATGAATTATATACAAAGTCCCAGCTCAGTATTATTTTACTGAGCCGGCCCTTGGGGGCTACCCGTTGCTGTTCAAGTCTACATGATTATATCTACAAAGTCCCTGCTTATTATTGCATAATGACCCGGCCATTGGGGGCTACACTCATGATCATAAAGGGGGAGAAGGGAATAAGAAACAATCTCTAGGGCTAGACAAAAAGAGCCGGCTTACCGGCGACTCCCTCATGATCATAATGAGACCTAGCCACAAACAGCATGTAGGGTTATTACCGGATGATGTTTCCCGGGGCCTGAAGCTGTCTAAATCCTTGTCTTATGTGTGTCTCTCGATTCCGCCCAACCCCTCTCAAGCTACCACATAGATGTGTTGGCCTCGCGACTAAGTCCTCACACTAAGGACATCTGCCGTGACAAATCCACGACAGTAATGGTGTGTCCGAACGTCGTAATCGTACTTTACTAGATATGGTGCGATCTATGATGTCTCTTACCGATTTACCACTATTGTTTTGGGATTATGCATTAGAGATAGTTGCATTCACGTTAAATAGGGCACCATCTAAATCCGTTGAGATGACACCGTATGAACTATGGTTTGGCAAGAAACCTAAGCTGTCGTTTCTTAAAGTTTGGGGTTGCGATGCTTATGTGAAAAAGTTTCAACCTGATAAGCTCGAACCCAAATCGGAGAGCTGTCGTTTCTTAAAGTTTGGGGCTGTGATGCTTCTGTGAAAAAGCTTCAACCTGATTAGCTCGAACCCAAATCAGAGAAATGTGTCTTCGTAGGATACTCAAAAGAGACTGTTGGGTACACCTTCTATCACAGATCCAAAGGCAAGATCTTTGTTGCTAAGAATGGATCCTTTCTGGAGAAGGAGTTTCTCTCGAAAGAAGTGAGTGGGAGGAAGGTAGAACTTGATGAGGTAATTGTACCTTCTCCCGAACTGGAAAGTATTTCTTCACTGAAATCAGTTCAAGTGATGCTTACACCAATTAGTGAGGAAGTTAATGATGATGATCATGAAACTTCGGATCAAGTTACTACCGAACCTCGTAGGTCAACCAGAGTATGTTCCGCACCAGAGTGGTACGGTAATCCTATTCTGGAGTTCATGTTACTTGACCATGACGAACCTACGAACTATGAGGAAGCGATGATGAGCCCAGATTCCGCGAAATGGCTTGAGGCCATGAAATCTGAGATGGGATCCATGTATGAGTACAAATTATAGACTTTCGTTGACTTGCCCGATGATCGGCAAGCCATAGAGAATAAATGGATCTTCAAGAGGAAGATGGACGCGGATAGTAGTGTTACTATCTACAAAGCTAGACTTGTTGAAAAAGGTTTTTGACAAATTTCAAGGTGTTGACTACGATAAGATTTTCTCACTCATAGCGATGCTTAAGTCTGTCCGAATCATGTTAGCAAATTGCCACATTTTATGAAATCTGGCAAATGGATGTCAAAACTACATTCCTTAATGGATTTCTTAAAGAAAAGTTATATATGGTGCAACCAGAAGGTTTTGTCGATCCTAAAAGTGCTAACAAAATGTGCAAGCTCCAGCGATCCATCCATGGACTGGTGCAAAGCATCTCAGAGTTGGAATATATGCTTTGATGAGTTGATCAAAGCATATAGTTTTATACAGACTTGCCATGAAGCCTGTATTTACAAGAAAGTGAGTGGGAGCACTACAACCTTTCTGATAAGTATATGTGAATGACATATTGTTGATCGGAAATGATGTAGAATTTTCTGGAAAGCATAAAAAGAGTGTTTGAAAGGAGTTTTTCAAAGAAAGACCTCGATGAAGCTGCTTACATATTGAGCATCAAGATCTATAGAGATAGATCAAGACGCTTGATAAGTTTTTTCAGTGAGTACATACCTTGATATTTTTTGAAGTAGTTCAAAATGGAATAGTCAAAGAAGGAGTTCTTGCCTGTATTGCAAGGTGTGAAATTGAGTAAGACTCAAAGCCCGACCACGACAGAAGATAGAAAGAGAATGAAAGTCATTCCCTATGCCTCAGCCATAGGTTCTATAAAGTATGCCATGCTGTGTACTAGATCTATTATATACCCTACAATGACTTTGGCAAGGGAGTACAATAGTGATCTAGGAGTAGATCACTAGACAGCGGTCAAAATTATCCTTAGTGGAATAAGGATATGTTTCTTGATTATGGAGGTGACAAAAGGTTCGTCGTAAAGGGTTACGTCAATGCAAGTTTTGACACTGATCCAGATGACTCTAAGTCTCAATCTGGATACATATTGAAAGTGGGAGCAATTAGCTAGAGTAGCTCCATGCAGAGCATTGTTGACATAGAAATTTGCAAAATACATACGGATCTAAAATGGCAGACCCGTTGACTAAACTTCTCTCACAAGCAAAACATGATCACACCATAGTACTCTTTGGGTGTTAATCACATGGCGATGTGAACTAAGATTACTGACTCTAGTAAACCCTTTGAGTGTTGGTCACATGGCGATGTGAACTATGGGTGTTAATCACATGGTGATGTGAACTATTGGTGTTAAATCACATGGCGATGTGAACTAGATTATTGACTCTAGTGCAAGTGGGAGACTGAAGGAAATATGCCCTAGAGGCAATAATAAAGTTATTATTTATTTCATGATAAATGTGTATTATTCATGCTAGAATTGTATTAACCGGAAACTTAGTACATGTGTGAATACATAGACAAAACAAATTGTCCCTAGTATGCCTCTACTTGACTAGCTCGTTTATCAAAGATGGTTATGTTTCCTAACCATAGACATGTGTTGTCATTTGATGAACGGGATCACATCATTAGGAGAATGATGTGATGGACAAGACCCATTCGTTAGCTTAGCATTATGATCGTTACAGTTTCATTGCTACTGCTTTCTTCATGACTTATACATGTTCCTCAGACTATGAGATTATGCAACTCTCGAATACCGGAGGAACACCTTGTGTGCTATCAAACATCACAACGTAACAGGGTGATTATAAAGATGCTCTACAGGTGTCTCCGATGGTGTTTGTTGAGTTGGCATAGATCGAGATTAAGATTTCTCACTCTGTGTATCAGAGAGGTATCTTTGGGCCCTCTCGGTAATGCACATCACTATAAGCCTTGCAAGCATTGTGACTAATGAGTTAGTTGCGGGATGATGCATTACGGAACGAGTAAAGAGACTTGCCGGTAACGAGATTGAACTAGGTATGAGGATACCGAAGATCGAATCTCGGGCAAGTAACATACCGATGACAAAGGGAACAACGTATGTTGTTATGCGGTTTGACTGATAAAGATCTTCGTAGAATATGTAGGAACCAATATGAGCATCCAGGTTCCGCTATTGGTTATTGATCGTAGATGAGTCTCGATCATGTCTACATAGTTCTCGAACCCGTAGGGTCCGCACGCTTAATGTTCTGTGACGATTTGTATTATGAGTTATGTGATTTGATGACCGAAGTTTGTTCGGAGTCCCGGATGAGATCGGGGACATGACAAGGAGTCTTGAAATGGTTGAGACGTAAAGATTGATATATTGGAAGGCTATATTCGGACATTGGAAAGGTTCCGAGTGGTTCGGGTATTTTTCGGAGTACCCGAGAGTTACAAGAATTCGTATTGGGCCTTAATGGGCCATACGGGAAAGGAGAGAAAGGCCTCAAGGGTGGCCGCGCCCCTTCCCCATGGACTGGTCCGAATTGGACTAGGGAAAGGGGGCGCCCCCTTACTTCCTTCTCCTTCTCCCTTCCCTTTTTCCTATTCCATGTGGGAGGTGGAATCCTACTAGGACTAGGGAGTCCTAGTAGGACTCCACACTTTGGGCGCGCCCTATGAGGGTCGGCCTCCTCCTCCCTCCATCCTTTATATACGTGGCCAGGGGGCACCCCGTAGACACAAGTTGATCATTGATCTCTTAGCCGTGTGCGGTGCCCCCCTCCACCATAATCCACCTCGGTCATATCGTTGCAGTGCTTAGGTGAAGCCCTGCGCCGGTAGCTTCATCATCACCGTCATCACGCCGTTGTGCTGACGAAGCTCTCCCTCGACACTCTGCTGGATCGTGAGTTCGTGGGACGTCACCGAGCCGAACGTGTGCAGATCGCGGAGGTGCCGTACTTTCGGTACTAGGATCGGTCGATCGTGAAGACGTACGACTACATCAACCGCGTTGTCATAACGCTTCCGCTTACGGTCTACGAGGGTACGTGGACAACACTCTCCCCTCTTGTTGCTATGCATCACCATGATCTTGTGTGTGCGTATGATTTTTTTGAAATTAGTATGTTCCCCAACAGTTATGCCATTACACAACAGCACCAAGTTTCACATGCAACATTGAAAACCTTTGGAAAGTAGCATCATACACGGTAAATAGACAGATGAATCTCATCTAGGACACTGCAGAAGCGAAAGGCAAATATTGAGCCTTCAGTTATGATGAATGTCCTTGCAACTTTAGGCCAGTGGCTATGGAGAATTGCCCGCCCAACCTTCGTCCTCTTCAGGAAGACTTCAATATTTGACCGTGGGTGTTGAATGAATACCTTTTTGACTATACACAGTAGGGCAAAACCCCACTGCAGTTTTTATTAATCTAAAAAAGTAAAGTCCCAAAATGGAACCAAAATACAAAAGGCTTGAGATAAGCCAAGGAGGAAGCCAAAAAGAGAAAAGAAAACTAACAACTAAGAACTAGGATTACAGAACAAGATTATCCAGCCAAAAACAGTATGCTCCAGCATAACTCTTTTTAATTCTAAATCTGAGAAGAAAGAGCTCCTCCATGAAGATGGCTTTCCACCTTTGAATGCTAGGTTGAATCGCTTGGAAAATCAGGTTGTTCCTGGAGATCCAAATAGCCCAAGAGGCAAGGATAACTATCTCCATGAAGAAAGGTACATGAAGTTTCTGCTTGAGATCAAGAAAAGCTTCCATGATTGAAACATTTGCCTGTCTTGAAGGGCAAATCAGGTCCCAACACTGTGCAGCAAAAGGGCAAGTCCAGAAAAGGTGCTGAAGAGTCTCTTCCCGTGGACAATTGTTGACAGCACAATTATAGTTGCCCAGCTGAAAAGATTTCCTTCTCAGAAGATTTCTAGTATTGAGCCTGTCATGAAGTAGTCTCCAAAAAAACACCTTATGTTTTGGCTGACAAGAGCTGCTCCAGATCCAATTGAACTGCTGTGGCATAACTTTAACTCCCATCAGTACTTTATATGCCTTAGCCACAGAGAATTTCTCATTTCCCCATATGTAACTCCAGGTGTCAGTGCAATCCAAAGTATCAGAGGCCCTTAAAGCAATGCATATGTCCTCCATAGCCTCAAATTCCTGGAAAGCTTGCACAATCAGTGGTAGATGGAATAGGTCCTCTAAGTACTCAGTTTGGAGAATGGTGTGAACAGTAGCATCCTTGTTTTTCACAAAAGAGAATAAGTGGGGGAACATGTCTTGCAAGCAATGTGAGTGCCAAAGATCAGTCCAAAAAATAAGCACTCTTTCCATCACCTATGTTGCATCTGGCCAAGGACTTATAGTTATCAATCAGCTTAAGGTTTGCCTTCCACCAAAAAGATCCCATCCAGCTATTACCAGGCAAAGAATCATTGTTGTAGTAGGATTCCCAAATCAAGTTGACCCAGGGAATATTGTGTCTGTTGTAGAACTTATGTAGGTTCTTGAGAAGCAGCGCTTTATTCTGAACAAAAATATCAATCACTCCTAAGCCACCTTGATTTTTAGGTCTACACACAGTACTCCATGCCACCATGGCAGGTCTATGGTCTTCCAGATCAGGGCCTCTCCAAAGACAATGTCTCAAGTATTTTATGGCTTGGGTTTTGATGGTGACAGGCACATCAAGGCATCCCATGAGATAGATCAACAATGAGTTGAGGACAGATTTCACTAGCAGCAATCTCCCAGCCAAAGTCATAAAGGTGGACAATTCCACAATCTTCTTCTGCAGTCTTGTGACAAGAGGAAAACATTTCTCAACAGTAGGCTTATGAAGGCCTAGGGGTGCTCCCAAATATTTGATTGGAAAAGATTCCTTCTTGCAATGAAAAGTATTTATCAAAATCTCCATCTTCTCTTCTGGCACATTTATTGGAATCATACTTGATTTATTGTAGTTAAATTTAAGGCCCGTGGCATCAGCAAAAGTATTGAGAAGGGCTTTGAGGCAATGTAATTGCTTTGCATCTGCTTGCAGAATAACCAAGGTGTCATCAGCATACTGGACAATTGGAAAATCAGGGCATGACTCCACTTGCAAGGGAGAAGTTACCAAACCCAGGTGCATTGCCTTGTTAAGAATTGTCTAAAGTAGATCAGCAGCAAGCACAAAGAGAAGAGGGGACAGAGGGTCCCCCTGCCTTACACCTCTAAGGCAATAAAACTTTTTTCCAGGGACACCATTTAGCAATATAGCAGAGGAAGCAGAAGTAAACAGTAGTTTGATCCATGTAAGCCATCTGTCCCCAAAGCCCTTGGCTTTTAAAATATCCAACATTGCCTGATGTTCAATGGTGTCAAAAGCCTTTTCAAAATCCAATTTCAGAACAATGATTTCCTCCTTTGACTTATGACATTGGTGTAAATATTCATAAGCCCACCCCAAACAATCATGAATAGATCTTTCTTTAAGGAAACCATATTGGTTGATGTGGACCAATTTCAGAATCACCTTTTGCAATCTATTTGCCAGCAGCTTAGTAACAATTTTCAGACAGCTATTCAGTAAAGAGATAGGCCTAAAATCATTTGCTGTCAATGGAGTACTCCCCTTTGGAATGAGTGTTATGAATGAAGTGTTCAAACTCTCAAGAGAGATGTGCCCTGCATGAAAATCATAAATGAATTTGAGCACATCTCCTTTAATAATATCCCAACATGACTTGAGGAATTCATTGTTAAAACCATCAGGGCCAGGAGACTTGTCATTTGGGAGATCATTAACAACAGCTTCAATTTCTTCTTCAGTAAAAGGCAGTTCCAGATTGTCAAAAATATCTGAATGTTGTCTCTGCCCATACAAAGAAACCAGATCAAAGTGCATTGTGGTTTTTTGGGATGTGCCCATTCTTTTTTTGTAAGCATCCAAGAGAATTGCAGCTTTGCCAGCATGGTCTGAAATCTCCACTTGGTCCTCATTGTGAAGAATAGCAATATGATTATGCCTGTAATTGATGGAGGCTTTGGTGTGAAAGAATTTTGTGTTTTCATCTCCAAACTTCACCCCCTTGATTTTCCTCTCTGCTTCCAATATATCTTTTGATTCCTCAGCAATATAAGCAGTTGTTCTTTAAGCATAGCCCTGCAGTTCCATTCATGAATATCCAGCTCTCTAAATTCCTCAAAGAAATCCCACATGAATATGAGCTCATTTAACTTTGCAATTGCAGTTTTCAGACAGGACAGAGATTTAGCCCACAGCTTCAAAGCTCTTCTTAAAATCTTGAACTTAGCATTCAAAGTCTTAACAGAATCAAGGTTTCCCACTGGGATACTCCAAGCAGAAGCAACAACCTGTTTGAAATCAGAATGATGCAGCCAATAGTTTTCAAACCTGAATACTCTTGCCTTTGGGATAGAAGTACCAACTTTTATTAGACAGGGCAAGTGATCAGATATAGGTTTTGCAAGTGGTAGCACAATTGTGTTAGGGAATGAAGTCATCCAGGAAGCAGAAGTGAAAAACCAGTCAAGTTTTACCAACAAAGGATCATGCTGCATGTTACTCCAGCTGAACTTTCTACCATGCAAAGGTAATTCAACCAAACCTTGGTTACTAATTGCCTCGTTGAACGTAAGCATATCATTAACATCTCCCCCAGGTCTGTTCCTATCTGATGGTGCCCTCATAAGGTTGAAATCTCCCATTAAGATCCAGTCAACATCATCAGGCATGTGAATATTTAAAAACCAGTTAATAAACTCCATTTTTTCTTGTGGGTCACATGGACCATAAATATTTGAAAGAATCCAAGACTGATTGGAAATCAAACTGGTGAACTGCATGGAAAGTGAAAACCTGTTTTGTGCAATGATTTCTCCTGAGAACTGAGAGCCATTCCAGGCCACCGGGAGCCCCCCAGAAGCTCCAACAGAGGGGAGGAAAGCAAAATTATTAATTCGAGAGGGGCAAATTTTTTTGAAGTAAGCTGTGTCAAAGGTCTCTCTTTTGGTTTCTTGAAGGCACACAATATTACAATCACTCTCATCAATCTTCTGTCTTAAGGCCAGGCATTTGTCCTCAGAATTCATACATCTATGTTCCAATTTAGAATATTCCAGCTTCTGTTTGTGTTATTCATGGAAACAAATTGAGATTTTGTACCAGAGAGCAAGCACCATCACTTGATCATCATCCAAATAGGATAGAAACTGGCATAATGCCCTGATCCACAACATATCATAATTCTAGCAGAGCATCCAAATATAACACATGAAAGGACTAGTAGGAGAGTACAGCCACAGACATACAAGGTTCAGAAAGCACCAAGATCCAAGTCTTACAATCGTCAAAAGCAGCATCAAACTAGGTGGTGTGAGACTACAAACACAATCCCACCACACAACACTCCAAGTAAGAGCCCTAAACATTAAGAAGAGGTGGTAGCATGTCCTTCTCCTTTGGCCAAGGGCACCTTGTCCAAAACCTCCTCTTGCCTTCTCTTGGGCTTCTTGGCCAGCATGTCCTCCAGTTCCCCCTCAGTAACCTTACAGAAAGAGGCAGTGAGGTTTTTAACAACTGATTTTTTGATGGTGGGAGGGACAGCATTGCAAGGTAAACAATTATTATTAGGGCATGAATTTCTCTTGTAACCAGCATTGTCTTTCTTAATTCTGTCACTTCTTCTTACCTCTGTTTCCACAAGTGGAGTTTTTCCACTTCTTCTCTTCCTCAAGTTTTCCTGGCCAAAAGGTTGCAGCAAGGCCTGTGACTCCATATCTTGCAAATTGGCAGCCACCCCAATATTTTCTTTACCTTTGTCCTTATCACCTTCCTCCATGACCTGACAGATTGGTGCATGAGAGGTAGGACATTTGTCAGGTATATGAAACAGAAAGGCTTGATCCATATTTTCCACAGCAGTGAACAGATCCCACATTCCAGATTTTAACATATTGACAGTCCAGGTAAACTTATCAGGGGACAGAAGCAAGTGGACAATAAAGTTAAACCAACTTACAGGAATATTGGTAGAGAAAGAGCTCCTGTTATCCAAGGCTTTCTCTTTAAAGTGCTACTTCCATAGTAACATGCCTTCTTCAGAAATTGAATGTTCATTGTTAGCAGTAGCAGCCATCTGAATACTTTTCAGACCAAGGAGGGAAGGTGCCATGTTAAAGTGCTCATTTATTTGATTAACCCAATTACCTTGGAGTCCTGACTGAAGATCCTCTAGATTCTCCACAGGCTGTAAACTTCCTCTGGCAGTAATAACATGCTCAGCACTGCCATCCAAGACTTCAGTTGATGATCCACCAGTTGTCAGAGGAAGATCAGAAAACATAACAGGCTCCAAAGCTGCTTCCAGAAGTGCAGGTTGGACAGTAGCCACATCCAAAAGAGAAGAGACATCAGGAGCAACCTGTGCTGCAAGAGGGTTTGAAGCAACATGCTGCAGTTGGCCTGCAACAATTTGATCATGCAAAGCAGCCACAACCTGGATCTGCTCTTGCAATACAGGAGACTCCTCATCATCTGACTGATATGTTTGAATTATGTTCTGCAGTCCATTAGCAATCACAGCAGCAGTAGGTTGGACAATAGCAGGAATTGCAGCCCTAGAATGAGTAGCTTCCACAGTAACGGAAGGCAAAAATATATGAGAATTGTCTCCTTCAGAAAAAGACATGTCTGAAGAGAAACTGCTATTACTAGGTGCTGGAAGCAGCTCCTCTCCATCTGCCCAGGCCATTTTTTCCTGCTGCACAGCGTCTAGAAGATCTTCCAACTCAGCATTATGGATGTTCTGATGGTTATCGTCCCAGTTATCCCAGTTCTCAGCAGCCTGAACAGCCACCTCATTATTGTTGGCTGCAACAACATGAAAACCCTCAGCAGACACAACATTCTCGGGTAAGGGGTGCGGATCCTCATTGGCAGGAGGAAAAGGGTCCTCATCTGCAGGTCCTCCACCAAGGAGCTCACTTGCCAGCACTTCAATGGAGGAAGACCAGCCGTCCTCCTCAAATTCATCCCCTTCAGACCAGCGCATACTTTTTGGGATGATATCTAAGTTCAAAACTCTTGCCTTGACCACAATGCGCCCCATGTGATCATCCTCCTTGTCCCAGGAAATCATGCGGCCAAACTTACTAACAGCACAAGCAAGATCTTCAGTGGTGCGGAAATCAAAAGGAACTCCCGTCAGAAGCAACCACACAACTCTATTGAGATGAACCCTCCTGTGATATCTTCCCTCGTCATGCCTCACAAAACTAATGAACACATCTCCAAATTCATGGGGGCTATCAAGGACCAACTTATCCCTATCCCTAACCCTCGTGAGACGAACATATGCCTCTCCGAACGGACAGCGCTGAATATCTCGCAACCCCAACTGTCTATGCTCAACAATAAAATCCTCAAGAACATCTCTTACATTGGGGAATGGAGCATCTGTTGGGAGAGGGTGTATAGTCGCAATCGCCCAATCCTCATGGCGACGAGGGCGCTGTGGCAGCACCACCCGAGCCACACCATTGCGCCCAGGTACCTGCTGAATGTCGAAGCCATGTGGCACAAAAGGGCGCGGGTCGATCGGAATGTTGGCCATCGGCGTCGCAGAAGAACGCGGGTTCGCCGGCGATGTGAGGCTCAAAGCACCAGAAGCAGAGTTTGTGCACAGAGGTGAAACAGAGGAGCAGAGCGGAGAAGTTGAGGAGGCAAGAGGATGACGAGGCTGGAAATTAGGAAAAGATCCCAAACAAAGCTCGCTAAAAGAGGAAACGAGTGGAGGCTCGCGGGCTGGGCCAACTGACTTGAACCAGTCCTGGACCGCGTCTAAGTCCCAGGCCTCAATTGATGGGCTGGGGAAAGTGGCAAACCGAAGATAGGGAAAAAGCCCAGGAAGGCGATTGTCATTGCACTCCTTAGCAAAATGGCCCAACTTGCCACACGCGTAACACTGAAATGAGATATTAGAACGACCCAGATTCCCGCCCGACGTAACCACGGCGAGATCCTCTCCTGAGGAATTAAAATTGGGAAATGAGTGCACATTATTGTCCGAGGCCACATTACTGCTGGTGGTCGGAAAATTCGCTAACCGAGCAAAAACCGACTGCCGTGATAGATCGCCGGAAATTGTACCGGCGGCGGATCGCGGGCGTGATCCAGAAGTGACCAAAGTCCAAGAAGCTTCTTCCTCACGATAAAAAAGTTGTTGTTCACGTAACCAGTTCGGTCCTCCAAAACCCCAAAGATTGAACACTAACTCAAAATCCTTCTCAACCACCCGACCATGATTATAGATTTCAAAACCCACAGCTTTGGAGGCAACAGAAAACTTGAATGTTCTGTCTTTGAGATGTAGCACACGGAAACCTTGTGGATAACCACCAAAACAAGATTGCAACATGACACTGACTGTGTGACAATCCAACCGGAATCGAGCACGGCAAAAGGAAACCACCAAAGTGAATTCTCGTTGACGAAAACCAGGTGAAAACACCACCGGATGACCAAACTTTTGTCTCATTGAAAGCTGAAAATCTTTACCTCAAGCAAAGTTGAGCGAGGAAGGATCCATGGCCAACCAAGGGCCAACTCTTCCCACAAAGGGACCAGAGACTGCAGGGTGGACGGGTGGACGGTGGCCGCCGGCGCCGGAGCGGCAGCCGGCGGGAGGAGAGGTGGCCGCCGGGACCGGAGTAGCCACCGGCGGAGAGCGCCTAGAGAGAGCCTAGAGGAGAGCGCCTAGAGGAGAGCCTTGAATGAATACCTTCCTCGCCTCTTGACCATGCAGCTGGTTTGAGAGGTAACCATCGGTGAACTCCTTTGGAAAGTACTGAAAACAAAGATATGCATAAATCGCTGTTATAAATTTTGAAATGGCGCAAGGGGTAAAACTAAGGTAAAAGAGTTAGTAACATCCTATAGTTGACTGATATCTTCTTCATTGTGCAAACAAAGATCTTGTTGTTATTCGTCGCAATTTTCTTCATCCTAACAATCTTTTTGAGTTTCTTGACTTGACTAATATTCATGGACATCTCATTTCCCCATATGGAAAATGGGTCGAACAGTGGGTCTAAGCCTCTGACAGCAGGACCTACATGTGCAAGACCAAATTGTAAGAAACCTAAATATTAGAATGATTCCTGCAACTGCACAATAATGTTCTATTAGCGAAAGGACCATGCATGAGCAAACCTCGATGGTAAACTGCAGTGTCCCCCATTGTTTCTCCGCAACACACATAAGGAAGATCTTGATCAGGTTAACAAAGAGTTGCCATACTATCAGTAGAATATGTATTGAGTACATCCAAATTCGATTTATTTCTCACATGCATAACAATACAAAATTGTACCCACAACAAATGAAAATCAAATTGCATAATTGAACCAAAGAGTTAAATGGACAACAGACCAAATGAACCAAAACAGTTAACGGAGCACGACATTGTAGAATAGAAACATGTACTAGAAGATAAGATAGTTAACAAAATAAAGAATGCTTGAGAACAGTACTAAGAAATGTAGGAATTATTGGACCAAACTGTTAACTGAACATTACATTTCAGAGGACCAAACTATTAACTAAACATCAGATTGCATATAATAATTACAGAGGACAAATCACTAGAAGGCACTGGCGGTGGCCTCGACAAAACAGCACGAACTGTATTTTAAAGTAGGCAACCACGTGGCGGTGTCGATGGTGGCTTCGAAGACGAGGTGCTCCTCTAAGATCTGGCGGTCGGCATGCATGGCAGCCATAGCGACCTCATGCGCGCGTGCGGACACGATTTGCTTCTCCGCTGCCAGATGCTACTGAGCTCCACGTTATACTGCGTGCAAAATGGCTGTGGGCAGCACTTAATTGGAGGACGGGGCCAGTGATTTCAGCGGAAGGTGTCACGCCATTGGTCGGGGCATGTGGGACGGGGAAGGAGGAGGATAGTGTGGTGGGGTGTCGATTACCTGACCATATCGATGAGGCCGCGCAGCAAGAAGAAGGGTCGGCGGTGAGGAGACCGCGCAGCAAGAAGAAGGGTCGCCGACAAGGAGGCGACGCTGTAAGAAGAAGGGTCGCCGGCGAGGAAGCGGCGCTACAAGAAGAAGGGTCGCCGGCGAGGAGGCTGAGGTACCAGTAAGCAGCAGTGAAGGTTTGAACTTGGAAAGCAAGGAGGAACAGTGGAAATGTGGCTTTTGGTGGGACGGAGGGGGCAGGGAGATGGATATTTCCGCGGTGGCAGGAAAATTTTGCTCGGTGCCACGAGAAACTGGCGCACAAGTGTGGTTCAAGCGCGGGCGGTGGACTGTAGACGATGAAGCTTCCTGCGTAAGCGAGACAAGACGGTGTGCCAAGATAGTTTATATCGCATCCCACACGATTCTTGCTAGTAAACTGTTTGTGGTATACCTGATTTTTTCATTATGTTTTGAAAGACAAAATGGTGTTACGGAGGGAAAGGATGGTGTTTGAATTGCTAGAACATTTGTGTACACTGAACATGCAACTACATGAGTGCCGTGTTTAAATTTGGAATTATTTTGGGTTCGTTTGGCATTTTTATGCATTAATTGAGTTTCTAGGCATTTAATGTGCATAATTCAAATTTGAACTACAAGCACATGCTCCAGTGCACCAAAGTTTGTTGAAAAATCACATGTGTGTCTTTGGGTGAATTTATAGGTCCCATGCAAGAAATGGGAATGAAATTCAAACATCTGGGCATCGTTGTTGGGGAACGTAGCATGCAATTTAAAAAAAATCCTACGCCCACGCAAGATCTATCTAGGAGATGCATAGCAACGAGGGGGGGAGAGTGTGTCCACGTACCCTCGTAGAACGAAAGCGGAAGCATTTCTTAATGCGGTTGATGTAGTTGAACTTCTTCTCGTTCCGACAGATCAAGCATCGAACATACGACACCTCTGAGTTCTGCACACATTCAGCTCGATGACGTCCCTCGAACTCTTGATCCAGCAAAGTGTCGAGGGAGAGTTCCGTCAGCACGACGGCGTGGTGACGGTGATGGTGAAGTGATCCGCGCAGGGCTTCGCCTAAGCACTACGTGAATATGACCAGAGGCGTAAACTGTGGAGGGGGGCGCCGCACACGGCTTGGAACAATTGATGTGCGTTGTAGGCGCGCCTCCCCACGTATATAAAGGAGGGATGGGGAGGAAGCCGGCCCTAGGCGCGCCCAAGTAGGAGGAATCCTACTTGGGCTCCTAGTTGGATTTGCCCCCCCCCCCGTTCCTCTTACCGGAGGAGGAAAGGGGGAGAGAGGTGGAGAAGGAATGGGGGGCCCTGCCCCCTCTCCGAGTCCAATTCGGCCTCCTTCCCTGTGGGGGGCGCGCCACCCCTTTGTGGGCTGGTGTGCCTCCCTCCTATGGCCCATATCTTCCCCCGGGGGGTTCCGGTAACCCCCCCGGTACTCCGATATGTACCCGATACAATCCAGAACACTTTCGGTGTCCGAATACTATCATCCAATATATCAATCTTTACCTCTCGACCATTCCGAGACTCCTTGTCATGTCCATGATCTCATCCGGAACTCCAAACAACATTCGGTCACCAAATCACATAACTCATATAATACAAATCGTCATCGAACGTTAAGCGTGCGGACCCTACGGGTTCGAGAACTATGTAGACATGACCGAGACACCTCTCTGGTCAATAACCAACAGTGGAACCTTTATGCTCATATTGGTTCCTACATATTCTATGAAGATCTTTATCGGTCAAACCGTAATGACAACATACGTAATTCCCTTTGTCATCGGTATGTTACTTGCCCGAGATTCGATCGTCGGTATCTTCATACCTAGTTCAATCTCGTTACCGGCAAGTCTCTTTACTCGTTCCGTAATGCATCATCCCGCAACTAACTCATTAGTCACATTGCTTGCAAGGCTTATCATGATGTGCATTACCAAGAGGGCCAAGAGATACCTCTCCGATACTCGGAGTGACAAATCCTAATCTCGATCTATGCCAACCCAAATAACACCTTCGGAGATACATGTGGAGCATCTTTATAATCACACAGTTACGTTGTGACGTTTGATAGCACACAAGGTATTCCTCCGATATCCGGGAGTTGCATAATCTCATAGTCAAAGGAATGTGTATAAGTCATGAAGAAAGCAATAGCAATAAAACTTAATGATCATTATGCTAAGCTAACAGATGGATCTTGTCCATCACATAATTCTCCTAATGATGTGATCTCGTTCATCAAATGACAACACATGTCTATGGCTAGGAAACTTAACCATCTTTGATTAACGAGCTAGTCTAGTAGAGGCTCACTAGGGACACTGTGTTTTTGTCTATGTATCCACACATGTATCAAGTTTCCGATCACTACTAAATAATAAACATTTATCATGATAGAAGGAAATATAAAATAACAACTTTATTTTTTGCCTCTGGGGCATATTTCCTTTAGTCTCCCACTTCCACTAGAGTCAATAATCTAGTTCACATCGCCATGTGATTTAACACCAATAGTTCACATCACCATGTGATTAACACCCATAGTTCACATCGCCATGTGACCAACACCCAAAGGGTTTACTAGAATCAATAATCTAGTTCACATCACCATGTGATTAACACCCAAAGAGTACTAAGGTGTGATCATGTTTTGCTTGTGAGAGAAGTTTAGTCAGCGGGTCTACCACATTCAAATCTGTATGTATTTTGCAAATTTCTATGTCTACAATGCTCTGCATGGAGCTACTCTAGCTAATTGCTCCCACTTTCAATATGTATCCAGATTGAGACTCAGAGTCATCCAGATCGGTGTTAAAGCTTGCATCGATGTAACTCTTTGCGATGAACTCTTTATCACCTCCATAACCGAGAAATATTTCCTTAGTCCTTTAAGGATAATTTTGACCGCTGCCAAGTGATCTACTCCTGGATCACTATTGTACCCCTTTGCCAAACTCATGGCAAGGTACACAATAGGTCTGGTATACAACATGTCATACTTTATAGAACCAATGGCTGAGGCATAGGGAATGACTTTCATTCTCTCTCTATCTTCTGCCATGGTCGGGTTTTGTGTCTTACTCAACTTTATACCTTACAACTTAGGCAAGAAATCCTTCTTTGACTGATCCATTTTGAACTCCTTCAAAATCTTATCAAGGTATGTACTCATCGAAAGTCTTATCAAGTGTCTTGATCTATCTTTATAGATCTTGATGCCCAATATGTAAGTAGCTTCACCGAGGTCCTTCTTTGAAAAACTCCTTTCAAACACTCCTTTATGCTTTCCAGAAAATTCTACATCATTTCTGATCAACAATATGTCATTCACATATACTTATCAGAAAGGCTGTAGTGCTCCCACTCACTTTCTTGTAAATACAGGCTTCACCGCAAGTCTATATAAAACTATATGCTTTGATTAATTCATCAAAGCATATATTCCTACTCCGAGATGCTTGCACCAGTCCATAGATGGACCGCTGGAGCTTGCAAATTTTGTTAGCACCTTTAGGATTGACAAAACCTTATAGTTGCATCATATACAACTCTTCTTTAATAAATCCATTAAGGAATGCAGTTTTGATATCCATTTGCCAGATTTCATAAAATGCGGCAAATGCTAACATGATTCGGACAGACTTAAGCATCGATACGAGTGAGAAAATCTCATCATAGTCAACACCTTGAACTTGTCGAAAACCTTTTGCGACAATTCGAGCTTTTGAAGCTAGTAACACTACCATCAGCGTCCATCTTCCTCTTGAAGATCCATTTATTCTCAATGGCTTGCCGATCATCGGGCAAGTCCACCAAAGTCCACACTTTTTTCTTATATATGGATTCTATCTCATATTTCATGGCCTCAAGCCATTTATCGGAATCTGGGCTCATCATCGCTTCCTCATAGTTCGTAGGTTCATCATGGTCTAGTAACATGACTTCCAGGACATGATTACCGTACCACTCTAGTGCGGAACATGCTCTAGTTGACCTACGAGGTCCAGAAGTAACTTGATCCGAAGTTTCATGATCATCATCATTAGCTTCCTCTCTAGTTAGTGTAGGCATCACGGGAACGGTTTTCACTGATGTGCTACTTTACAATTCGAGAGAAGGTACAATTACCTCATCAAGTTCTACTTTCCTCCCACTCACTTCTTTCGAGAGAAACTCCTTCTCCAGAAAGGTTCTATTCTCGGCAACAAAGATCTTTCCTTCGGATAGGTGTACCCAATTGTTTCTTTAGGGTATCCTATGAAGATGCACTTCTCCGATTTGGATTCGAGCTTATCAGGCTGAAGCCTTTTGACATAATGTTGCAACCCCAAACTTTAAGAAACGACATCTTAGGTTTCTTGCCAAACCATAGTTCATACAGTGTCGTCTCAACGGATTTAGACGGTGCCCTATTTAACATGAATGCAGCTGTCTCTAATGCATAACCCCAAAATGATAGTGGTAAATAGGTAAGAAACATCATAGATCGCACCATATCTAGTAAAGTACGGTCACGACGTTCGGACACACCATTACGTTGTGGTGTTCCAGGTGGCGTGAGTTGTGAAACTATTCCACATTGTTTTAAATGAAGGCCAACCTCGTAACTCAAATATTCACCTCCGTGATTAAATCGTAGAAACTTTATTTTCTTGTTACAATGATTCTCCACTTCTCTCTCAAATTCCTTGAACTTTTCAAATGTTTCAGACTTGTGTGTCATCAAGTAGATATACCCATATCTGCTCAAATCATCTGTGAAGGTTAGAAAATAACGATACCCGCCGCGAGCCTCAACATTTATCGGACCGCATACATCGGTATGTATTATTTCCAATAAGTCATTGGTTCGCTCCATTGTTCTCGAGAACGGAGTTTTAGTCATCTTGCCCATGAAGCATGGTTCGCAGGTATCAAATGATTCATAATCAAGTGATTCCAAAAGTCCATCCGCATGGAGTTTCTTCCTCCGCTTTACACCAATATGACCTAAACGGCAGTGCCACAAGTATGTTGCACTATCATTATCAACTTTGCATTTGTTGGCATCAATATTATGAATATGTGTATCACTACGATCGAGATTCAATAAACCATTTACATTGGGTGTATGACCATAGAAGGTTTTATTCATGTAAACAGAACGACAATTATTCTCTGACTTAAATGAATAACCGTATTGCAATAAACATGATCAAATCATATTCATGCTCAACGCAAACACCAAATAACATTTATTTAGGTTCAACACTAATCCCGAAAGTAAAGGGAGTGTGCGATGATGATCATATGAATCTTGGAACCACTTCCAACACACATCGTCACTTCATCCTTTACTAGTCTATGTTCATTCTGCAACTCCCGTTTCGAGTTACTAATGTTAGCAACTGAACCGATATCAAATACCCAGGGGTTGCTACGAACTCTAGTAATGTCTAACTATTTCTGTTTGTTGTGGCTAATCGCAAACAGTTCATCCGTGCAAAGTGTATGCCGTCAATTGCAGACACTTTGATCTGGCTGACCGTTTTTGTTGTGTTGCCTAATCGCAAACAGTTAATCCTTCTGAAGCGTATGCCCTCAATCGCACACACCTTCATTTGGCCGCCCGTTTCTGTTGTTCCGCCTCATCACAAATAGTTAATCCGAGTGAACTGTATGCCGTATATCGCACACGCCTTCATCTGGCTACCCGTTTATGTTCTTCTTCCTCATCGCAAACAGTTAATTGAACTAAACTGTATGCCCCGCATCACACACATAACTAAAATCTGAACCGTGTTTGATGAATCCTTCATCGCAAACGTTTTGCATCTTTTTTGACAGTTTTTACATCACTGTTTCCGATTAATGCATCGCACACAGTTTCGTCAAAGGGTCTCTGATCGTAGTGTCACATTAGCAGCATCCTGCAGTAATGGTTGTAAGATAGTTTTGGTAGATAATGTGATAGCAAGACAATTGGTAACAAGTAGAAAGTAGCAAGGTGCAGCAAGTGGCCCAATTCTTAATTGTGCTAAAGACAAGCCGGTGATACTTCTTATAGTGACTGAAACACTCTTGAGGACACACGAGAATACGACCAAGTTACTTTCACCACAATTCATTGATTTAACGTTCATTGGCTTGATAAGTGTTATGTGGGTGGCCCAGAGCTAAGGTACTATTCTTACTTGAACAAGTACCTACTTATGATTATGCCCTCCTTGTGGGGAACGAAGCATGAAAATAAAAAAAAATCCTATGAACACCCAAGATATAATCTAGGAGATG
Source organism: Triticum aestivum (assembly GCF_018294505.1). Classification (NCBI taxonomy): domain Eukaryota; kingdom Viridiplantae; phylum Streptophyta; class Magnoliopsida; order Poales; family Poaceae; genus Triticum; species Triticum aestivum. The sequence continues at coordinate 370,232,129 of NC_057802.1, forward strand.
CAAGGCAATGAGAGGGGAGTGTGTCTACATGCCCTTGTAGACCGAAAGTGTTAGCGTCCTAATGCGGTTGATGTAGTCATACTCTTCACGATCCAATCGCAATCCGATCCGATCTAGTGCCGAACGGACGACACCTCCGAGTTTAGCACACGTACGGCTCGGCGGCGTCCTCTCCTTCTTGATCCAGCAAGTGAGGGAGAGGAGGTAGATAATATTAGAACCAACACGACGATGTGGTGGTGGTGGTGGCAGCGTAATTCCGGTAGGGCTTTGCCAAGCGCTGACGGAACATGGAGGACGAGTAACGGGAGGGAGACGGGGCAAGCGCGGAGGGGTTGGATGCCCCTACGCCTCCCCACTATATATAGGGGTGAGGGAGGGCCGTCCCAGCCCTAGCCCCCCTCCCAAGGCAGGGGCGGCGGCCAAGGGGGGAGGAGTGTCCTTCAAGCCAAGTGGAGGGCCCTCCCCTTTAGGGTTTCCCCTCCCCAGGCACATGGGTCTTGTAGGGGCTGGTGCGCCTGGCCCAATAAGGCCAGGTCACCCCCTTACAGCCCATGTTGACCTAAGAGACGTACCCTCTGGAATCCTCTAGAACCTTTTGGAAGCTTCCCGGTACAATACCGGAAAAAACTAAACTTTTTCCGGAACCCCGACAATAACTTTCCATATACAAATCTTTACCTCCGGACCATTTTGGAGCTCCCCATGATGTTCTGTATCCCATCCATGACTCCGAACAACCTTCGGACTTTCTGCTATTAATATCTCAATACCATGCTATCAAACCTTAAGCGTGCGACCCTACGGGTTCGGAACATGCAGACATGACCGAGACTCATCTCCGGTCAATAACCAATAGTGGGACCTGGATTCCCATATTGATTCCTACATATTCAACAAAGTTTTTTATCGATTGAACCACGATGTCAAGGATTCAGTCAATCATGTATGCAATTCCCTTTGTCCGGCGATATGTTACTTGCCCGAGATTCGATGTTAGTATCTCCATACCTAGTCCAATCTCGTTACCGGCAAGTCTCTTTACTCGTTCCGTAATACAAGATCCCGTGACCAAACTCATTAGTCACATGAAGCTTCTTGTGATGTTGTATTACCGAGAGGGCCCAGAGATATCTCTCCGTCACACGGAGCGACAAGTCCCAGTATCAATCCATGCAATTTAACAGATACCTTCGGAGATACCTGTAGATCACCTTTATGATCATCCAGATGTTTGGTAGCACACAAAGTATTCCTCTGGTATCCGGGGGTGGCATGATCTCATGGTCTAAGGAACTCATACTTGACATGAAGTTTACGGTTGGGTCTCTCCATCACATCATTCTCCTAATGATGTGATCCTGTTATCAAATGACAACTCATGTCCATGGTTAGGAAACCATAGCCATCTTTGATCAACGAGCTAGTCTAGTAGAGGGTTACTAGGGACACGGTGTAGTTTATGTATTCACACATGTATTTAAGTTTTCGGTCAATACAATTATAGCATGAATAATAAGCATTTATCATGAACGACAAATATGATAATAACTAATTTATTATTGCTTCCAGGGCATATTTCCAGCACCTCCATGCAAGCATCCCCAAATGCAAAAGAAATAATTAAGATAAAACTAACCATAGCATTAAAACATATGGATCCAACAACCCCTCGCGGAACAATTCATAAATAGAGGTTTAGGTTTCTATCACTCGTGCAAGCCATCATCTACAAACTAATTACATGATGCCTTCCCCTAAGCCCGATGATGATGAAGTGTCATGTGGTCGATGTTCACATAACACCACTAGAGAAAGAACAACACAACACAACACAACACAATACCATAACATTGAACGGTGATAAACTTCATGAAAGAAATATGCCCTAGAGGCAATAATAAAGTTATTATTTATTTCCTCATATCATGATAAATGTTTATTATTCATGCTAGAATTGTATTAACCGGAAACATAATACATGTGTGAATACATAGACAAACACAGTGTCACTAGTATACCTCTACTTGACTAGCTCGTTGATCAAAGATGGTTAATTTTCCTAGCCATAGACATGAGTTGTCATTTGATTAACGGGATCACATCATTAGGAGAATGATGTGATTGACTTGACCCATTCCGTTAGCTTAGCACTTGATCGTTTAGTTTACTGCTATTGCTTTCTTCATGACTTATACATGTTCATATGACTATGAGATTATGCAACTCCCGATTACCGGAGGAACACCTTGTGTGCTACCAAACGTCACAACGTAACTGGGTGATTATAAAGGTGCTCTATAGGTGTCTCCGATGGTACTTGTTTAGTTGACATAGATCGAGATTAGGATTTGTCACTCCGATTGTTGGAGAGGTATCTCTGGGCCCACTCGGTAATGCACATCACTATAAGCCTTGCAAACAATGAGACTAATGAGTTAGTCGCGGGATGATGCATTACGGAATGAGTAAAGAGACTTGCCGGTAATGAGATTGAGCTAGGTATTGAGACACCGACGATCGAATCTCGGGAAAGTAACATACCGATGACAAAGGGAACAACGTACGTTGTTATGCGGTTTGACCGATAAAGATCTTCGTAGAATATGTAGGAACCAATATGAGCATCCAGGTTCCGCTATTGGTTATTGACCGGAGACGTGTCTCGGTCATGTCTACATAGTTGAACCCGTAGGGTCCGCACGCTTAAAGTTCTGTGACGATCGGTATTATGAGTTTATATGTTTTGATGTACCGAAGGTAGTTCGGAGTCCCGGATATGATCACAGACATGACGAGGAGTCTCGAAATGGTCGAGACATAAATATTGATATATTGGAAGCCTATATTTGGACGTCGGAAGAGTTCCGTGTGAAATCGGGATTTTACCGGAGTGTCGGAGGGGTTACCGGAACCCCCCCAAGGGTTAATGGGCCTTGTTCGGCCCTAGTGGAGAGAGAGAGAGGGGCCGGCCAGGGCAGGCCGCGCGCCCCCTCCCCCTCTGGTCCGAATTGGACTAGGAGGGGGGCGTCGCCCCCCTTTCCTTTTCCTTCTCCCCCTTCCTTTCCCCCTCCTAGTAGGAGTAGGAAAGAGGGGAGTCCTACTCCTACTAGGAGGAGGACTCCTCCTCCTGGCGCGCCCTACAGGACCGGCCGGCCTCCCCCCTTGCTCCTTTATATACGGGGGCAGGGGGCACCCTAGAACACACAAGTTGATCATTGATCTCTCCCAGCCGTGTGCGGTGCCCCCCTCCACCATAATCACCTCGGTCATATCGTAGCGGTGCTTAGGCAAAGCCCTGCGACGGTAGTTTCATCAACATCACCCCACGCCGTCGTGCTGACGAAACTCTCCCTCGAGCTCTACTGGATCGTGAGATCGCGGGACGTCACCGAGCTGAACGTGTGCTGAACGCGGAGGTGTCGTACGTTCGGTACTGAGGATCGGTCAATCGTGAAGACGTACGACTACATCAACCACGTTGTCATAACGCTTCAGCTTAACGGTCTACGAGGGTACGTGGACGACACTCTCCCCTATCGTTGCTATGCATCACCATGATCTTGCGTGTGCGTAGGATTTTTTTTTGAAATTACTATGTTCCCCAACAGTGGCATCCGAGCCAGGTTTATGCGTAGTTGTTATATGCACGAGTAGAACACAAGTGAGTTGTGGGCGATACAAGTCATACTGCTTACCAGCATGTCATACTTTGGTTCGGCGGTATTGTTGGATGAAGCGGCCCGGACCGACATTACGCGTACGCTTACGCGAGACTGGTTCTACCGACGTGCTTTGCACACAGGTGGCTAGCGGGTGTCAGTTTCTCCAACTTTAGTTGAACCGAGTGTGGCTACGCCCGGTCCTTGAGAAGGTTAAAATAGCACTAACTTGACGAACTATCTTTGTGGTTTTGTTGTGTAGGTAAGAACGGTTCTTGCTCAGCCCATAGCAGCCACGTAAAACTTGCAACAACAAAGTAGAGGACGTCTAACTTGTTTTTGCAGGGCATGTTGTGATGTGATATGGTCAAGACATGATGCTATATTTTATTGTATGAGATGATCATGTTTTGTAACGGAGTTATCGGCAACTAGCAGGAGCCATATGGTTGTCGCTTTATTGTATGCAATGCAATCGCCCTGTAATTGCTTTACTTTATCACTAAGCGGTAGCGATAGTCGTAGAAGCAATAGTTGGCAAAACGACAACGATGCTACGATGGAGATCAAGATGTCGCGCCGGTGACAATGGTGATCATGACGGTGCTTTGGAGATGGAGATCAAAGGCACAAGATGATGATGGCCATATCATATCACTTATATTGATTGCATGTGATGTTTATCCTTTATGCATCTTATTCTGCTTTGTTTGATGGTAGCATTATAAGATGATCTTTCACTAAAATTTCAAGATAAAAGTGTTCTCCCTGAGTATGCACCGTTGCCAAAGTTCGTCGTGCCGAGACACCACGTGATGATCGGGTGTGATAAGCTCAACGTTCATCTACAACGGGTGTAAGACAGTTTTACACACGCAGAATACTCGGGTTAAACTTGACGAGCCTAGCATATGCAGATATGGCCTCGGAACATTGAGACCGGAAGGTCGAGCGTGAATCATATAGTAGATATGATCAACATAGTGATGTTCACCACTGAAAACTACTCCATTTCACGTGATGATCGGTTATGGTTTAGTTGATATGGATCACGTGATCACTTATATGATTAGAGGGATGTCTATCTAAGTGGGAGTTCTTAAGTAATATGATTAATTGAACTTAAATTTATCATGAACTTAGTACCTGATAGTATCTTGCTTGTCTATGTTGTTGTAAATAGATGGCCCGTGCGGTTGTTCCGTTGAATTTTAATGAGCTCCTTGAGAAAGCAAAGTTGAAAGATGATGGTAGCAATTACACGGACTGGGTTCGTAACTTGAGGATTATCCTCATTGCTGCACAGAAGAATTACGTCCTGGAAGCACCGCTGGGTGCCAGGCCTACTGCAGATGCAACTGACAACGTTAAGAACATCTGGCAGAGCAAAGCTGATGACTACTTGATAGTTCAGTGTGTCATGCTTTACGGCTTAGAACTGGGACTTCAACGACGTTTTGAACGTCATGGAGCATATGAGATGTTACATGAGTTGAAGTTAATATTTCAAGCAAATGCCCGGATTGAGAGATATGAAGTCTCCAATAAGTTTTACAGCTGCAAGATGGAGGAGAATAGTTCTGTCAGTGAACATATACTCAAAATGTTTGGGTATAACAATCACTTGATTCAACTAGGAGTTAATCTTCCGGATGATAGTGTCATTGACAGAATTCTTCAATCAATGCCACCAAGCTACAAGAGCTTCGTGATGAACTATAATATGCAAGGAATGGATAAGACAATTTCCGAGCTCTTCGCAATGCTAAAGGCTGCGGAGGTAGAAATCAAGAAGGAGCATCAAGTGTTGATGGTCAACAAGACCACCAGTTTCAAGAAAAAGGGTAAAGGGAAGAAGAAGGGGAACTTCAAGAAGAACAAAAAACAAGTTGCTGCTCAGGAGAAGAAACCCAAGTCTGGACCTAAGCCTGAGACTGAGTGCTTTTACTGCAAACAGACTGGTCACTGGAAGCGGAACTGCCCCAAGTATTTGGCAGATAAGAAGGATGGCAAGGTGAACAAAGGTATATGTGATATACATGTTATTGATGTGTACCTTACTAGAGCTCGCAGTAGCACCTGGGTATTTGATACTGGTTCTGTTGCTAATATTTGCAACTCGAAACAGGGACTACGGATTAAGCGAAGACTGGCTAAGGACGAGGTGACAATGCGCGTGGGAAATGGTTCCAGAGTCGATGTGATCACCGTCGGCACGCTACCTCTACATCTACCTTCGGGATTAGTTTTAGACCTGAATAATTGTTATTTGGTGCCAGCGTTAAGCATGAACATTATATCTGGATCTTGTTTGATGCGAGACGGTTATTCATTTAAATATGAGAATAATGGTTGTTCTATTTATACGAGTAATATCTTTTATGGTCATGCACCCTTGAAGAGTGGTCTATTTGTATTGAATCTCGATAGTAGTGATACACATATTCATACTGTTGAAGCCTAAAGATGCAGAGTTGATAATGATAGTGCAACTTATTTGTGGCACTGCCGTTTGGGTCATATTGGTGTAAAGCGCATGAAGAAACTCCATACTGATGGACTTTTGGAATCACTTGGTAATTGCGAACCATGCCTCATGGGCAAGATGACTAAAACACCGTTCTCCGGAACAATGGAGCGAGCAACAGATTTGTTGGAAATCATACATACTGATGTATGTGGTCCGATGAATATTGAGGCTCGCGGCGGGTATCGTTATTTTCTCACCTTCACAGATGATTTGAGCAGATATGGGTATATCTACTTAATGAAACATAAGTCTAAAACATTTGAAAAGTTCAAAGAATTTCAGAGTGAAGTGGAAAATCATCGTAACAAGAAAATAAAGTTTCTACGATCTGATCATGGAGGAGAATATTTGAGTTACGAGTTTGGTCTACATTTAAAACAATGCGGAATAGTTTCGCAACTCACGCCACCCGAAACACCACAACGTAATGGTGTGTCCGAACATCGTAATCGTACTTTACTAGATATGGTGCGATCTATGATGTCTCTTACTGATTTACCACTATCGTTTTGGGGTTATGCTTTAGAGACGGCTGCATTCACGTTAAATAGGGCACCATCGAAATCCGTTGAGACGACGCCTTATGAACTGTGGTTTGGCAAGAAACCAAAGTTGTCATTTCTTAAAGTTTGGGGCTGCGATGCTTATGTGAAAAAGCTTCAACCTGATAAGCTCGAACCCAAATCGGAGAAATGTGTGTTCATAGGTTACCCAAAGGAAACTGTTGGGTACACCTTCTATCACAGATCCTAAGGCAAGACATTTGTTGCTAAAAATGGATCCTTTCTAGAGAAGGAGTTTCTCTCAAAAGAAGTGAGTGGGAGGAAAGTAGAACTTGATGAGGTAACTGTACCTGCTCCCTTATTGGAAATTAGTTCATCACAGAAACCGGTTTCTGTGACACCTACACCAATTAGTGAGGAAGCTAATGATGTTGATCATGAATCTTTAGATCAAGTTACTACCAAACCTCGTAGGTCAACCAGAGTAAGATCCGCACCAGAGTGGTACGGTAATCCTATTCTAGAGGTCATGTTACTTGACCAAGGCGAACCTACGAACTATGAAGAAGCGATGGTGAGCCCAGATTCCGCAAAATGGCTTGAGGCCATGAAATCTGAGATGGGATCCATGTATGAGAACAAAGTGTGGACTTTGGTTGACTTGCCCGATGATCGGCAAGCCATAGAGAATAAATGGATCTTCAAGAAGAAGACTGACGCTGATGGTAATGTTACTGTCTACAAAGCTCGACTTGTTGCGAAAGGTTTTCGACAAGTTCAAGGAGTTGACTACGATGAGACTTTCTCACCCGTAGCGATGCTTAAGTCTGTCCGAATCATGTTAGCAATTGCCGCATTTTATGATTATGAAATTTGGCAAATGGATGTCAAAACTGCATTCTTGAATGGATTTCTGGAAGAAGAGTTGTATATGATGCAACCGGAAGGTTTTGTCGATCCAAAGGGAGCTAACAAAGTGTGCAAGCTCCAGCGATCCATTTATGGACTGGTGCAAGCCTCTCGGAGTTGGAATAAACGTTTTGATAGTGTGATCAAAGCATATGGTTTTATATAGACTTTTGGAGAAGCCTGTATTTACAAGAAAGTGAGTGGGAGCTCTGTAGCATTTCTAATATTATATGTGGATGACATATTGCTGATTGGAAATGATATAGAATTTCTGGATAGCATAAAAGGATACCTGAATAAGAGTTTTTCAATGAAAGACCTCGGTGAAGCTGCTTATATATTGGGCATCAAGATCTATAGAGATAGATCAAGACGCTTAATTGGACTTTCACAAAGCACATACCTTGATAAAGTTTTGAAGAAGTTCAAAATGGATCAAGCAAAGAAAGGATTCTTGCCTGTGTTACAAGGTGTGAAGTTGAGTCAGACTTAATGCCCGACCACTGCAGAAGATAGAGAGAAAATGAAAAATGTTCCCTATGCTTCAACCATAGGCTCTATCATGTATGCAACGCTGTGTACCAGACCTGATGTGTGCCTTGCTATTAGCTTAGCAGGGAGGTACCAAAGTAATCCAGGAGTGAATCACTAGACAGCGGTCAAGAACATCCTGAAATACCTGAAAAGGACTAAGGATATGTTTCCCGTTTATGGAGGTGACAAAGAGCTCATCGTAAATGGTTATGTCGATGCAAGCTTTGACACTGATCCGGACGATTCTAAATCGCAAACCGGATACGTGTTTACATTGAACGGTGGAGCTGTCAGTTGGTGCAGTTCTAAACAAAGCGTCGTGGCGGGATCTACGTGTGAAGCGGAGTATATAGCTGCTTCGGAAGCAGCAAATGAAGGATTCTAGATGAAGGAGTTCATATCCGATCTAGGTGTCATACCTAGTGCATCGGGTCCAATGAAAATCTTTTGTGACAATACTGGTGCAATTGCCTTGGCAAAGGAATCCAGATTTCACAAGAGAACCAAGCACATCAAGAGACGCTACAATTCCATCCGGGATCAAGTCCAGGTGGGAGACATAGAGATTTGCAAGATACATACGGATCTGAATGTTGCAGACCCATTGACTAAGCCTCTTCCACGAGCAAAACATGATCAGCACCAAAACTCCATGGGTGTTAGAATCATTACTGTGTAATCTAGATTATTGACTCTAATGCAAGTGGGAGACTGGAGGAAATATGCCCTAGAGGCAATAATAAAGTTATTATTTATTTCCTCATATCATGATAAATGTTTATTATTCATGCTATAATTGTATTAACCGGAAACATAATACATGTGTGAATACATAGACAAACACAGTGTCACTAGTATGCCTCTACTTGACTAGCTCGTTGATCAAAGCTGGTTACGTTTCCTAGCCATAGACATGAGTTGTCATTTGATTAATGGGATCACATCATTAGGAGAATGATGTGATTGACTTGACCCATTCCGTTAGCTTAGCACTTGATCGTTTAGTTTATTGCTATTGCTTTCTTCATGACTTATACATGTTCCAATGACTATGAGATTATGCAACTCCCGATTACTGGAGGAACACTTTGTGTGCTACCAAATGTCACAACGTAATTGGGTGACTATAAAGGTGCTCTACAGGTGTCTCCGATGGTACTTGTTTAGTTGACATAGATCGAGATTAGGATTTGTCACTCCGATTGTCGGAGAGGTATCTCTGGGCCCTCTCGGTAATGCACATCACTATAAGCCTTGCAAGCAATGTGACTAATGAGTTAGTCGCATGATGATGCATTACGGAGCGAGTAAAGAGACTTGCCGGTAACGAGATTGAGCTAGGTATTGAGATACCGACGATCGAATCTCGGGCAAGTAACATACCGATGACAAAGGGAACAACGTATGTTGTTATGCGGTTTGACCGATAAAGATCTTCGTAGAATATGTAGGAACCAATATGAGCATCCAGGTTCCGCTATTGGTTATTGACCGGAGACATGTCTCGGTCATGTCTACATAGTTCTCGAACCCGTAGCGTCCGCGCGCTTAAAGTTCTGTGACGATCGGTATTATGATTTTATATGTTTTGATGTACCAAAGGTAGTTCGGAGTCCCGGATATGATCACGGACATGACGAGGAGTCTCGAAATGGTCGAGACATAAAGATTGATATATTGGAAGCCTATATTTGGACGTCGGAAGAGTTCCGGGTGAAATCGGGATTTTACCGGAGTGTCGGAGGGGTTACCGGAACCCCCGGGGGTTAATGGGCCTTGTTGGGCCCTAGTGGAGAGAGGGAGGGGCCGGCAAGGGCAGGCCGCGCGCCCCCTCCCCCTCTGGTCCGAATTGGACTAGGAGAGGGGGCGGCGCCCCCCTTTCCTTCTCCTTCTCCCCTTCCTTTCCCCCTCCTAGTAGGAGTAGGAAAGAGGGGAGTCCTACTCCTACTAGGAGGAGGACTCCTCCTCCTGGCGCGCCCTACAGGGCCAGCTAGCCTCCCCCCTTGCTCCTTTATATACGGGGGCAGGGGGCACCCTAGAACACACAAGTTGATCATTGATCTCTCCCAGCCGTGTGCGGTGCCCCCTCCACCATAATCCACCTCGGTCATATCGTAACGGTGCTTAGGCGAAGCCCTGCGACGGTAGTTTCATCAACATCGTCACCACGCCATCGTGCTGATGAAACTCTCCCTCGAGCTCTACTGGATCGTGAGATCGCGGGACGTCACCGAGCTGAACGTGTGCTGAACGTGGAGGTGCCGTACGTTCGGTACTGAGGATCGGTCGATCGTGAAGACGTACGACTACATCAACCGCGTTGTCATAACGCTTCCGCTTAACGGTCTACGAGGGTACGTGGACGACACTCTCCCCTCTCGTTGCTATGCATCACCATGATCTTGCGTGTGTATAGGATTTTTTTTTAAATTACTACGTTCCCCAACACTTCACATGATTACTAGTAGCGAGACTTCTCCCATGTTCTCGAGAACAAATAGAACTACTCACAACTCATCATATGGGTCATGATCAGTGGGTATAAATATATGATTGATAATCTGAACATAATAATCTTCCACCAATTAAACCAACAAGCATCAACTACAAGATGTAATCAACACTACTATCACTCCCAGTTACCAATATTGAACACAAGAGATGACCTAGCGTTTGGAGATAAGATGATGTTGGTGAAGATGATGATCACCACGATGATTGGAACATTGGCGATGATGAAGGCTTCGATTTCTCCCTCCCGGAGGGAAGTATCCCCGGTGGAATTGCTCCGCCGGAGAGCAAAAGTGCTCCTGCCCTGGTTTCACGGCGACGAAAAGTCCCGAAACTCCTCTTCTAACTTTTTTTCTAGGGAAAATTGGAATTTATGGCAAAAGGACATCGGGAGGAGACCCATCAGGGGCCCAAAAGCTCAGGGCACGCGGCTAATGGGGTGGTTGTGCCACCCGCCCTTGTAGTTGGCTGGTGGACCCCCTCTTGTCTATTTTTGCTCCATAATTTATTATATATTCCGAAATAATTCTTCATATATCCACGCTTCATTTTGAGCTTTGGAGAATTGTTATCTCTCCTGTAACTTTTTTAGGTCAGAATTCCAGCTGTCGGCAATCCCCCTCTCTTGATGTAACTTGCATTTAAGGAGAGAAAAGGCATTAGAAATGCATAATAATATGAAGTACTCCCTCGGTTCCTAAATACTTTCTTTCTAGAGATTTCAACAAGTGACTACATACGGAGCAAAATGAGTGAATCCATACTCTAAAATATGTCTAAATATATCTGTATGTGGTAGTCTATTTAAAATCTCTAGAAAGACAAATATTTAGGAACCTAGGGAGTATAACATTGAAATATGGTAAATTAAAGTAGGAAATAATGATGCGAAATGGACGTATTAGGGGGCTACCCCAATCACTCTTACGAGAGAATAAGCAACTCATCGTGGATGGTGGAAGACCCTTGCGTTGTGACGCCGCCACGAAACCACTATCGAAACATCGGGTGTCCGGCGTGCGTCCGACATTATGATGGGAGAGCCCGTAAGCTCTCCTAAGGAGGAGAGCTCGGACGAGGAGAACACGTCGATGGAGGAGGAGCAGGAGCCTGCGGCAGTTGCCGGGTTCACCCTAGAACAGGCGAAGGAGCTACAACACTGTCATGGCAGAGGCATGGCTAGAAGAGCAGGCGCTGTAGGTCTCCGTGTACCAGGTGCTACAGGAGAAGCGACTGTATAACCTGCAATTCCTCGAGCACCACTGCCTCACGGAGGCCCACGTTGCTGGCAAGCAAGCCATCGTAGCCATGCTTGCAGAGAATCCAGCTTTCGTGGATGAGCGACGGGTGTTATAAAAAGAAAGACCAACCCAAGGGCTAACCTCGTTGGCTTTTTTTATAGAAAAAACTCCTCAAGCAGCGTGCGTCCGAGCCGGGGCTCGAACTCGGGTGGGCTGGCAGCTACCCCAACTGCCCAGCCAACGGGTCGACGCCCCGTCCTCGTGGCGGGCGTTATAGAGTTCATGTGTAGCATCCACACAGTCCGCCATGCACGGTGGCAACTCCGCATCAACGAGGCAGAGCGCGGCCACCCTGATCGAGGAGATCGCAACGAAGGCGGACGCAGAGGCGCCGACGCCGTGGTGGATGGGAATGCTGCCAAATGTCGGCAGCTCCTCGTCTTTTGTGTCGGGCCACAATGACTATGAGGACGGACCGTCCGATTTGATTGTCGACCTGACCTCCACCGACGATCTCCAACGGGGAGTACGACATGGAGTCGTGGAACATTAACGTGCGCTCCGATGAAGAGTAGACTTGGACCGGTTTTAATTTTCTATGTAAAAAAAACTCAATATTATTGAAAAATGTAGTGTTCGCTTTTATTTGATACATCAGGTTGGATGATCAGCTTCCGTAAAGTTGTGGGCCAACACATCCGGACATGTCTGTTTGAGTATAGTGTTGAAGTTGGTTATATATTCATATGCATTTCTAACCCTTTTTTGCAACTAATCAGGTTATCTGGAACTATGCATGAGTTAAGCTTAGCTAGAAATTAAAATGTCATTTCCAAAACTAGTCAATTCAATGATGACCCTCCATGGATTCATCTGTAGGGGGAGAATTTTTTCTTTTTTGTGGGGAAGCTGCTGAAAATGCTCTGAGCACCACAAACAAGCTGACGCAATGTGTACCTTGAACCAAACCAGATGGGGCTAATTTACCACTGAACTAGAAAATGATAAATTGGTTAAACTGGTACTACCATTCATCCATCATGAAGACAGCATCTGGAGCTAATATCGCGACCAGTCGCGCGTCTATCTCGTCTGAGGGCGCCTGAACGGCCGAGTTCCGGGGTTCCAGCAGCCCGATATGCGCACGAGCATGTCCTCCCGCATCTTGGAGCAGTCGCGCGGCAGAACGATACGCGCATGAGCACGTCTTCGGCTTCCTCGGGCGAGCTGGGAAACGGCGAGCCGCGCATCCGAATTATTTCGCTTCGCCTGCCGGATGGAATTTGGGGCGTCTTCTACCGTCGGCTTACGTGCTGGCGACACCGGATTGTTTCCCATGTCTAGGATCGAGATTGGAAGATCCTGTTGTTTATCCAAATTTTAGGAGCAACTCCGGTTTCAAGTGCAGATTGTTCAGTTCCCATTGCCCAAACAACACCAACAATTCTGAACATATGATTAAGCAGAGAGAAAGGTAAACAGATATGCATACTTTTCATTCATACATCCATTGCACATACTAAAAACTACAGCACGGCTAGATCATGGCACGATGAGGCATGAAGAGATCAAGCAGGAGCGAGAGGGCGCCTACGCGCGCTCCCCGCGGATGCGGCGGGCGAGCTGGATGTCCTTGGTCATGATGGTGACACGCTTGGCGTGGATGGCGCAGAGGTTGGTGTCCTCGAAGAGCCCCACGAGGTAGGCCTCGGCGGCCTCCTGCAGGGCGGACACGGCGGAGCTCTGGAAGCGGAGGTCGGTCTTGAAGTCCTGCGCGATCTCCCGGACGAGGCGCTGGAAGGGCAGCTTGCGGATGAGCAGCTCGGTGCTCTTCTGGTACTTGCGGATCTCGCGGAGCGCGACGGTGCCGGGGCGGAAGCGGTGGGGCTTCTTCACGCCGCCGGTCGCCGGCGCCGACTTGCGCGCCGCCTTGGTCGCCAGCTGCTTCCGCGGGGCCTTGCCGCCGGTCGACTTGCGCGCGGTCTGCTTCGTGCGGGCCATTTTGCGGATCTGGGTCGAGGGAAGGCTGGGGAATTTGCTGCGTTCCGGTGAGAGTTGTTCGGCGCGGTGGTCTGGTGATCTGTCATCTGTGGGGGGTTCGCCGGGGTTAAGTAGGGGCGGGTTTGGCCGGCGGGCGCGCGCGTACCATGAAATTTTGGGGATTTTGGGGAGCCTCAGCGCGCCACGGCACCGGAGGAACGCGGGCCTGGGTCAGCCGCTGGACTACGGAGGATTGGACGGTGGCGATGTGTGTTAGGAAGGTTGGCCACGGATCGCGATCCGTGGGATTATCGCTGTGCTGTTTGCCCTCTTGGCGTGGCAGCCGTCGGATCGCCATCCATGAGCCCTGTGAGCAGTGTTTGGCTAGCACTAGCAATGCGAGAGCTCACTAGGTGATGATTAAAGAAAACATTTTTTTTGCAGCGGCGATGAACATATTTGCTACGTATATTCCATATGACTAATTTCAATTTGTTTCACTCAAATTTTCTTGCCGGCCGATCTCCCATTGTGATTCCTGTTGAATTATTTAGGGATCTCAATTATTTAGTAGGTATTTTTCATCTTCATTCCAATTTCCGGACGTTCGACTGCGATGACTATATCTTTTTGCCTTTATTCAATTTTTTGTATGTTGGGATATAATTTCCCTCCAAACCATATAAATTGTTTTTGTTTCATTTGTGTCCTGAATTTTATACATTTTGAAAGAACATACGGTGCCCCATGTTTGGTTTTGGTAATTGATGACAATCTCTATGGACTAATAGTTGCCTTGAGTTATATTTGAAGGATTTGTCCATAGGCATTTCTTGAAGTTCATGTGTTGGTTTCAAGGAGTTTATGTGGTGACCAAGTTGTTATTAAGGAATTATTCAGAGATTGGTCATGTGAGAGTTGAGCTTATTGCAAGCATGTCTTGAAGAAGAAGATTGTGTGATCATTCATGTATATCTTCAAGACATCATCTAAATGAAGAGAGTTGAAAAGATTCATGGTTGATCAAGACTAAGTCAAGAGTGAATCAACTTGATCAACTCACAAAGCGTAGAAGATGTACCTAGAGGGATCAAGCGATCCCATGGTGTGGTGAGCATTGTCAATTACGCTTTGTGTACTAACCCATGATCTTCGTGAGAGTTCTTTGTGGGGTTAGGTTGCGGTGTGCAAGTTCAAGTGAAGCATCATGAAGAGATCAAATGCTTGAAACTTGCCGTCCATTATGGTGACAATGGACCTGTGAAGATGTTGCAATGTGCAAGTTCAAGTGAAGCATCATGAAGAGATCAAATGCTTGAAGCTTGCCGTCCATTGTGGTGACAATGGACTTGTGAAGATGTGCGGAAGAGGGGCTCACCCATAGTGGAGCATGGGGGAGCAATCAACTAGTCTTCATCGAGCCAACGCAACCAAGAAAGGTGGTCCAACTTGAGGGAGTCAAGATCGTCATCATCTAGATCAAGTGGACCATGTGCAAGGCAAAGGTTTGCTCTTGATAGATTTTCTATTTTACCGGTCTCATGATGGTAGTTGGGAGACCGGGTTATAGGATCGATTGTCGTACTATCAAGGGGGGCTCTCGATGAGTAGCTTGATCGTATTGTTCATAGAGAGATCAAACCATTGCATCCTTGCATCATCTTTATTGGTTCTTGTTTGGTTCTTCTCTTTGTGAGTTTTGGAGCTTATGGTCATCTTGATGACAAGCTCGAGCTCATCGAAAACGGAGTTCACTCGCATCTTCTATGATGTTTTCGATGTTGGAGGTTATGCCGGTTCTTCTCGGTTGGAGGTTTCACTCCTCTATTTGTTGGCATACCTCCCCTGCCTCTTCTTACTATAACCAGTCGATGTTTTGATGCTACTCGTCTTCCTCTATCCAACAAGCTTGAGTTTGCTCAATTCGGAGCTCATATGAAGAAGTTTTGGCAGTTTTGGTTTCCTAGCGGTAGTACCGCGGGCCGGAGCGGTAGTACCGCTTGAGTGCTACAAGCGGTAGTACCGCTCCAGAGCGGTAGTACCGCTGGTAGCCCCCAGCCGTAGTACCGCTGCGGTCTTGTGCTAGTACCGCCTCGATTCGAGGGGTCTGTTTTCGTGTCGGGTTTTACGGTACTAGCCGCGGCAGTGGGGGCGTAGTACCGCTCGTTTGCGGTAGTACCGCCCTGCCACCGCGGTAGTACCGCTCTAGGCCCAGCGGCAGTACCGCGAGGGGGAGCGGTAGTACCGCTCTCTGCGGGGCTGAAGTGGGGGTAACGGTTGGACTGTTCCCCCCACTATATAAGGAGGCCTTCTTCCCCAATGAACCTTATCCTTTGAGCTCGTGTTCTTCCCCCATTGTTGACCTTCTTCGAGCTTGCTAACTCTCAATCCCTCCATGGATTCTTGCTAGTTTTTTAGGGGAAAGAGAGAGGAGATCTAGATCCACATTTCCACCAATCACTTTCTCCTCTATGTGAGGGGAACCCATTGGATCTAGATCTTGGAGTTCTTGGTGTTCTCCTTCTTGTTCTTCCTCTCATTTTCCTCCCTAACATTAGTTGCTTCGGTGGTATTTGAGAGAGAAGGACTTGGGCACTCCGTGTGCCCTTGCCATTGCATTTGGTGCATCGGTTTGAGTTCTCCATGGTGATACGTGGAAGTTACAAGTTGAGAAGCTTATTACTCTTGGTTGCTTGGTACCCTTGAGCTTGTTCTTCTTGGGTGCTTGGGCGCCCTAAACGGTTGGTGGTGTTCGGAGCTCAATTATTGTGGTGTAAAGCTCCGGGCAAGCGTCGGGGTCTCCAATTAGGTTGTGGAGATCGCCCCGAGCAATTTGACGGGTTCCGATGACCGCCCCCAAGGGTTGCCAAAGTGTACGGGTTCGGTGACCGCCCCCAAGGGTTGCCATTTGTACGGGTTCGGTGACCGTCTTCAAGGGTCCCTTAGTGGAATCACGGCATCTTGCATTGTGCGAGGGCGTGAGGAGATTACGGTGGCCCTAGTGGCTTCTTGGGGAGCATTGTGCCTCCACACCGCTCCAAACGAAGATTAGCATCCGCAAGGGTGTGAACTTGGGGATACATCATCGTCTCCGCGTGCCTCGGTTATCTCTTACCCGAGTCATTTACTTATGCACTTTACTTTGTGATAACCATATTGTTTCTTGTTATATATCTTGCTATCACCTAGTTGTTTATCTTGCTTAGCATAAGTTGTTGGTGCACATAGGTGAGCCTAGTTGTTGTAGGTTTTGTGCTTGACAAATTAACCGCTAGGTTTATTCCACATTTGTTCAAGCCTAAAACGTAATTTTTTAAAGCGCCTATTCACCCCCCCCTCTAGGCGACATCCACGATCTTTCACATTTTTTATGATTCTTTATTGTTATCGAAGTATTACTATTGTTAGTTTTTATAGTTTTCAGTTTTGTGGTACAGAAACTATATTTAATATCTTATTTGTAATTAACGTGAGTTGCTATTCCCTGCAAAACAAGAATTTTGAGTTGTTTGATTTTTTTGTATGTTAGTCTGGGACTTTTATGATTCATTCTTGCTCTCCCAGAATGACTAGTGTCAGTGTTAGCTCTTCCTTTAAAAAAATAATTGTTAGTGTTAGCTTTTACAGTTCCAAAGAACAAGAATTGCAATTTATAACGTTTATATACTAGTTAATGTACTATTGTACTCCCTCCGTCCCAAAATAAGTGTTTCGGTTTTCTTTTAATTTTAATACAAAATTATAATAAGGTTGAAACACTTATTTTGAGACGGGGAGTAGTTCTTTGCATGTCAGTCGAACCTTTTTGATGATTCATTCTTGGCCTTCCGAAATTAGTAGGGTAAACTCTTTTAGTTATGTTGATTTTGCTTTAATGAAAATGTCAATTTGGTTGCATACATATAGATGCCATGTTTTTACGCTTAAATTTTTTAAGTGTTTTCCCATCCTAAAGCACTTTCTTTGATCGGGCAACTCTGAAGTGGCTAAATGGCCTAGTCAGTACAGCTACTAAGCTCCCAGGATTGTGAGGCCCCTGGTGAATCGATGGTGTGGAAGCACTGTGGGTCAACGTTTGATTAGGTGTGAACACTTGCGCTGTGGACACGTATTTTAGTCGGTTCGACGGTTTTAGTCGGTTCGATGCCAAGGAGATGCTTCTAAAGGCTAGTCCTTCGCATTCATCAGTGCTGCCCCGCCAAGAGAGGGCCTCGTGTGTTCGCCGTCGGCTTCCAGGGACTCGGGCATCTGGCGCACCGGCAGACAGCCGCTAAAGGAGGCGAGCGGCGGTGGCAGCCCAAGGAGGCAAGAGGACCAAGCCCTCACCACCAACACAGCATATCCCGCGGAGGCCGACTCATGGGAGGCCGATCGATGTTGAGGCCCTGGTGATACAGATCGGCCTTGGCTTTGTGATCATCTTCGCCTCGCTCTCCGGCTCCGGCTCCGGCGGAAGCAAGTGGCGTCGTCAATCTCTTCGGCGGGCGTGGAGTGCGGTGCTCTTCGGCTGCGAGTTCAGTGCATGTTTCTTTGTCAGGGTCGGACCTTCTGCTGCCAATTTCTTCTTCCCCTACATGGATTTCTTCGTAGGGAGACTGTGAGCTGCATCGGCTGGTGGGTTTGCCTCTCCTGCACCCTTCTTCTTCCTGCTCAGAGCTTTGTGATTGATTTGGAGTTTTGCGGTGCTAATCTCCTCGCGCGGCCATGCCCCTTCTCTCGGAACAATACTGACGTTGCTCTGACAGACGGACGCCCGTGCCTGTCGCTGTGAGTGTTGAACACCACAGAGGAAAGTGGCATGGAACAACCATGGCCATGGCGTTCTCAACCCGCAACCAATCTCCTCAATCAGACTACACCGTCGCACGAGCACGCATGCCAGTGCAGGGGTAGGGACAACACGAGGAGTCTTGTGTAGCAGTGTAGGCGGTGGCATGTTGTTCCGTTTTACAAAACAATCGTTGCCTCACCCACGCAGGTGATCCTGCTACATGGGGTGTCCGTTCTGCAGCCTCTCCCTAACCCCTTCTCTTCCCTTCCTTGCAAATATTACTACATGACATCGGCATATCTTCCCTGGTATGAATCAACCAAGCCATATACTGCAATTTCAGTATGCACACAGGAGTTCACATGTTTTTGTTTTTATTCGAATAGTTAAATAGTTAAAATTTGGTGGTGACTTTGTTCATAAAATTTGTTACTCCAACGTTGTTGAATGTTTTGATAAATTACCACAAATTTTAATAAGCGAAATCAGGGTGTCTTTCTTTGTATAGTTTGGTGGTGACTTTATTCATAAACATTGTACAAATGTTGAACTTTACTGACGGTAGCTCGGCCCAGCTTAAGAACATTGAATAGACAGAAGATGGTTGCCAAAAAGAGCTTGATGGCATCGGTGGTTAAAAATGCAACTAACAACATAAGTCTGTTTTGATTGGTATGAAACT
Organism: Triticum aestivum; assembly: GCF_018294505.1. NCBI lineage: Eukaryota > Viridiplantae > Streptophyta > Magnoliopsida > Poales > Poaceae > Triticum > Triticum aestivum. Next base: position 370,251,452 of record NC_057802.1, read on the forward strand.
ATGAATACAGAGGTAAGAAGAATTACTTGTTATCGTACCTGCACAACCATATACTTTCATTTCCAGGTACATCAGTTTGCAGTTTATGTAATACAAGCATATGGGGGTTCCATGCTGATGGCGTCTCCATTGAGGGCAGACAGAGGTGTCTGATGCGGCCAAAGGCTGAGCTGAGCTCCAAGCCTCCACCCCATAGATGGATGGTGACCTGAGGATACAAGGCCAGAGCTACTAAGACGATGTTATGCAACAGTGTGCAGTTTGCTTTATGTTCATTTGAGTGACATCGAAAAAATCGATTGCACCGTATCTCTTTATGACCATGTTGTCCTTTTGGTTTCACTTCCTATAATGTCCATAAGGTTAGTTGAAAGAGATGGAGGATTCTATTCAGTTTTAAAAAGAACAAACAATTGTTAAAGAGTGTACGTTACTACTGGTTCTGATATATAGAGGGATGACATTTGTTCATTTGATCGCTAGAGCCGACATCAAAACAGTGAAGGACATAACTGATGGATCATCACAACAATTCCCGGCGCCCGGCGCAGCGAAGCGCGCATGTTCATCTAGTAGTAAATCAATCAAAGAGCAAAAATATTCCGTCGCCGGGACTTGAACCCGGGTCTCTCGGGTGAGAGCCGAGTATCCTAACCACCTAGACTACGACGGATTATGCTCTTTTTGAGCTAGCAATATATAAATACAGAGGCATTCAGAATGGAATACAAAAATATATAGTCCATGATTGCCAAACGTATTTTACATCCGTCTATGTTTTTTGTTCATTGACACTAATCAAGGGCTTGCTCAAAATCGTCCGTATTAATCTTTTTATAGTACACTCTTAGCTACAAACAGAAACATACTATCAGCGATAATTTAAATCTGGTAGTAACTAAGATGAACGGATGCGCTTTCATGATGGCACAAGAAAAAAACGCAAGAGAATGTTGCAAAAAAAAAACTATTGCGATACAAAATGTGTGCCTCATCACCCAATGCGTATACAATGAAATGCATCGGATGATTGCCCCTAGAACGTAATCAGACAATTCGCAAAAACGCTAATTTGAAAACAAACTTAGCACACAGAGTGCAAATGGGATGCCAGTTTCTTTAAATAGATAGCAAAAATTGATATACATCGAATTTACACGTTTAGGATATATTTAAGCTGTAAGAAACAAGAGGACGGTGGTGCTTGCTTGGCAGAAGTGGTCTCAGAAAGATCAGAAATCCCAAGCTCAACCACCAAGTCAAGATATCCATTTCAGAATGTACACTCAGCACTCAACTACCAGATATAGGAGTCCTCTCTTCGTCTATGTCAATGACCAGCAGATGGTCTTTCTTCGCGCCATTTGGTCCTTCTTTATATAGCGTGGGCAAATAGGCATGGTATGCTGGTAGGTAGCGCGATACAAAATCCATAACCTGCAAGAATTGCCAAATTTCATGACTCCGCTGTCGACAGCATAGGAGAGAACAGTCATCAATGGATAAATGAAACACGATGCAGAGGACAGCTTCGATGCTTGATGTAAGTGGTTTACTGAAGAGTTTGGATAAGTCAATCAAGTATGATTTGATAGACAGGTAAAAAAAAAGGGTATGATTTGATAGCCTTGTCCAACTATGGTGTGAAATTATGGCACTGGTTTGTAAATACTTTTGCATCTTGGTATTTTTGTTTGCTCAATTGTCCTGCTTTATTTTATTCAGAAGACAGGCTTCTGTCTGTCCTGATTTGAGAGATGCACTATCCAGTTTGGTCACAACTCATAGCTAAGAACTCAGAAAGAGCTGTTCCTTGACAACCGGTTCCAACAAAGATGTGTGCATCACTAGATGCAGAGACCATGGAGGTTTCTCTCTTTTCGAAAGAAAAGTAGGGCACGGACAAATGATCCAACTGGAAAGGAAGGTCAGTATAATGGACGAATCAGCTATATGAGAAACACACCTCCTCGTCAGACATTCCTGCTTTACCATCAGCTCTCATAGCTACCTCTGCCTGCGATTAAAATAAAAGCATCAGAAAATGCCAATTTATTGTTCTGTTGTGCACACTACAGGATCACTAGTCAGATAAGTCCAATAACGACCTGTAGTCTCCACTGAAATACACAGTTAGGCTCCTTAATTTTTATGACAATCCATGACTCAATGAATCTGTCCCACGCGTCATAGTATGCTTCTAGGTTCTTATTAATCACCTCAAGCTGAAGAAGGAAATAGGTTCAAGTCATATTAACGTAGCACAAACAAACCAAATAATGTTATGATCCCAGAAACTCACCTGAGGATCCACTGCTGTTACAACTTCATTTGGAAGAGGTTTAAACCCAAGCATCCATCCTTCAAAGAGAACAACCTACGACAGGAAAGCAGGCATGCGAGAAGTTGAAAATCACATGTCTCAACTCAAAATGTTATTCAGCTAGACATGTAATTACCTCTGTAGGCCCTTCAACCTCTGGCCATGTCGAAGGGTCAGCTCGGTCACCTCTTCCACCAAAAGCGGACTACATGGATATCTGAGGTATATCATTGGCTACTCAAATATAAACTCAGGTACGCTAAGATAACTGCAACCTTTTACCTTGTCATACCGTGGAAGCTTCATCTTCGTACCTAAATGTTGTTAAAAACAACAGTAATTTCAGTGACAATATATATATAAATATGAATCTATGATGCATTTCTTTAATAAAAAATTGGATGCAGCACCCTTATTAATCCAAAGAATACAGAAAATAGACTGCGCAAATGACCATGAAATAGAAACACAAAGGATTTGGACAAGACGCAGATACTTGTTCACAACCGGTACCTTCCTTTGTTAGTTTGATCAGTGACTCAAGTGTGTCAATTGAGAATTGGAGATCGTGGCTTCCGGCATTTCCACGAAACTGTAAAATTTTAGTCAGGTACTCTCAGTTCATGTTACAGCATCTAAAACAGAGGTAGTACAGTGGGCTAATGGGGGTGTTCTTGTACCTCTAAAAGAGCATTTCCAGCATGTGTTTCCCTCAGTTTACCCTGCACATATGTATCCATCGATCATCACTGATATCTCAACAGATATGCAGAAAAAAAAAATGTAATTCCAATACATAATTTAATTGCTCCATATCTGAATATTCATGCCTGTTCTGCTGCAGTCAAATAGAAGTCATCGATAGACAATGTGGCAGAGTTCCTGAGGCACACAACAGTTTGGCTCTTAAATTTCATTCATAGAGGCAAAGAGAACACATGGTAATCAACATGATGAGAAGGACTCACCTACCAGAAACCCGAAAAAGATAATCAAGAGCGAAAACAAGAGTTGTCTTCCCGCTGCCTTGGGGAGCGCTGACTCCAATCTACAAAACAGAAAGATGGTCCATTTATGAAACACGGATGAGCAGAACAACATTTTTGAGTACCTAAATCTATTCATTCTTGTAACTTGATATATATACTCTGGTATCATATTGGTAAGTTTTCTGAACTTGTGCTACTCTTGATTTATCAATCACACAAGAACCACTTTCATGGTAGTGGACATTGGACAGCATATGCTTCTGATGATATTTGTTTGGCTAAAGGCAAATGCAGTAGCATCTGGCGTGTGTGATGCAAGAACCACTTTCATGGTACTCTGGTATCATTTTGGTACGTTCTCTGAATTTGTGGTAACTTTGATATATGCTTCTGATGATATTTGTTTTTGCTAAAGGCAAATGCAGTAGCATCTGGCGTGTGTGATGCAAGAAATAACGCACAAGAATATGTGCTCTGTCTATCTGGCCGGAAAATGCCACCAGAGATTTGGATGCTCTCGACACTAGAGGACACAGTCATACTATGAACTGATGAGGTGAAAACTGAAAAGAACTAGCACTGAATCAAATGCATACCACTAATGGCGGGATCTCGTCGCCGTCGTTGTACTTGGACCTGTGGTCGGCGACCTGGTCCTCGCACCAGAGGAAGACGGGTATGTAGAAGTGGTATATCCTCGACTTCTCGGCGTCCGTCAGCCGGAGCTCGTCGATGCGGAACAACCGGCTCACCTGCGAGCCGCACCACAGCCACCGGTCGATGGACTCGGCGATCCTCTCCCGGGTGTAGCCAATCCTTTCCACCAGTGGGCCGCTGCAGATGAACTCGTACAGGTCCTGGACGGCCGAGATGAGCGCCGGGGACGAGGCGGGAGCGCCGCGCGCCGGCGTCAGCGACCGCCCGGCCGCCGGGCTGTGATCCGGGCATGCGAGAAAAGCTGGCGCCAAGAAACAAGAAATTTTATCGTGTCAGCGCAAGAAGCAATCGCCTTGCGTTGTGAAGAAAGAAAGATTACCATCCATGCCGTTTCAAGGACCTGAATGAGAACGATCGAACTAACAACAGACCAAATGCTGTATCGGGCAGAGAGAGGGGACACTTTGTACGCGTCGTTATTAATTAATTAAAAAAATCAAACGAACCAAAGAATCGCATCCACCGTCCAAGCGTTCTTATCCGTTTCGCTGAAGTTGCGGGACACGACGGAGCGGGAAACAATAGACAAAACAAGCACGGCAAAAGCCAACAGTGCGTGGCAACACGGCACGAACCGAGCAAACACAGACGACGGATTCCACCGAACGCACTGCTGGCCAACCTTCTCTCCTGTGAAAAGGAAAATGGGCTGGGAGCGCCGGCCTAACCTTTTCTTGATGGAGTGGCGGCGGTCACGGTGAGTGAGCAAAGGGCCGCGGCCTTGGGATGGTAAGCTTTGGCGAGGAGGGGCGGTGGCGCGGATGAGGAGACCGCGGCCGACGCGGAGAGCGGCGGCGGGGCGGCATGGAGCGGCGTCATCTATCCTGGTCCCGAGCAGACGACACGAAACGAGACGAGGCTGGACTGACGTGCGTGGAGAGTGCAAGATTTTGGGGCGGAGGGGCGGAGGGGATTTTTCAGGATTGGGCGCGGAGTGCAGGCGGCCTCTCGATGCAGTGCGTGCAGGGCGGCACGCCAGCGGTCGTTTTCCAAGGAAAAAATCCAAAACAAACCTTGAATTTATCGGCGAAAGCTAAATCAAATCCTGAACTCTCAATCCTTAAAATCAGCACACCAAACTCTGTTATCCCGGTCTATTTTAAACATTGAGAGGATTTAGCCGGTATTTGCTGAACTGGGCCGGCCCATTAGCAGCGTCGCTGGCGCGCGCCCAGTGCTCCTGGTTTTCTTTGTTTTTGCCTTTTTGTTTTGTTATCTTTTCTCATTTTTACACATGTCTATTTTTTCTTCGTACCCAATATACATTTTTAACGCACACATAAAATATTTTTTGATATTTTAAAATACATCATGTACATTTTTAAATTAAATGTTTTCAAATTTTTTATACATATTTATTATTTAAGTACATGTTTACATTTTCTTAATGATAATAAACGTATTATAAAACTAAACAAACACTCTTTTTCATGGTTCAACATTTTCAAATTTGTAGACACTTTTTTCAAACACAACCCAAGTATATTCTGTTAAGTGCAAGACACAATTTTTTACAACACGCAAACTTTTTATTTACATTGTACACACAGTTTTGTTTGAAAATCTCACAAACACATTTTTTGAAACTTGTAAACATTATTGAAATGCTACATTTTTTCGAATGTATGAAACATTTTTTTGAGTTACACAAATATTATTATACATTGTATAAACATTTGTTTGAATTTGTCCGTACATTTTCTTAAACTTGCGATATTTTTTAGATGTCACAAAATAATTTCTTACAGTTTTTTCAGATTTACAAATTTGTTCCTATTTTTAAAATTTTCAAAGAGCATTCACACTTTAAAATTATGTTCATGTTTCAGAAAATGTTTATGTTTCAAAAAGTGTTCGCACTTAAAAATAATTGTTCAGCTTTCAGAAAATAAAAGCCCGCTTCATGTCTGGTGGGCTGACCCAGACGAGTCCTTAGCCAACGATCCGAAACAAAATTCTAAAAACATTACTTTAAAATGCGACACGATTTTTAAAAATCCAAAACATTTACATAGGATGTGAAGAACTTTTGAAATTCTGAAAAAAAATTAGAATTGTTTTCAGAATCACAAACAATTTTTGAAAATGCGAATATAATTTCAAAATTCCAGAAAAAATTAAAAACACCAAAGGAATTGAATTTTGTGTGAAAAATAGAAAACAACAATATTTTTTAACTTCTGAATATTTAAGAAATGCGTGAATATATTTTAAAGTTTACGATTTTGTTGTTGTGTTATAGTGGGCCGGCCCAAATTCTGAGTAGCAGGTTATCCCCCGGGATTTTATTATTCCGAGTGTGCCAAACAGATCTAGGGTCCAAAATAGACCGGGATTACAAGTTCAGAGTGCCAACTTCCGGGATTCAAAGTTCAGGGTTTGATTTAACTATCATCTACAATTTCAAGGTTTGTTTTGGACTTTTTCCTTTTCCAAAGCCAAATGAGATTCACATTTCTCTTTATTTTCCGTCTAACTTGCTCAAAATTTTCAGAAAGCCGAGCCCCAAATTCAGTCATAGGAGCTATTTGTTTTAAGACTTTGTTGGTTGTTGATGTGTGCGTCTTCTAAATTGGACAAGAAAATTAGCACAACATGTTCATGCCATGTGATGACATCATTGTCAAGTTTCGTGATTTTCAGACGAGTTTAGAATTTGCAGGAATTAAAAAATCGAGTTTCTCAATGTTTGCGGCCCGATCCACCACACCTAGAAGTTTAAAATTCATTCTCATTTCTTGCATGTGACCTAAACATTTCCATTACACGTCAATATTAATAAGAAGTTTGGTTGTGGCGCGGTTCATGCATGGTACCTACGAAAGTTATGAATTTTATGCGAAAGATAAGAAAATTACATTATACATGGAATTGACACAAAAATAAAGATGCATACAGATTCATCAACGGCATCCCCTCGCCCTAGTGCGTCGGGCCACCAACCGACGGGTGAGGAGCAGCGGCGTTGGCGGGGAGGTCAACGTGCTTTTGAACAATGACGTCCAAGATTGCCCTGCGGTACAAGAAGGCTATTGTCCTATCGTCCTCCTCTGGCACGTAGTGGTCCTTGTGGACGATTTGCTCGTAGACGTGCGTGATTATGTCGATGGTGTCTTGCTGCGCGAGGTGCTGCGCGGCGAGCGCGACCTCGAGGTGGACATTCTCCGGCGCGACGGCGGACAGTCGCAGGGCCACCAGTGCGTCAAAGAGGTTGTCATCATAGAGGCTGGTGAGGATGGCGGGCATCGTAGAGCCTGGGTGCGTGGGCTGTAGGCGTACGTCAAGGTTGTCCGCGAGCTTCTTGACAACGATGAACTTGTCGAGGAAGCCGACGAGGGCCTCGTCGAACAAGGAGAAGAAGTTGTCGTCCAAGAGGCCTCTCACCCTGGCGGCCTCAAGCACGACCTGGAGACGTTCCATGGTGCCGGGCCGGCTGTGCCAGACCATATGGCACAGCCGACCCATGCTCGCGCTCATCGCCTCCATGGGTCTAACTCCTGGTCAATTGATTTTGTGATCGGAGTGATCACTCTTGCCCTTGGTTAGGGTGCGTAGGATTTCGTAGATGGATTGGACTGGTGGAAAGCCTTTATATGAGAAGTACAGAATGCGTTCCATTCACGTGTGTGTTGGCCCATCTACTCCTTGGTCCTTACTCCCTGTGTATCGGTGCATTATAGTTATCTTAGGATGTGCACCGAGACCAAGTTGGGGAAAAATGAGAGAAATTGATTTATTTGGTAATTAATGTCATTGCATGCATTGAGTTGACCACTACATGTTATGTTAAGTAGTCTCAAGTCATTGAATGCATACACGCCTCACGTCTCCTATTGGCTGCTATCTTTTTTTGTGGCAAAAAATAGGGAACGAGGTGGGTAGTTAATGCACTGTGTTTTAAGAGTTTTTGGATTATTTTGTTTTCGTAACATGACTAATGCACCAGTTCGAAAGGAATGCAAGTAGTAGTCTATGAGATTTCAGATTTGAGCCCTCTACCGAAAGGGAGAGTGTATAATACCACCAAAAACTACATTCAAAACTGAATAAAACAATACTCCATGTTTTTATTTACGGAGGGAGTAGTATATTTTTTGTGACATGCATTACTTGATATTGCTAGTCAAATACTAAATCCAGACGGAGGTGGTAGTACTATTAAATCCAAACGATGGTAGTAGTAGTACTGCCAATGTACTACCCGTTGGTTAAATTATTACGTGGTGCTCCTCACACTGAAGTGATAAGACCCTGCACCGGAGATGACACATGAGTGTAGGCGGCAAGTTCGGGTTACCAAAGTTAGCCTCACCATGTGCAGTCACTATCATCAAGGCTGAGCTACCCTGCTTACAACTAATTTCCCCTACGTTGCCACGAGTAATAATAAATATTGTAATTGGTATATCGTTGCTGCACCTATGCACGTGAACATTTATCGTAACGTAGTACCACGTGCTGGATAATCGTAATATTACAAGGTTGAAACTGATATTACAAATGCTAGGAGTAATGCTGCACCTACGAAGAGGGAATTATTAGGAAGTTTATGTAAGAACTTTCGTTACTTTAGGTGGATGCAGCATTATCGTACAAACTAAAATCCACCGCCCCTAACAAGTCACTAATGGGCAAGTGAACTTTTGAGTCTCTCGTCACTTGATCTCTCCAAAACAAATTCAGCTTCTGCAGAGCCTTTGTCATTCAGCTTCAGACGCTTGCGGTGATCAGCACACCATTCATTGTTGCGCCAGAGAACGCCAACCTCATTACCTTGAGCATACTTGCCTTCAGAACAAAGAATCTGGCCAATTTAATCTCAAATGTGATGCCTCGGTAGTCGATCAAAACAATTTCTGTAAGGTGGAGATCAGGGCATTCGGTGAGATTGCTATATTGCAGCACATTTTTCACTTTCGAGTCTTTTTTTATCTGCAAAAGGAGAGAACATATTAGAGCAGCTGGCTATATAATATTGCAGTGTCATCAAGAGCTACCAATATCATTCGCTCATACAATAGGGTTGGCTCTAAGCCTAGTGATAATTTTTCACTCTCTCTATCTCTTTCTCTTTTCTCTCATTTACTCATTTTATCTAGGAGCACGTGAAGAGGTTGGACATGCGTTGCCTCTATACTTGCCTCTAATAAACCATACGATAGGAGTACTCTAGTACTTCATTTTATTCAGTTGTGGGTCCAACTTTAAAACTATACTAGAGGCAACACACTGCGGAGTTTTCATATAAACTTAGAGGCACGTCAGTGGGTCCCAGGTTAGAGGCAAACTTGCCTGTGGATGCTCTTACAACCCACTTCCCACTATGACTAGCCTTGGCTACAACAACAAAAAGGGGTTATAGCACACTATTGTACTACCTCCGTCTTAGTTTATAGGTCCCCTTTGTATTTAGTGTAAATTTTGACCATAGGTTTACCTAAGAAAATGTCAATGCATGTCACCAAAAATTATACCATTGGAATTATGTTCAAATACGAATCTAACGATATAATTTTTAGTGACATGCATTAACATTTTGTTAGTTAAATCTATGATCAAAATTTGATACTACAAAATATGAAGGGGACTACTAAACCAGGCCAGACGTAGTACTTGCTCTTAGGCTAACCATAGTGTTACTAGTCTAAGTTACTTCCCACTATGACTAGCCTTGGCTACAACAACAAAAAATGATGCAGGTGATCACGTGAGAAAAAATACTAAAAACATTTCTTTCAGTATAGTGCCTATATGCAGTTTTGAACACTACATTTATCATTGTAACTTGGGAAAATTACGAAAAAAATGAGCTCCATTGTGGTTCACATTTAATAGGAAAGGAGTTTCACCTCGATGAGTAGCTTCATCGTGCACGGAAAGCATCTAAGGAATCCAATAACCTGATTCAGATTGGGGCCAATAGATCTTATTGCCAAGATCTTCACTATGCACATAGACTGGGTCAAGCCTGTGGGAATCATTTTCTAGATGACAGTCGAACATACATCAAGATTTTTTTTAAATGTGAATTTCAAGAAGAAGAAGAAGGAGAAGAAGAAGAGTGTTGTACCTGAACGATTATGGATCCAATAACAAGTTCGGATAATTTGGTAGACAAGTAGGCCAACACTGTCAATTTCAGCGCGTCAATGACCCTGATTTTTGTTGGACCTTCTATATCAGATACAGGCAATCTCTCAAGGAAAGGCGCATTCTCAATGACCATATAGTGAAACAACTCAATTGATCTCTTCCCAAGCAATGTCTTGCTGCGGGGCTAGCAAGACAATAAATCCATCGAAGATTCGTCGAGGTGATGTGGAGGCTAATGAACCCGTGGATCTGTTGAAGATAAAGGTAATCGAGCGCAGTAATGCCATGAAGCAGGTGCTCCATAGCCTCCTTCGAGATGCCAATGTCGAAGAGGTCGAGCTGCTTGAGTTGAGGGAGAAGAAGAGCGTGCGCGACATTAATCTGGGGAAAATAGCATGACCTAAACCTGGCGCGACGCAACGTTGGCGTGAGGCGGAGCGTGGACGGCGACAGAGAGCGACGTACTCCACCTTCAAACCTGAGCTCCTCGAGCTGGTCTAGGGTGGGGGATAAGAACCACTCGTTGAACTTGGCTTGGACCTTCCAATTGGTGTTGAACATGCGGATGTCAAGGCGTCTGGCTGGCCCATATAGTGCGATGCAAGGATCTTGGAGACTAATGCCATGCGTTTGCAATCCCCATCGCAGAGGCAGCCATCGATAGTGAGGTTAAGGGAGACGCAGCGCCAGAGGGGACGCCACCGCGGGGAGAGCATGATGGTCCGCACGCCAGATTTGGTGGGGAGGAGTGCGATGATGACGAGCAGCATGCATGTCATCGGGGAGGCTACTGATGAAATCCAGACTCGCCAGATGCAATTTTGGCTCGAGTCGCCTCCACTTGTTGGACGCCTCGTCATCCATCTCAGCCGGCGGTGACGCCGGTGTACACGTGTGCTGGTGTATATTATGTGTTGGGTGTGCGCAAGTGCATCCTTACGTGCATGTCATGCAGTGGTGTATGTGCGTTCTCGTAGTGTTTGTATTAACGTGGAAGAAGTGTGCACTCAATTTAGTAGCATGAGGGGTGCTACCGCGAGTGGTTTCTAGTTTGTTTATTTCATCCCGTGGCAGATGGGCCTTTAGTTTATTTACTTTCACCCACTGCCACATGGGCCAGCACACCCATATAGAGAACACGAGCTGAGAAGGAACCATGTAGACTCGTCGACCGGTCAACTAAACAATACAAGGAGCTATACGCTCAGTGAGTGACCGTATAATCCCTCCGTAAAGAGAGATCGAGTGAGAGGGGAGGCCCATGAGAGATAGATAGAGAGAGGAATAGATACTCCCTTCGTTCGATAATATAGTGCCTCTAATTTTTTGAAAAATCGAACTTTTGAAACTCTGACCAAGCTTGTAGAGAAAATTACTTGTATCTACAATACCAAAGATATATGATATGAAACTACATATTGTGATGAATCTAATGATCATTCCAGATGTAAATGTTTTTCTCCACGTATACTTGGTCAAATTTTTGTGAGGTTTGACTTTTCAAAACACCCATATGTTATGGACCTAAGAGAGTACCTAACTAGAGAGAGATCAAGTGTGTGTGAAAGAGAAAGAGTGAGTGCGCAAAAAGTGTGTGTGTGTGCGTGTGCGCGCTCAAGAGAAATGGACAACACACGATAAAGTAGAGAAAAAGTGTGTGTGTCTTATGCAAACATATCACACATGCATCTCTGAGAGTGGAAGCGAGGTGAGGAGATAGTGTGTGGTTTTTTGCAATGGAGAGAGAGACCCCTAGTACGTGACCAAGTGAGGTCTAGCAAACAAGGGAGAGAGGTCGAGAGAGACGTATGGAGAAAATGCAGGCATGGGGAGGGAAAGAGTGTGTGTTTGTGATAGAGAGATCCCCTCGAGATTGTGAGGGGACAATATGGGTGGGAGATCGAGTGACAAGGTGTGCGTGTGATAGAAAGATACCCCGAGAGAGATCGAGATAGACCTAGGATGGAAGGAGACAATATGTGTGTCTATGATGGATAGTGAGAGATAGTCATACCTAGGGGGAGTGCATGTGACTATGATGGAGTGAGAGATAATGGTACTTAGCGTGTGTGTGTGTGAGATAGAGAGAGAATGAGGGGGAAGTGTTAGATGGGTCTATCTAGTGCGAGCGAGATATGTGCATGTGTGACCTAGGGAGATATAAAGTTTGAGAGAGAGAGGAGCCCTGATATGGCTGAGTGGCGCGTGAGAGAGTTGAGAGAGAGAAAGAGATACTCCCTCAGTTCAATAATGTAGTGCATATAAATATTTTAAAAGTCAAACTTTGGAAACTTTAACCAAGTTTATAGACAAAATTGTTTATATCTACAATACCAAAGATACATCATACGAAACTACATCTTGTGATGAATCTAATGATATATGTTTGCCATTCTAGATGTAAATGTTTTTCTCCATACCTGGTCAAACTTTCTGAGGTTTGACTTTTCAAAATCATATGCTATGGACCGAAGAGAGTACCTAAGTCGAGAGAGATCAAGTGTGTGTGAAGGAGAAAGAGCGAGTGTGCAAAAAGAGTGTGTGTGATAGAAAAAGGGACAACACATGATAAAATAGAGAGAAAGTGTGTGTGTCTTATGCAAACATATCACGCATGGATCTCCGAGAGAGAAAGCGAGGTGAGGAGATACACGGAGATAGCTAGTGTGTGGTTGTTTGCATCAGAGAGAGAGACCCCTATAGTACGTGTCTAAGAGAGGTCTGGCCAACAAGGGACAGAGGTCGAGAGGGACGCATGGAGAAAATGGAGGCATGGGGAGGGAAAGAGGGTGTGTTTGTGATAGAAAGATTCTCTCAAGATCGTGAGGGGACTATATGGTTGGGAGCTCGAGAGACAAAGTGTGTGTGCGATAGAAAGATGCCCCGAGAGAGATTGAGATAGACCCAGTGAGGGAAAGAGGCAATGCGTGTGTTTGTGATGGAGAGTGAGAGATAGTCATATACCTAGGGGGACTGCATGTGCCTATAATGGAGTCAGAGGTAGTCATACTTAGCTAGGCGGGAGATTGTGTGTGCGTGTGAGATAGAGAGAGAGAATGAGGGAGAGAGAGAGAGTTTTAGATGGGTCTATCTAGTGTGACTGAGATATGTGTATGTGTGACCTAGGGAGATAGAAAGTTCGAGAGAGAGAGAGAGAGGGAAGAGCCCCAAGACGACGGAGTGGTGCGTGAGAGAGTTATGGACAATGAGCCAGAGAATTTGTGTGCATACGATGAGTGAACCCTAGATATTTAGCTTATACTAGAGAGTCATACCTTGTGTGCGAGATAGACCTATACATGGAGCGTGCACGCGAACTAGAAAGGCCTGGAGAGAGAGAGAGAGAGAGGGACCGACAATGATTATATTTGTATGCGCGCAATAGAAACAAAGATTTGTCAGCTAGAGAGAGAACAAGAGTCCGGGAGAGGGGAGAGGTCGTGTTTATGCATCGAAGACTAATATAAACCATGATTCGGTATAAAATTGCATTCAAATATTTGAATTGGAGAACATGGTGTTTGCAATTCACACATGAACGGAGATATGCATATCAAACAAGTTCATTAATTTTGACTTTCAGCATGTTCATGGAGTACTATAATACAACTTGCTATTCAACCGCTGTGTTCAATTTTGGATTTAGTCCACAATTTTGACCGGGTCAATGAGCTATTTCAGTGAATCGAGATATTTCATTTTGGTTTGATTCCCATTTTTGAGTGGGTCAACTATTTGTCAAATAAATCGGTAGCAACGAGCATGTAAAACACATTAGTCCCGAGCATCATCTTACCATCTAAAAAAGAAGTGGCAAGATGCAACATCATAGAACTAATATTTCAAAATTGATTTGAATTGACTTGGTAAGGTAGACATGGATGTTTGTTCTCCCAAAATTTAAATGAACCACTAAACACACTCTGCTTGGTGGAATTCGCCCGAGCAAATAAATGGGAGACGCGAAATACCGGCCTATCTGGGACCCGCATCAATTGGCCCCGTTGTATATCGAGGGTAGGTTTGTAACTTCATCCAAGCGCGCCCTCTCGTTGGCCGAAATGACAGGCGCCGAATAATTCATAAACCATGGGTGACAAAACACCCTCTCCTCGGCCGAAATGGGATGCACCGAATTATTCATAAACCATGGACGGCAAAACACCATCTCCTCAGCCGAAATCACTCGCGTCCACTATTTCAAAGCACGCCTGATGTCGCTTGAAGCTACGTCGGTATTTCCCCAAAGAGGAAGGGATGATGCAGCACAACGGCGATAGGTATTTCCCTCAGATATGAAACCAAGGTTATCGAACCAGTATGAGAACCAAGCAACACAACGTAAACAACCCCAGCACATAGATAACAAATCCTCGCAACCCAACGTGTTAAAGGGGTTGTCAATCCCTTTCGGGGTACAGCGCCTCAAGATAGGCAAACGAACATGAGCTAAATTATAGTAGATTGATAGATCGAACGCCAAATAAAATAAATAGAAATAAAACGCAGCAAGGTATTTTTGTATTTTTGGTTTAATAGATCTGAAAATAAAAGCAAAGGAAAAGTAGATCGCAAAGGCAAATATATGAGAAAGAGACCCGGGGGTCGTAGGTTTCACTAGTGGCTTCTCTCGAGAAAAATAGCAAACGATGGGTGAACAAATTACTGTTGGGCAATTGATAGAACTTCAAATACTCATGAGGATATCCAGGCAATGATCATTATATAGGCATCACGTCCAAGATTAGTAGACCGACTCCTGCCTGCATCTACTACTATTACTCCACACATCGACCGCTATCCAGCATGCATCTAGTGTATTAAGTTCATGGAAAAACGGAGTAATGCAATAAGAACGATGACATGATGTAGACAAGATATATCTATGTAGAGATAGACCCCATCGTTTTATCCTTAGTAGCAACGATACATACGTGTTGGTTCCCTTTCTGTCACTGGGATCAAGCATCGTAAGATCGAACCCACTACAAAGCACCTCTTCCCATTGCAAGATAAATAGATCAAGTTGCCCAAACAAAACCCAAATATTGGAGAAGAAATACGAGGCTATAAGCAATCATGCATATAAGAGATCAAAGAAACTCAAATACTTTCATGGATATAAAAAGATAGATCTGATCATAAACTCAAAGTTCATCGATCCCAACAAACACACCGCAAAAGAGTTACATCATATGGATCTCCAAGAGACCATTGTATTGAGAATTCAGAGAGAGAGATGAAGCAATCTAGCTACTAACTACGGACCCGAAGGTCTACAAAGAACTATTCACGCATCATCGGAGAGGCACCAATGGAGGTGGTGAACCCCATCCGAGATGGTGTCTAGATTGGATCTGGTGGTTCTGGACTCCGCGGCGGCTGGATGAATATTTCGTTGACTCCCCTAGGGGTTTGGTAATATTGGGGTATTATAGAGAAAAGAGGCGGTCCGGGGGGCACCCGAGGTGGGCACAACCCACCAGGGCGCGCCTGGGCCTCCTGGCGCACCCTGGTGGGTTGTGCTCTCCTCAGAGCACCCACCAGGTGCAGCCAGGGCCCATTATGTTCCTTCTGGTCCAAAAAAATCTCCGTGGAGTTTCGTTGCATTTGGACTCCGTCTGATATTGATTTCCTGCGATGTAAAAAACATGCAGAAAACAGCAACTGGCACTATGTCAATAGGTTAGTACCAAAAAATGATATAAAATGACTATAAAATGATTATAAAACATCCAAGATTGATAATATAACAACATGGAACAATCAAAAAATATAGATACGCTGGACACGTATCAGCATCCCCAAGCTTAACTCCTACTCGTCCTCGAGTAGGTAAGTGATAAAAACAGAATTTTTGATGTGGAATGCTGCCTAACATGTCATATCATATTCTTTTCTTTATAGCATGTAAATTTGGACTTTTATGTGATTCAAAGCAATAGTCTAGTTTTGTCATGATAATTTAAATACTCAAGCATATCAACAAGCAACCATGTCTTTCAAAATATCAACGCTAAAATAAGTTATCCCTAGCCCATCATGCTCAACCATTGATCCATTCATGAAACACACTCGCATATTAGTTACTGTAAGTGCATCTAGTGCCCCTTAGTAATTTTGGTGTATTGAAGACTTATAAGTTAAGGGACTAATGTGTTTATGAGTGCACACATGTCTATAAGTCTATGAGGAGTTTGATATTTACAGAGAAAGTCGACCCCTAAAAATGAATATCTTCGACTGAAGATTTTGGATTTCTGAAGACTTTGAAAGTGAAGAAATTGGTGTCACCTGAAGACTTGGTATTCATTCAAGGAACATGAAGCGTGAAGACTTTTGTTTTCGTAGTTTCTTTTTCCCTTTCTCGAGTCATAGGAAACACCGTACTGTTAAAGGGGGTCGAGGAAATACTAAGGAAAAATTTCCATGTGATGCTCAACTCAAAATCCTACACCTACCAATCCCTTCGAGTGAAGCCATTGGAAATCTCATACAGCTCAGTTAATTTCTTCAGTGACATAGACAAAGTTCTTCTGCTCGATGAGGAATTTGTTCTGACTGAGGAGTTAGGAATTCTCCAGTGTGGATTGCCTACACAGTGAGGAACATGATAGCCCTGAGGAAATTGAGCCTCAAAATTCCGACCGTTGCTGTGCTATGTGTGAGCTGTCCCAAAATATCTACCAACCTAACGGTCATATCATTGAAGGGCATTTATGTCTTATCATGTCGGGCTGCTCCCTAGGCTATAAATAGCCGCCCCCTACAACCACTAGTTGGTTGGCTGCTCCGAGAGAAACTGACACTTGTCATTTGAGAGCATCCCATCCTCCGAGGACTTTGAGCAAAATCATCAAGTGAGGAAAACCCAAACCCAAACACCTACAAACCCAAAGTGATTGAGCATCACTGAAGAGATTGATCCTGCGTGGATCCGACGCTTGTTACCTTTGAAGACTGTGCATCTTCCAGACGGTTAGGCGTCATGGTCTAGAGCATCCAAGAGGAAATTGTGGATCGCCGAGTGACCGAGTTTGTGAAGGTTTGGAAGTCACCTGAAGACTTAGCACGAGTGATTGGGCGAGGTTGGTGTGACCTTAGCTCAAGGAGAATACGATGAGGACTGTGTGTCCGGGATTGTGTGTCCTCAGGTTTAAATACCCAGCCGCTCCAACCAGACGTACAACTATCACAGCAGTTGGAACCGGTCTACCAAATCATTGTCTTCACCAAGCCTACCGGTTCTATTTCTTCAACTCTTCCATTTCCTCATTACTGTGTTGTGCACTTGTTTGTTTTGAAGACTTTGACTGAAGACTATCTCAATTTCCTCAGTTCAATCTCTTTAGTCTGTTTGTCTTCATTCCGTGTTATCCTGTATTTACGCTTTCTGTACTCTGTGCTTGTCTTCATTTCTTCATGATGACCATGCTTGTGTTCGGTTATGTTTACATCTGAGTACTTATTCTGCTGCAAGTAGTTCTTCACTGGGGAATTTCCTCACCCGCAAATTCCTCAGTGAATAATTCATAAAAATCGCCTATTCACCCCCCTCTAGTCGATATAACGCACTTTCAATTGGTATCAGAGCAAGGTACTCCCTTGCTCTGTGTGATTTTGGTTTAACCGCCTGGAGTTTTAGTTATGTCGACTGCAGGTATGATCAAGGTCTCTACTGGGTGTCCTACCTTCGATGGGACAGACTACCCCTACTGGAAGAATAAGATGTGAATGCATCTTGGGGCAATTGATAACGATCTCTGGTATGTTGTGGAAAATGGTGTTCCCTCAGTCACACCTTCTCTGAATGCTGCTGATGTGAAGAGATTCAAGCAACTCGATTCTCAAGCGAAGAACATCATATGTGGCCATCTGAGCAAAGGACAGTATGGTAGAGTGAGTGCTTTGGAAACTGCTAAGCTTATCTGGGATAGGTTGTCCAAAGTCAATGAAGGAGTCAACACAGCGTGACTCTCGAGTTGACGTTCTTCGCAATCTCTTCAATCGCTTCAAAAGACTCGATAATGAAAATGTTTAACAAACCTTCGATCGCCTCACTGACATCTCAAATGAGCTTCAAGCACTTGGTGCCACTGACATCACCGACCATGAGGTGGTGAAGAAACTGCTGAGATCGCTTGATTCCTCATTTGACACTCTGGCACTGATGATACAAGAACGTGGATATTACAAGTCACTTTATCCCGCTGATATCCTCGAGAGGCTAAGCACTCATGAGTTCCAGCTTGCTAAGAAGAGAGATCTCTATGGTTCGAGCTATGGCAGATCACGTGCCCTGAAGGTGAAGATGAAGATTCTGGCAGCAGCCTTGGTGATCCCGAAGAACTGAGCCAGGAACTAGCACTGCTCGTGAAGAAATTTCAGAAGTTCTCAAGACGTGGTCGCTTTGGAAAATCCTCAAGGAGCAATGATTCCTCATCCAGTGACTACAAGAAGAGGCTATGCCACAAATGCAAGAAACCTGGTCACTACATTCAAGATTGTCCTCCGTGGGAAAAGGAATCAAAGAAGAAGAAATACAAGGATTACAGTTCTGATGATGCAAAGAAGAAGAAGAAATCCTCAAAGTCTTCATCATCAAAATCCTCAGAGTCTTCATCTCACAAGAAGAGCAGCTCCAAGAAGGCTCGGGCATTCATTGGCAAGGAAATGGACTCTGAGGCTGAATCTGAGGAACATGAGGAAGAGGAGGCATCTGAGGAGTCCGAGTCTGGTGTGGCGAGTCTAGCTCTCGCTACTGCATTCATCAGCAAGTCTATATTCAACTATGAATAAAATGGCTTCACCAACAAGGCTGATGAAGGCAATGATGACTACGCTCCCACCTATTGCTTCATGGCAAAGGGTGCCAAGGTACTCAAATATACCTCCTCTGAATCAAGTGAGGATGAATCTGATGAAAACCTCAAGCCCAACTATTCTAAACTTGCTAAGATTGCTGTAAAACAACAAAAGGCTTTTGAAAAGGTTCAAAACATGCTAGACAAAAGTGATGATATGTTGGGTGAAGAAATGGATCGCACTAAAACCTTGACTGAAAATCTTCAGAGACTTCAGTCCAGGTTTGACAACCTTCAAGGTCATCATAACACACTCTTATCTGATCATGAGAAGCTTTCTTATGAATTTCTTCAAAGAAAGCAAGATCTTGAAAAGCTAAGGGTGAGTTATGAAGATATTCAGAAGGAGCGCGATTCATTACTTGCTCAACAAATCAGCGCTTCTCAGGAAGAATTTGTTCCTCCATGTTTGAAGTGCATTGAACGTGAATCTGCTAATTCTTCACATGAATGTTCAAATGCTTCTAATGCTACAAATTCTTCAACTGTCTCTGCTATCACTAATTCCTCATCTGAGGACATTGCTAGTATCACTGATGATGCAGGGCTGAAGGAATTGTACATGACAGGCATGTACAAAAGCCTCAAAGGGCATCAGACTCTTTGTGATGTGCTTAAAAAGCAGATCCTCAACAGGAACCCTAGGAAAGAGGGTATTGCCTATGAGAGGAAACTCAATGTTGATGGTACATATTGGAAGCCTGAGCAGTACCCCAAAACCTCATGGGTTGCTGCAAAGGGACCTCCAGTTGATCCATCCAATTTATCTGGCTTTACATGTGAATCTCCTCATTCTTCTGATGAGTCATTTGACTCCAACTATAAACTGTCCAAAAATCAGAATGGTGAAGTATTTGCTAGATATGTTGGCACTAACTGCAGGAACGGTTCCCCTATGAAGAAAATCTGGGTTCCCAAAAGATGCCTTGAAAGTCTAGGTGAATGTCATCATGACACCACCAGTGAAGAATAGGAACCCTAGATCAAATTCTTCATATGGACCAAATTCTTCATATGGATCCAAGTCCTCATACGGACCAAATTCCTCACGTGGATCAAATTCCGCAAAAGGATCAAAGTCCTCATATGAATATCATCGTGCTAACAACTCTGTTTCGCAGGGAAGAGCTAAGGGCTATGAATATGAGCATTATTCTTCTAATCATTATGTTCATAAGTCCTCGAAGAATTTCTCTGCTTATTCATATGCTTATCCTAAATCCTCTTATGTGAAACGAAATGGACTAGCTTCTATGCCACCTTTCTCGTATGGAGCTCGCAGAGTGATGAACTCTTTTCCACCCCTTCAGATGTGGGTGGTGAAGAAAAAGAACTAATTTCTTCTGCAGGGTCAAGTCTCCAGACGTGCGTAAACGTCTGAAGAATTTGCTGGAGACCTGAGAGTGCCTGAAAGGACGCAGGCTAATCATGAAGAAATGAACTTTCATTTCTCACGTCCTCATACTGCTTTATCTGTTCTATTGCTTGATGAAATTGATCTGGTGAATTGTGATGTCATATTCTTCACTGATGAAGTATATGAGTTCGTAAGCTGCACTAATTCATCTGCAGGATGATCAACCCAAAGCCACTGAGTGGGTCCTTGATAGTGGACGTACAAATCACATGACTGGTGACAAGAATCTATTGATGGATGTTCCCTTATCTCCATCGCATCTGAAGCATATCATCTTCGCTGACAAAGGCAAAAGTCAGGTATTGGGTCTAGGTAAGGTTGCGATCTCAAAGGATCGACACATGGACAAAGTCATGCTTGTCGAGTCCTTATGATACAACCTCATGTCTGTCTCAATGCTTTGTGATCTTGATATGGTTATTATCTTTGGCAAGTATCATTGTGTTGTGATCATGGAAGCTGACAATTCCAAAGTCTTCGAAGGCTTTAGGAGAGGACACTTGTACATTGTTGATTTCTCTACAGGACCTCAACCAGCCGTGTGCCTACTTGCAAAAGCTTCAGAGGATTGGCTATGGCATAGACAACTTGGTCATGCTGGCATGAGGAATCTGCACACGCTCGCGAAGAAGAAGCATGTCATTGGCATTAACAATGTCAAATTCCTCAAGGATCACTTATGCGGAGCCTGTGAAGCTGGGAAGATGACAAAGGCTAAGCATCCAGCGAAGACTATCATGACTACTACTCGACCATTTGAATTGCTTCACATGGATCTCTTCGGTCCTAATCATTATTCTGCAGTTTCAAATGATGCATCTCAATATGGCTTTGTTATTGTTGATGATTACTCTCGTTACACATGGGTACACATTGTTACTTACAAACGTGAAGTGCAGGAAGTCTTCAAACGTTTTTCCTCGAGGGCTTCAACCAACTTTGGTGTGAAGATCAAGCACATCAGAAGTGACAATGGAACTGAATTCACGAACTCTGGTCTTGATGACTATCTTGATGAACTTGGTATTACTCATGAGTTATCTGCTCCTTATACTCCTCAGCAGAATGGCGTCGTGGAGCGCAAGAACAGGACTCTTGCTGAGATGGCTCGCACTATGCTTTATGAATACAAAACGCCTCGTCGTTTCTGGATTGATGCAATTGATACTGCGTGCCACATCATCAATAGAGCATATCTTCACAAATTCTTAAAGAAGACTGCCTATGAACTCCTCACTGACAAGAAACCCAATGTGAGTTATTTCAAAGGCTTCGGTGCTAAATGCTGGATTAGAGATCCTCATCACAACTCTAAATTTGCACCGAAAGCACATGAAGGTTTCATGCTTGGTTACGGAAAGGACTCGCACACCTACAGAGTCTTCAACAACGTTCTTCACAAGGTTGTTGAAACTGTAGATGTGCGGTTCGATGAAACTAATGGCTCGCAAAGAGAGCACCTACCTTCTGTGATAGATGAACCAGCACCTGAGGAATCTATCAAGTTCAAGGCTACTGAGGATGTCATTCCTACCGAAGAATCTGCTGAAGAATTCATTCCAGAACGTGAAGAATGTCGAGCTAATGCACTTGAAGAAAATGCTGAAGAAAATGGTGCTGAAGAAAATGCTGATCAAATTCCTCGACGATAACCAGCTCATCCTCGCGTTGCAAAAGAAGTGCAAGTTGAAAAGATCATCATTGACATTGAAGCACTAGGTCCTCTCACACGCTCAAGAGATTCACATTTATCTAACTTTTGTGGGCACTATGCTTTTGTCTCTATTACAGAGCCCACTAAGGTAGATGAAGCATTTCTGGAGCCTGAGTGGATTCAAGCTATGCAAGAAGAATTACATAAATTCGAGCTCAACAACGTCTGGGAACTGGTCAAACGTCCAGATCCTCGCAAGCACAATATCATTGGCACAAAGTGGATCTACCGCAACAAGCAAGATGAAAAAGGCCTTGTGGTGAGGAATAAGGCACGGCTAGTAGCTCAAGGCTACACACAGGTTGAAGGAATTGATTTCGATGAAACTTTTGCACCTGTAGCTAGACTTGAGGCTATTCGCATATTACTTGCTTATGCTAACCATCATGATATCACCTTATATCAAATGGATGTGAAAAGTGCATTCCTCAATGGTAAGCTTGAGGAAGAAGTATATGTTGCTCAACCCCCAGGTTTTGAAGATCCAAAGAATCCTGACAAAGTCTTCAGACTCAATAAGGCCCTTTATGGCCTCAAGCAGGCCCCTCAGGCGTGGTATGATACTTTGAAGGAATTCCTCATGAAGAAAGGCTTCAAACCCGGTTCACTCGACCCTACTCTTTTCACTAAATCTTATGATGGTGAACTATTTGTGTGCCAAATATATGTTGATGATATTATCTTTGGCTATACTGACCAACGTTACAGTGATGAATTTGCCTATATGATGAGTGAAGAATATCAAATGTCTATGATGGGAGAGTTGAAATTCTTCTTAGGTCTTAAAATTCGTTAACAGCGAAATGGCATATTCATATCTCAGGAGAAATACCTCAAGGATGTACTGAGGAAATTCGGCATGCAAGATTGCAAAGGGGTCAAAATTCCAATGCCCACAAATGGCCATCTATGCATTGATGAAAATGGAATTGCCTTCGATCAAAAGGTATACCGCTCCATGATTGGTTCTTTATTGTATTTATGTGCTTCTAGGCCACATATTATGCTTAGTGTTTACATGTGTGCCCGATTCCAAGCTACACCAAAGGAATCACACCATAAGGCTGTGAAGCATATTCTTCGATATCTAGGTCACACACCAACACTTGGATTATGGTACCCCAAGGGCTCGGCTTTTGATCTCATTGGATATTTAGACTCTGACTATGCTGGTGATCGTGTGGACCGCAAGTCAACATCAGGCACATGCCATTTCCTCGGACGATCATTGGTCTGTTGGTCCTCGAAGAAACATAACTGCGTATCACTGTCTACTGCTGAAGCTGAGTACATTGCTGCTGGTTCTTGCTGCGCTCAATTGCTATGGATGAAGCAAACTCTCAAGGACTATGGCGTCAACATGAAGAATGTGCCTCTCTATTGTGACAATGAGAGTGCCATCAAGATTGCTCACAACCCAGTTCAGCACTCGAAGACTAAGCACATTCAGATTCATCATCATTTTCTTCGTGATCATGTGTTGAAGGGCGACATTTCTATTGAGCATGTGAAGACTGAAGAACAGCTAGCCGATATCTTCACAAAGCCCTTGGATGAGAAGAGATTTAGCAAGTTGCGGTGTGAGCTAAATATCCTAGAATCTTCGAATGTTCTTTGAAAAGGACACACATCCTAACACTTATGCAAAATTGATGACTTGGATGTGCAACACGCGAAGAAACATTTTTCTTCAATCAATGAAGACTAACACTCTAAGTGTGAAGAAATTAACGAAGAATTTGATTCTCAGAACCCTACGACAATTGTATGCGGTGTCTG
Source organism: Triticum aestivum (assembly GCF_018294505.1). Taxonomy (NCBI): domain Eukaryota; kingdom Viridiplantae; phylum Streptophyta; class Magnoliopsida; order Poales; family Poaceae; genus Triticum; species Triticum aestivum. The sequence goes on from NC_057802.1 coordinate 370,275,348, forward strand.
AAATCATCATTCTTACACGGTGGGTTACGCCACCACCAAAAGTTGAAAATCTTCAATTGAATTTTTCCTCGGTTTTGAAATTCCTCAGTTGTTCATTTTCTTCATCTTTGCATTGTCTTCACCATTTCCGTCATTTTTCCTCATTGGCTATTTATATATATAGAGAGTTTATGTCCTCTACAACATTCACTTATTGCTAATTCTTCAAGTTGTTTTTTTTGCTAAGTGAATGTGATCGGACCCTTCCCCCTCTATGCTAAACTCAACCCAGTCTATTCACATATTCTTCATGTGCGTTCTATTTGAAACTCGTCCAAAATCTTCACTGTGTCCTTGTCAGCTGAAGAATTTGCGAACGGAACTTTAAAACTTATCTTATCTAAATTTTCGGCTTTGCTGCTCAAACCGTTCCGCATTCCGTGAAATGTTTATCTATTCACCCACGATCTTACACGATCGCCACCTCTCAGTACGCGGGTGACACATGTCAAGCGAATGAGAAGGGTCAGGGGCACGTTTGTCCAATTTCTTTGGGAAAACAGTTTTTCACTCCGGCTATAAATACCCCTCCCCTTCCTCACTTCACTTTTACTCCACTCGACCTCTCTCCCACTCGAGCTTCCCAAAACCTAGCATCGCCGCTACTTCCATCGTCGCCGATGAGGAAGAGCTTCACTGCCTCGACCTCGTCGCCGTCGTACTCGCACCGGCTGCGGATTTCTTCACTCCGCCGCCGCCGTAGTTGTCTTCCTCTGCCGAGTTAGGGCGTGGAAGATTTGAACTGACGAACTTCACATCTACACTTCCCAGTTCGTCGTGTTCTTCATCCAGGGTAATTAAAAGTTACTTTTACTGCCCTCTTTGATTCAAATGTTTACTACAAAATCTTCAAAAGTGTTTATTCTTCAAATTCCCACACACTAAACACCTCACATGTCATCTGTTCTTGATCCTTTCTCTAAGCAACATTTTTCTTCAGGATTCCTCAATTGTGTGGATTTTTGATCTGTACAACTTTGGAACCTAAGACAAAGAACGCTTAGTGAAATTCTTCAAGACACATCTGGTCAAATTCCTCAAACTTGTTCTTTTTGAGAAACCTTCTGAGAACGCATATGACCTCTCCAAATTCCTCGCAACTATACTCTGTTCACAGGTACTCATGTCCGCTGCTGAATCACTAGGTTGAAAGTGCGTTATATCGACTAGAGGGGGGTGAATAGGCGATTTTTATGAATTCTTCACTGAGGAATTTGCGGGTGAGGAAATTCCTTAGCGAAGAACTACTAGCAGCGGAATAAGTACTCAGGAGTAAACATAACAGAACACAAGAATGGTCATCATGATGAAATGAAGACAAGCACAAAGTACAGAAAGCGTAAACACAAGATAACACAGGATGAAGACAAACAGACTGAAGAAATTGAACTGAGGAAATTGAGAAAGTCTTCAGCCAAAGTCTTCAAACACAGATATGAACAAGTGCACAACACAGTTATGAGGAAATGAAAGAGTTGAGGAAATAGAACCAGTTGGCTTGGTGAAGACAATGATTTGGTAGACCAGTTCCAACTGTTGTCTCAGTTGTACATCTGGTTGGAGCGGCTAGGTATTTAAACCTGAGGACACACAGTCCCGGATACACAGTCCTCACCGTATTCTCCTTGAGCTAAGGTCACATAGACCTCGCCCAATCACTCGTGGTAAGTCTTCAGGTGACTTCCGAACCTTCACAAACTCGGTCACTCGGCGATCCACAATTTCCTCTTGGATGCTCTAGACCATGACGCCTAACCGTCTGGAAGAAGCACAATCTTCAAAGGTAACAAGCGTCGGATCCACACAAGATCAATCTCTTCAGTGATGCTCAATCACTTTGGGTTTGTAGGTGTTTGGGTTTGGGTTTTCCTCACTTGATAATTTTTGCTCAAAGTCCTCGGAGGATGGGATGCTCTCAATTGACAAGTGTCAGTTTCTGTCGGAGCAGCCAACCAGCTAGTGGTTATAGGGGGCAGCTATTTATAGCCTAGGGAGCAGCCCGACATGATAAGACATAAATGCCCTTCAATGATATGACCGTTAGGTGGGTAGATATTTTGGGACAGCTGGCACGAAGCACAACAACGGTCGGAAATTTGACTATCAAATTCCTCAGGGCTATCATGTTCCTCACTTTGTAGGCAATCCGCACTGGCGAATTCCTAACTCCTCAGTCAGAACAAATTCCTCAGAGACCAGAAGAACTTCGTCTCTATCACTGAAGAATATGACTGAACTGTATGAGATTTCCAAAGGCTTCACTCGAAGGGATTGGCAGGTGTAGGATTTTGAGTTGAGCATCACTTGGAAATTTTTCCTTAGTATTTCCTCGACCCCCTTTAACAGTACGGTGTTTCCTATGACTCAAGAAAGAGAAAATGAAACTACGAAAACAAAAGTCTTCGCGCTTCATGTTCCTCGAATGAATTCCAAGTCTTCAAGGTCACAGCAATTTCTTCACTTTCAAAGTCTTCAGAAATTCTTCAGAAATACAAAGTCTTCAGTCGAAGAACTTCATTTTTAGGGGTCGACTTTCTCTGTAAATATCAAACTCCTCATAGACTTATAGACCTGTGTACACTCATAAACACATTAGTCCCTTAACCTATAAGTCTTCAATACACCAAAATCACTAAGGGGCACTAGATGCACTTACAATCTCCCCCTTTTTGGTGATTGATGACAATATAGGTTAAGTTTTCAACGGGGATAAACATATGAAGAGTAAATACTGATATTGAGGAATTTGATTGCAAGATATAGAAGAACTCCCCTGAAGATGTGCATAGTGAGGAATTTTCTTTTGAAGCAATGCACACTTGAAGAGTAGAATCATGGAGATCTCCCCCTATATCTTGTAATTCATACACGCATTTGACATAATATATGAAGAATTTGAAATGCATGATAAATATGGTGACTGATGTAATTCAACATGCATGCATTAATATTAATGAGGAATAAGCATGCAGGAGAACACAACAAAAGTATCAGACCACCATCGGATTTAAGTTTACAACTCGATCCAATAAAGTCTCAGAAGAACGAGAGTTGTAACTTAGCAAAAAAACGCCCATATAGATAGACCCGCTTGAAGACTAACTCAAATTTCTCCCCCTTTGTCATCGAATGACCAAAAGGATTGAAACTAAGGACTAACGCCCCTGAAGAATATCAAGTTGATGAAGGAGCGCCAGCGTTGTTGGGATCGTTTGTCGATGTAGGGCCTGCTGCAGTGTCGTCCAAGTCTTCATGCTCGTCGGTTTCTCGCGATGAGGAATATGAGCTGGCCACCAAAGAAGGAACCTTGACCTTCTTGTATTTCTTTGGTGGAGGTGCAGACCAGTCAAAATCTTCCTTGAGACCCATTTGCTTCAGATCTTCTTCACCATATATATGTGATAGAATTGCCTAGGTGTGACCGAAGACTTCATGGAGGTAGTAATGGTTTTTCTTCACTGCATTATGTGTAGCAGTCATGTTGTGAAGAATGGAACCAAACTGGCGCTTAACCCATTTATGGTTTCGATCCACCTTCTGGTGAAGACTAAGCAGAAGCTCACGGTCAGTCATCACACGAGGAGCAGTGGCTTGAGGATTTGGCTTGGAGGCATGGGCAGCAGAATCATGAGTGGCAGAGTCATCATTGGTGGAATAAGATGCAGCTTTGCGAAATTAACCATCCAATGGATGAATGCCTTCATCAGTAACAGCTGGCGCCTTGCCCTTTTCATCAGCTGAGGGATAGGTCCGCTTGAGGACTTCAATCGGGGGCAAGTAGCTGAGGTGATTCTGAAAATCAGCCTTGTAGTTGAGTGAAGACCTTGTCCTGAGGAATCTCATGATCCAGGGTGCATAAGGCTTCAGCTCAAACGGAGAAAGTGCAACATTTGCCAGAGTCCTCATGAAGAAATCATGATAGTTGACGGGTATGCCATGAATGATGTTGAATACCAGATTCTTCATGATGCCAACAATTTCCTCATCAGATGAGTCGTGGCCTTTGATTGGACTCATAGTCTTCGTCAGAATGCGATAGACTGTCCTTGGTACATACTGCAATTCCTTCATGAGAAATTTGGTCCTGAGGCTTGACCAGGTTTCAGAAGCTTCATAAGAACTTGCATATAATGGGCAGTCAGTTCAGGCTCTTGGTACAAGCAACGAGCTCCTTCAGGTGGAGGACTGATGGGCAAGGCGTGAAGTAATTCAGAGGTCGGTGCTTTGTAATGAGTGTTTTCGGTCATCCAGTCCAAAACCCAGGAGTTCACATCGCCAACATCTCCTGTGATGTGCAGTGTGGCGTAGAATTGAAGAATGAGCTCTTCATTCCAATCAACTATGTCTGTGCAAAAGTTGAGGAGGCCTGTGTCATGAAGCACACCGAGGACAGGTGTGAAGCATGGCAGGGATTCCATGTCCACATGAGGAATATGCTCGTGGTCGAAGACTTTGTCCTTGTTGAAGAGTAGTGAAGAATAGAAGTTGGTCTGGCTGGCGGTCCAGAAGCGCTTCCTTCTAAGACGAGCAGAATCATAGGGATTGTAGTCTATGAAGAACACGTGCTCGCCAAAGAAATCACCAGCCTTGAATTTCTACTTCTTTGAGAATGGATCCTTTGGCTTGGGCTGAGGAGTATCAGTCAATTACATTATTACCTCAGGAATCGCAATCTCAGGCTCCACAGGCTGAGGAATTTCAGCTTCTTCTTCAGTGACAGCCTGGGTCTTTAATTCATCATTAAAATTTTCTTCAGCACTAGTGGCTGGAATTTCTTCATGGACAGATGGGGTTGCACGAGGTTCTTTAGATCCCATTTGTACTTCAGTAGCAACAGGGGACTGAGGAATTTGCTATAAAGGTGTGAACAGTGGAGAGTTGGGGTGCTGACTTTCCCAAAAGTCATCATTCAACACAGGTGTGGTACAGCCAATGTCCACATCTTCATCTTCCATTTCTTCGACGCCTGCCTCTTCAGCAGTAAACTGAGGCATAGGCGAGGAGACAACTGGTGGTGAAGGGATTTGATCCACTTCAATTTCTTCATCCAACTGCTCTGATGAAGCAGCAGAAGGATTTTCTTCATCGGATTTGCTAGGAATCACATATTCTTCATCATAAGGAACAAGGTCCTTTGATGGCATGGTTGAGATAGGAACAGCATCAATGGGGTTTGCAAACGAGCTGGTTAAAGACTTCATCTTCTTCGGAGCTGAAGAATCTGATGAAGTTGATGCCTTCCTTTTCTTCACTACTGCACGCTCTGCAGCCTTGGTCTTCTTCACATCTGATGCAGATGCAAGGATCGGAGTTGGGGTAGGCGCAGGAGGAGCAGAGGAATTTGGTTGAGTTTCTTCAGGCACAACTGATGCAGTTGCCCTGACCTCTTAATTTTCTTCAGGCGCACCACTAGTGGATGCCTTGGCAATTTCTTCAGCAGCCTGAATGTCATCAGCGGTGCTGGCATGTTCTTCAGTCGGCTGAGCAGATGCTTCAACTTGAGGAATTTCTGGTTGCGATGGAGCTGCAGCATTGAGTGAATTTCTCAGTTAGTTTTACAAACCTGACCTTGGCTCCTTGCCAATCAGCATAGTAAGCATTGAAGTCATCGCTGAGGCCTTTGATTTCAGCCTGGATCTTCACTAGATCTTCAATTGTCATAGAGACAACATTTTTCTTCAGGAAGCGCTCCTTTCTGTACTGAGCTTTCTTCAGCTGTCTGGCCTTCTCAAACTTCCATTTTTCTTGTTCAATGAAGGCAGTCAAAACATGACTTTGACCTGGTGTGAGGTTCATCTCAGGCAAAGGGGTGTTGGGATCCTTGTGCCATAGGTCAATGTAGTCTAGGATCAGCTTTGGATCCAGAAGCAGTGGCACATTGCTTCCTTTGGCACTAGCGGCCTTGACTTGTCGGTCTCTGATGATTTCAGCAAGTTCTTCATCATCAGCTACATCATCATCAGAGGGCACTTGGAAAGCAACCTGCTTCTTGTGAGGACTTGGTCGAGAACCTCGTCCAGCAGTGGCCTTTGTCTTCAGCAGAGAGGGGCTAGTTGAAGAATTTGGTGCAGCTGAGGAACTTGCAGAGGCTCCTGAGGCAATAGATATGCCTGCAGTCCTTTGGCACGTGGCGAGATGCACAGGTGCTGAGGATTTAGTCGGAGCAGCCGAAGACTTTGGTGGAGGAGCTGAGGACTTTGGAGGAGCAGGAGCAGGTTGAGGATTTGGCCGTGAGGGCTTTGAGGAATCTGGTCGTGAGGGCATTGCTGAGGAATTTGGCCTTGAGGGCATTGAAGATGAAGCACTGGGCTTATGCGCAGGCTTCTTTGCCATGGCCTTCTTCGGCTTGCCAGCAGAGGCCTCAGCAGTGGCAGCAGCAGCAGAGTCTTTGCTGAATTTCCTCACTGCTTCTCTGGCTTGTCTAGCCAGCTTGGCCTGGCGCTTGGCCCATTCATCAGGATAATCCTCACCGCACTTGAGGCTGGTGGGATCTGCTTCTTGGCCAGGTGCCAATGGAGGTCTTGGGCATGGAGGATTAAGAGCAAATTTCTTCATGTATTTGGGAGTAACATACCTGTACTCCCTCCACTCTCTTGCCCATCTCCTCTCTATCATGTGTATGCGCACCTTGCGCTGATTTTTATCCTCTTTTCCGAACTTGGCCTCATCAGGAGTGCAATAATCTTTGTATATGTCATCAGGGATCTCAAAGGCAGTATTGATTTCAGGCCTCTTTCCTCCTTTCTGTGGCTTCTTTCCATCAGCCATTTTCTTCAGCTGAGGAATTTGAACAATGGAATTCTCTGAAGATGTATGCAACTTTTCTTCGAGGAACGCTGCAAATGAGTTAAGTTGATGAGAACCTAGTGATTTAACAGCGGACATGAGTACCTGTGAATAGAGTATAGTTGCGAGGAATTTGGAGAGGTCATATGCGTTCTCAGAAGGTTTTTCAAAAAGAACAAGTTTGAGGAATTTGACCAGATGAGTCTTGAAGAATTTCACTAAGCTTTCTTTGTCTTAGATTCCAGAGTTGTACAAATCAAAAATCCACACAATTGAGGAATCTTGAAGAAAAATATAACTTAGAGAAATGAATCAAGAACAGGTGACATGTGAGGTGTTTCAGTGTGTGAGAATCTGAAGAATAAACACCTTTGAAGATTTTGTAGAAATCATTTGAATCAAAGAGGGCAGTAAAAGTAACTTTTAATTACCCTGGACGAAGAACACGACAAACTGGGAAGTGTAGAAGTGAGGTTCGTCAGTTCAGATCTTCCACGCCCTAACTCGACAGAGGAAGACAGCTACGGCGGCGGCGGAGTGAAGAAATCCGCAGCCGGCGCGAGTACGACGACGATGAGGTCGAGGCAGTGAAGCTCTTCCTCACCGGCGACGATGAAATAGCGGCAGCGCTAGGGTTTGAGAAGCTCGAGCTGGAGTGAGGTCGAGCGACGTAAAAATGAGATGAGGAAGGGGAGGGGTATATATAGCCGCGGTGAAAAACTGTTCGCCTGAAGAAATTGGACGAACGTGCCCCTGACCCTTCTCATTCGCTTGACATGTGTCACCCACGTACTGAGAAGTGGAGATCGTGTGAGATCGTAGGTGAATAGATAAGTGTTTTCGTGGGATGCGGAATAGTTTGAGCGGCAAAACCGAAAATTTGGATAAGATAAGTTAAAAGTTCCGTTCGCAAATTCTTCAGCTGACAAGGACACAGTGAAGATTTTGAACGAGTTTCAAATAGAATGCAGATGAAGAATTTGTGAATAGATTGGGTTGAGTTTAGCATAGAGGGGGAAGGGTCTGATCACATTCACTTAGCAGAAAAAGCAACTTGAAGAAATAGCAATAAGTGAATGCTGTAGAGGCCATAAACTAATATATATATATATATATATATATATATTTTAGAGATAAAAAGAGAACGTAAGAAAACCTATAATCGTCGTAAAAAAATTATGTTACGTAAAATTACAAATGTAAAAACATAGTGTAAAATATACATAAAATACATTTTTTGACCTATATTTTTTTGTTAATGCCAAATTTTATACAGTAAATCAATATGAATGTAACTATTTGTATTTCAAATGTAATTTATTTATGAAATGGTCGTAAGATTACCTCGGGTGAAGAATAACTTATTATATATATATAGCCAATGAAGAAAAACAACGGAAAAGGTGAAGACAATGCAAAATTGAAGAAAATGAACAACTGAGGAATTTCAAAACTGAAAAAAAACTCAAATTGAAGATTTTCAACTTTGGTGGTGGCGTGACCCACCGTATAAGAATGATGATTTCAGACACCGCATACAATTGTCGTAGGGTTATGAGAATCAAATTCTTTGTTAATTTCTTCACACTTAGAGTGTTATTCTTCATTGATTGAAAAAAAACGTTTCTTCATGTGTTGCACATCTAAGTCATCAATTTTGCATAAGTGTTAGGATGAGTGTCCTTTTCAAAGAACATTCGAAGATTCTAAGATATTTAGCTCACACCGCAACTTGCTAAATCTCTTCTCATCCAAGGGCTTTGTGAAGATATCGGCTAGCTGTTCTTCAGTCTTCACATGCTCAATAGAAATGTCGCCCTTCAACACATGATCACGAAGAAAATGATGATGAATCTGAATGTGCTTTGTCTTCGAGTGCTGAACTGGGTTGTGAGCAATCTTGATGGCACTCTCATTGTCATGGAAGAGAGGCACATTCTTCACGTTGACGCCGTAGTCCTTGAGAGTTTGCTTCATCCACAGCAATTGAGCACAGCAAGAACCAGTAGCAATGTACTCAGCTTCAGCAGTAGACAGTGATATGCAGTTCTGTTTCTTCGAGGACCAACAGACCAAAGATCGTCCGAGGAAATGACATGTACCAGATGTTGACTTGCGGTCCACACGATCACCAGCATAGTCAGAGTCTGAATATCCAATGAGATCAAAAGCCTAGCCCTTGGGGTACCATAATCCAAGTGTTGGTGTGTGAGCTAGATATCGAAGAATATGCTTCACAGCCTTATGGTGTGATTCCTTCGGTGTAGCTTGAAATCGGGCACACATGCAAACACTAAGCATAATATCTGGCCTAGATGCACATAAGTACAATAAAGAACCAATCATGGAGCGGTATACCTTTTGATCGAAGGCAATTCCATTTTCATCAGTGCATAGATGGCCATTTGTGGGCATTGGAATTTTGACCCCTTTGCAATCTTGCATGCCGAATTTCCTCAGTACATCCTTGAGGTATTTCTCCTGAGATATGAATATGCCATTTCGCTGTTAACGAATTTTAAGACCTAAGAAGAATTTCAACTCTCCCATCATAGACATTTGATATTCTTCACTCATCATATAGGCAAATTCATCACTGTAACGTTGGTCAGTATAGCCAAAGATAATATCATCAACATATATTTGGCACACAAATAGTTCACCATCATAAGATTTAGTGAAAAGAGTAGGGTCGAGTGAACCGGGTTTGAAGCCTTTCTTCATGAGGAATTCCTTCAAAGTATCATACCACGCCTGAGGGGCCTGCTTGAGGCCATAAAGGGCCTTATTGAGTCTGAAGACTTTGTCAGGATTCTTTGGATCTTCAAAACCTGGGGGTTGAGCAACATATACTTCTTCCTCAAGCTTACCATTGAGGAATGCACTTTTCACATCCATTTGATATAAGGTGATATCATGATGGTTAGCATAAGCAAGTAATATGCGAATAGCCTCAAGTCTAGCTACAGGTGCAAAAGTTTCATCGAAATCAATTCCTTCAACCTGTGTGTAGCCTTGAGCTACTAGCCGTGCCTTATTCCTCACCACAAGGCCTTTTTCATCTTGCTTGTTGCGGTAGATCCACTTTGTGCCAATGATATTGTGCTTGCGAGGATCTGGACGTTTGACCAGTTCCCAGACGTTGTTGAGCTCGAATTTATGTAATTCTTCTTGCATAGCTTGAATCCACTCAGGCTCCAAAAATGCTTCATCTACCTTAGTGGGCTCTGTAATAGAGACAAAAGCATAGTGCCCACAAAAGTTAGATAAATGTGAATCTCTTGAGCGTGTGAGAGGACCTAGTGCTTCAATGTCAATGATGATCTTTTCAACTTGCACTTCTTTTGCAACGCGAGGATGAGCTGGTTATCGTCGAGGAATTTGATCAGCATTTTCTTCAGCACCATTTTCTTCAGCATTTTCTTCAAGTGCATTAGCTTGACATTCTTCACGTTCTGGAATGAATTCTTCAGCAGATTCTTCGGTAGGAATGACATCCTCAGTAGCCTTGAACTTGATAGATTCCTCAGGTGCTGGTTCATCTATCACAGAAGGTAGGTGCTCTCTTTGCGAGCCATTAGTTTCATCGAACCGCACATCTACAGTTTCAACAACCTTGTGAAGAACGTTGTTGAAGACTCTGTAGGTGTGCGAGTCCTTTCCGTAACCAAGCATGAAACCTTCATGTGCTTTCGGTGCAAATTTAGAGTTGTGATGAGGATCTCTAATCCAGCATTTAGCACCGAAGCCTTTGAAATAACTCACATTGGGTTTCTTGTCAGTGAGGAGTTCATAGGCAGTCTTCTTTAAGAATTTGTGAAGATATGCTCTATTGATGATGTGGCACGCAGTATCAATTGCATCAATCCAGAAACGACGAGGCGTTTTGTATTCATAAAGCATAGTGCGAGCCATCTCAGCAAGAGTCCTGTTCTTGCGCTCCACGACGCCATTCTGCTGAGGAGTATAAGGAGCAGATAACTCATGAGTAATACCAAGTTCATCAAGATAGTCATCAAGACCAGAGTTCGTGAATTCAGTTCCATTGTCACTTCTGATGTGCTTGATCTTCACACCAAAGTTGGTTGAAGCCCTCGAGGAAAAACGTTTGAAGACTTCCTGCACTTCACGTTTGTAAGTAACAATGTGTACCCATGTGTAACGAGAGTAATCATCAACAATAACAAAGCCATATTGAGATGCATCATTTGAAACTGCAGAATAATGATTAGGACCGAAGAGATCCATGTGAAGCAATTCAAATGGTCGAGTAGTAGTCATGATAGTCTTCGCTGGATGCTTAGCCTTTGTCATCTTCCCAGCTTCACAGGCTCCGCATAAGTGATCCTTGAGGAATTTGACATTGTTAATGCCAATGACATGCTTCTTCTTCGCGAGCGTGTGCAGATTCCTCATGCCAACATGACCAAGTTGTCTATGCCATAGCCAATCCTCTGAAGCTTTTGCAAGTAGGCACACGGCTGGTTGAGGTCCTGTAGAGAAATCAACAATGTACAAGTGTCCTCTCCTAAAGCCTTCGAAGACTTTGGAATTGTCAGCTTCCATGATCACAACACAATGATACTTGCCAAAGATAATAACCATATCAAGATCACAAAGCATTGAGACAGACATGAGGTTGTATCCTAAGGACTCGACAAGCATGACTTTGTCCATGTGTCGATCCTTTGAGATCGCAACCTTACCTAGACCCAATACCTGACTTTTGCCTTTGTCAGCGAAGATGATATGCTTCAGATGCGATGGAGATAAGGGAACATCCATCAATAGATTCTTGTCACCAGTCATGTGATTTGTACGTCCACTATCGAGGGCCCACTCAGTGGCTTTGGGTTGATCATCCTGCAGATGAATTAGTGCAACTTACGAACTCATATACTTCATCAGTGAAGAATATGACATCACAATTCACCAGATCAATTTCATCAAGCAATAGAATAGATAAAGCAGTATGAGGACGTGAGAAATGAAAGTTCATTTCTTCATGATTAGCCCGTGTCCTTTCAGGCACTCTCAGGTCTCCAGCAAATTCTTCAGACGTTTACGCACGTCTGGAGACTTGATCCTGCAGAAGAAATTAGTTCTTTTTCTTCACCACCCACATCTGAAGGGGTGGAAAAGAGTTCATCACTGTGCGAGCTCCATACGAGAAAGGTGGCATAGAAGCTAGTCCATTTCGTTTCACATAAGAGGATTTAGGATAAGCATATGAATAAGCAGAGAAATTCTTCGAGGACTTATGAACATAATGATTAGAAGAATAATTCTCATATTCATAGCCCTTAGCTCTTCCCTGTGAAACAGAGTTGTTAGCACGATGATATTCATATGAGGACTTTGATCCTTTTGCGGAATTTGATCCACGTGAGGAATTTGGTCCGTATGAGGACTTGGATCCATATGAAGAATTTGGTCCATATGAAGAATTTGATCTGGGGTTCCTATTCTTCACTGGTGGTGTCATGATGACATTCACCTGAAGACTTTCAAGGCATCTTTTGGGAACCTAGATTTTCTTCATAGGGGAACCGTTCCTGCAGTTAGTGCCAACATATCTAGCAAATACTTCACCATTCTGATTTTTGGACAGTTTATAGTTGGAGTCAAATGACTCATCAGAAGAATGAGGAGATTCACATGTAAAGCCAGATAAATTGGATGGATCAACTGGAGGTCCCTTTGCAGCAACCCATGAGGTTTTGGGGTACTGCTCAGGCTTCCAATATGTACCATCAACATTGAGTTTCCTCTCATAGGCAATACCCTCTTTCCTAGGGTTCCTGTTGAGCATCTGCTTTTTAAGCACATCACAAAGAGTCTGATGCCCTTTGAGGCTTTTGTACATGTCTGTCATGTACAATTCCTTCAGCCCTGCATCATCAGTGATACTAGCAATGTCCTCAGATGAGGAATTAGTGATAGCAGAGACAGTTGAAGAATTTGTAGCATTAGAAGCATTTGAACATTCAGGTGAAGAATTAGCAGATTCACGTTCAATGCACTTCAAACATGGAGGAACAAATTCTTCCTGAGAAGCGCTGATTTGTTGAGCAAGTAATGAATCGCGCTCCTTCTGAATATCTTCATAACTCACACTTAGCTTTTCAAGATCTTGCTTTCTTTGAAGAAATTCATAAGAAAGCTTCTCGTGATGAGATAAGAGAGTGTTATGATGACCTTGAAGGTTGTCGAACCTAGTCTGAAGTCTCTGAAGATTTTCAATCAAGGTTTTAGTGCGATCCATTTCTTCACCCAACATATCATCACTTTTGTCTAGCATGTTTTGAACCTTTTCAAAAGCCCTTTGTTGTTTCACAAAAATCTTAGCAAGTTTAGAGTAGCTGGACTTGAGGTTTTCATCAGATTCATTCTCACTTGATTCAGAGGAGGTATATTTGAGTACCTTGGCACCCTTTGCCATGAAGCAATAGGTGGGAGCGTAGTCATCATTGCCTTCATCAGCCTTGTTGGTGAAGCCATTTTCTTCAGAGTTGATGATAGACTTGCTGACGAATGCTGTAGCGAGAGCTAAACTCGCCGCACCAGACTCGGACTCCTCAGATGCCTCCTCTTCCTCATGTTCCTCAGATTCAGCCTCAGAGTCCATTTCCTTGCCAATGAACGCCCGAGCCTTCTTGGAGCCGCTCTTCTTGTGAGACAAAGACTTCGAGGATTTTGATGATGGAGATTTTGAGGATTTCTTCTTTTTCTTCGCATCATCTGAACTGTAATCCTTGTATTTCTTATTCTTTGATTCCTTTTCCCACTGAGGACAGTCTTGAATGTAGTGTCCACGTTTCTTGCATTTGTGGCAAAACCTCTTCTTGTAGTCACTGGATGAGGAATCAGTGCTCCTTGAGGGTTTTCCAAAGCGACCACGTCTTGAGAACATCTGCATTTTCTTCACGAGCAGTGCTAGTTCATGGCTCAGTTCTTCAGGATCACCAAGGATGCTGCCAGAATCTTCATCTTCAGATTCAGACACTGCCTGGGCCTTCAGGGCACGTGATCTGCCATTGCTCGAACCATAGATATCTCTCTTTTAAGCAAGCTGGAACTCATGAGTATTTAACCTCTGGAGGATACTAGCGGGATCAAGTGACTTGTAGTCAACATGCTCTTGTATCATCGGTGCCAGAGTATCAAATGAGGAATCAAGCGATCTCAGCAATTTCTTCACCACCTCATGGTCGGTGATGTCAGTGGCACCAAGTGCTTGAAGCTCATTTGAGATGTCAGTGAGGCGATCGAAGGTTTGTTGAACATTTTCATTGTCGAGTCTTTTAAAGCGGTAGAGATTGCGAAGAACATCAACTCGAGAGTCACGCTGTGTTGAGACTCCTTCATTGACTTTGGACAGCCTATCCCAGATAAGCTTAACAGTTTCCAAAGCACTCACTCTTCCATACTGTCATTTGCTCAGATGGCCACATATGATATTCTTCGCTTGAGAATCGAGTTGCTTGAATCTCTTCACATCAGCAGCATTCAGAGAAGGTGTGACTGAGGGAACACCATTTTCCACAACATACCAGAGATCGTTATCAATTGCCTCAAGATGCATTCGCATCTTATTCTTCCAGTAGGGGTAGTCCGTCCCATCAAAGGTAGGACACCCAATAGAGACCTTGATCATACCTACGGTCGACATAACTAAAACTCCAGGCGGTTAAACCAAAATCACACAGAACAAGGGAGTACCTTGCTCTGATACCAATTGAAAGTGCATTATATCGACTAGAGGGGGGGTGAATAGGCGATTGTTATGAATTCTTCACTGAGGAATTTGTAGGTGAGGAAATTCCTTAGCGAAGAACTACTTGCAGCGGAATAAGTACTCAAAAGTAAACATAACAGAACACAAGCATGGTCATCCTGAAGAAATGAAGACAAGCACAGAGTACAAAAAGCGTAAACACAGGATAACACGGAATGACGACAAACAGACTGAAGAAATTGAACTGAGGAAATTGAGATAGTCTTCAGTCAAAGTCTTCAAACACAGATATGAACAAGTGCACAAAACAGTTATGAGGAAATGAAAGAGTTGAGGAAATAGAACCAGTTGGGTTGGTGAAGATAATGATTTGGTAGACCCGTTCCAACTGCTGTCTCAGTTGTACATCTGGTTGGAGCGGCTAGGTATTTAAACCTGAGGACACACAGTCCCGGACACACAGTCCTCACCGTATTCTCCTTGAGCTAAGGTCACACAGACCTCGCCCAATCACTCGTGGTAAGTCTTCAGGTGACTTCCGAACCTTCACAAACTCGGTCACTCGGCGATCCACAATTTCCTCTTGGATGCTCTAGACCATGACGCCTAACCGTCTGGAAGAAGCACAGTCTTCAAAGGTAATAAGCGTCGGATCCACGCAGGATCAATCTCTTTAGTGATGCCTAATCACTTTGGGTTTGTAGGTGTTTGGGTTTGGGTTTTCCTCACTTGATAATTTTCGCTCAAAGTCCTCGGAGGATGGGATGCTCTCAATTGACAAGTGTCAGTTTCTCTCGAAGCAGCCAACCAGCTAGTGGTTGTAGGGGGCGGCTATTTATAGCCTAGGGAGCAGCCCGACATGATAAGACATAAATGCCCTTCAATGATATGACCGTTAGGTGGGTAGATATTTTGGGACAACTGGCGCGAAGCACAGCAACGGTCAGAAATTTGACTATCAAATTCCTCAGGGCTATCATGTTCGTCACTGTGTAGGCAATCCGCACTGGCGAATTCCTAACTCCTCAATCAGAACAAATTCCTCAGAGACCAGAAGAACTTTGTCTCTGTCACTGAAGAATATGACTGAACTGTATGAGATTTCCAAAGGCTTTACTCGAAGGGATTGGTAGGTGTAGGATTTTGAGTTGAGCATCACTTGGAAATTTTTCCTTAGTATTTCCTCGACCCCCTTTAACAGTACGGTGTTTCCTATGACTCAAGAAAGAGAAAATGAAACTACGAAAACAAAAGTCTTCACGCTTCATGTTCCTCGAATGAACTCCAAGTCTTCAAGGTCACACCAATTTCTTCACTTTCAAAGTCTTCAGAAATACAAAGTCTTCAGTTGAAGAACTTCATTTTTAGGGGTCGACTTTCTGTGTAAATATCAAACTCCTCATAGACTTTGAAAGTGAAGAAAATGGTGTGACCTTGAAGACTTGGAATTCATTCGAGGAACATGAAGCGTGAAGACTTTTGTTTTCGTAGTTTCTTTTTCCCTTTGTCGAGTCATAGGAAACATCGTACTGTTAAAGGGGGCCGAGGAAATACTAAGGAAAAATTTCCAAGTGATGCTCAACTCAAAATCCTACACCTACCAATCCCTTCGAGTGAAGCCTTTGGAAATCTCATACAGTTTAGTCATATTCTTCAGTGACAGAGACGAAGTTCTTCTGGTCTCTGAGGAATTTGTTCTGACTGAGGAGTTAGGAATTCGCCAGTGCGGATTGCCTACACAGTGAGGAACATGATAGCCCTAAGGAAATTGATAGTCAAATTTCCGACCGTTGCTGTGTTATGCGCCAGCTGTCCCAAAATAGCTACCCATCTAACGGTCATATCATTGAAGAGCATTTATGTCTTATCATGTCGGGCTGCTCCCTAGGCTATAAATAGCCGCCCCCTACGACCACTAGCTGGTTGGCTGCTCCGAGAGAAACTGACACTTGTCATTTGAGAGCATCCCATCCTCCGAGGACTTTGAGCGAAAATCATCAAGTGAGGAAAACCCAAACCCAAACCCAAACACCAACAAACCCAAAGTGATTGAGCATCACTGAAGAGATTGATCCTGCGTGGATCCGACGCTTGTTACCTTTGAAGACTGTGCATCTTCTAGACGGTTAGGCGTCATGGTCTGGAGCATCCAAGAGGAAATTGTGGATCGCCGAGTGACCGAGTTTGTGAAGGTTTGGAAGTCACCTGAAGACTTACCACGAGTGATTGGGCGAGGTCTGTGTGACCTTAGCTCAAGGAGAATACGGTGAGGACTGTGTGTCCGGGACTGTGTGTCCTCAGGTTTAAATACCTAGCCGCTCCAACCAGACGTACAACCGTCACAGTAGTTGGAACTGGTCTACCAAATCATTATCTTCACCAAGCCTACTGGTTCTATTTCTTCAACTCTTCCATTTCCTCATTACTGTGTTGTGCACTTGTTCATATTTGTTTTGAAGACTTTGACTGAAGACTATCTCAATTTTCTCAGTTCAATCTCTTTAGTGTGTTTGTCTTCATTCCGTGTTATCCTGTGTTTACGCTTTCTGTACTCTATGCTTGTCTTCATTTCTTCAGGATGACCATGCTTGTGTTCTGTTATTTTTACATCTGAGTACTTATTCCGCTGCAAGTAGTTCTTCACTCGGGAATTTCCTCACCCGCAAATTCCTCAGTGAAGAATTCATAAAAATCGCCTATTCACCCCCCTCTCGTCGATATAACGCACTTTCAGTTACACCCAATACTTAAATACGTTCATATTGCCTCCTAGTTGGTGCTTTTGTAAGAGAAGATGGAGACTCGAATTCAAAATAAAAATTGCATAAAGTAAAATAAAGGCCCTTCGCAGAGGGAAGTAGGGATTTGTAGAGGTGCTAGAGCTCAAAGCAAAAAACTTAGAGATGAAAACATTTTGGGAGGTGTATCCATCCCACCAACGAAAATGACTTAGAGTTCCCAACACTTTCCATGCTAGATATATCATAGGTAGTTCCCAAACAGAAAATAAAGTTTATTCCTTTTTCCACCATACTTTCACTTTCCATGGCTAGCCGTATCCACGGTTGCCCTCCATACCAACACTTTCCAAGGAATTTATTATTTGACAACATAAAGTAAATTCATTTTTTCATTTCGGGGCTGGGCATCCCTAATACCTTTGCCTTACTCTCGTGCAATGACAAGTGAATAAACACTCATCATGAGAATAACACATCTAGCATGGAAAATATTAGCCACACCTCACCGCTCCGTGAGCGAAACGAACACACAAAAGAGAAGTTTATTTTGATAATTAGAGATGGAACATGCAAATTTGCTTAGAGCGGCCAAATATAGTTAGATATAGTGGACGCATGTGGCAAAACTGGTTTAAAGGTTTTTGGATGCACATGTAGAGATAGTACTTAGTGCAAAACGAAGGCTAGCAAAAGATTGAGAAGCGACCAACCAAGAAACGGATAATCTCATGAGCAAGCATTAAGCATAAATAACACCGAATAATGCACCACAAGTAGGATATAATTTCATTACATGACTATTGACTTTCGTGCTTGCATAGGGAATCACAAACCTTAACACCAATATTCTTACTAAAGCATAATTACTCATCAACACAACTCACATATCACATCATCATATCTCAAAACTATTACTGAGAATCAAGTTTATTTTGTCCAATGATCTTCATGAAAGTTTTTATTATATCCTTCTTGGATATCTATCACTTTGGGACTAATTTTCATGTGTTGCTTTTCATAAGCTCAAACAAATATAAGTGAAGATCAGGAGCATAATTTTTTTTCTTTCTCTCAAAATAATTTAAGTGAAGCAAGAGAGAGTTTCTTGAAAATTTTACTAACTCTCAAATAAATCTAAGTGAAGCAAGAGAGCATTTCTTCAAAAATACTAAGCACACCGTGCTAAAAAAGATATAAGTGAAGCACCAGAGCAAGTCCATAGCTCATAAAAATTTAAGTGAAGCATAGAGAGCAATTCTAACAAGTCATGACATAATTTTGGCTCTCCCAAATAGGTGTGTCCAGCAAGGTATCAAGACTTAAAACATAAATAAAACAAGCAAAGACTCATATCGTACAAGACGCTCCAAGCAAAACACATATCATGTGTCGAATAAAAATATAGCTTCGAGTAAAATACCGATGGTCGTTAGAAGAAAGAGGGGATGCCACTCGGGGGCATCCCCAAGCTTAGTTGGTTGCTCATTTTTGGATAATAGCTTGGGATGCCGGGGCATCCCCAAGCTTAGGCTCTCCTACTCCTTATTCCTTCATCCATCGTAAGATAACCCAAAACTTGAAAACTTCAATCACACAAAACTCAACAAAACCTTCGTGAGATCCGTTAGTAAAAGAAAGCAAATCACTACTATAAGTACTGTACCAAACCAATTCATATTTTGTTTTTGCGTTATATCTACTGTATTCCAACTTTTCTATGGCAAAAACTCATAAAAGAAAACCATAGAGCCATCAAAATAAGCACACAATGCAAAGAAAACAGAATCTGTCAAAACAGAACAGTCTGTAGTAATCTGACTATTTTGAAAACTTCTGGAACTCCAAAAATTCTGAAAAACTAGGACGACCTGGGTAATTTGTATATTAATCTTCTGCGAAAATAATTGGCATTTATCACGCTCTGGTAAGAAATAAGAATTGTTTTCGCGGGCGCAAATGTTTCTGTTTTTTTCCAGCAAGATAAAACAACTATCACCCAAGAAGATCCTATTGGTTCTACTTGGTACAAACACTAATTAAAACACAAAAAACACAATCATAATAGTAGCATAATTGTGCTAACACTCAAGAACATAAAGCAAAAAGCAAAAATAAATTTTATTCATTGGGTTGCCTCCCAACAAGTGCTATAGTTTTATGCCCTTAGCTAGGCATAAAGCAAGGATCTAAGTTTTGTCACCTTTGTCCAACTCTTCAATCAAACACTTAGAATCCTTCAAAGATTTAGCATAAAGATCTTCAATAACAACACTCCTAGGAATAAATTCAAAAATTTCATTCTTGCAAAAAGGATCTCTTATCACTTCAACAAAATCCAGGTGAATACCAATCATCTTAAGATCTTCCTTATTACTATTACTAGAAGTTGCAACCTTGTTCTTGGTAACTTTGCCAATCTTTACGGGAGTTTTTTCGATAGTTTTAGCGGAAGTGAAAGCCATGCTTAGATTACTAAAAATTTCTTCTAGTTTATCGATCCGAGACGGGCTTTCTTCTATTCTTTCATGGATTATGGTACCCTTTTATTTTAACAACTTAAAAATATCTCCCGCTTTTGACCCAATATTGGTGGCAAAATTATGCATCTTTTTATCTATAATTTCCATATGATCTTCGGTGAGCGTTTTCTTTTCAATATCATCGAGTCTTTTCAGAACATGCTAAAGAGTCAAAGTTGTTTCATTAATCATGAGAGGTGGTGAGCCCACTAAATTTCCCATAGCATTAAAAGCATCAAGAGAAGGACACATCAAGAAATTTCCACCGGTAATTGTATCAAGGACGAATCTATACCAAGTGGTGATGCCAACATAAAAACAACGAAGAAGAACAATGGTAGATTACTTACGGATAGATCTATTATGAGCATTGCAAATTCTATACCAAGCATCTTTTAAATTTTCTCCTCCCCTTTGTTTAAAGTTGAGAACCTCGTTCTCGGGAGTGCAAGCAATAGGGGAAGGACTATCCATAACGATAATGACGGCAAACAAGATTGCACACAAAAACAGATCCGGCAAGAAAACGGTGAACGGAAATAGAGGGGCGAATAAAATGACAAATTTTTGTGAAGTGGGGGAGAGGAAAACGAGAGGCAAATGGCAAATAATGTAAATTGCGAGGAGATGAGATTTGTGATTAGGAACCTGGTATATGTTGAAGATGCTCCCCAGCAACGGCGCCATAAATACCTTTTTATGTCGCTTGAAGCTACGTCAGTATTTCCCCAAAGAGGAAGGGATGATGCAGCACAGCGGCGGTAGGTATTTGATGTCTACTAAGCAACCTTCTTCTTGTAGACGTTGTTGGGCCTCCAAGTGCAGAGATTTGCAGGACAGTAGCAAATTTCCCTCAAGTGGATGACCTAAGGTTTATCAATCCGTGGGAGGAGTAGGATGAAGATGGTCTCTCCCAAACAACCCTGCAACCAAATAACAAAGAGTCTCTTGTGTCCCCAACACACCCAATACAATGGTAAATTGTATAGGTGCACTAGTTCGGCGAAGAGATGGTGATACAAGTGCAATATGGAGGGTAGATATAGGTTTTTGTAATCTGAAAATATAAAAACAGCAAGGTAACAAATGATAAAAGTGAGCACAAACGGTATTGCAATGCTAGGAAACAAGGCCTAGGGTTCATACTTTCACTAGTGCAAGTTCTCTCAACAATAATAACATAATTGGATCATATAACTATCCCTCAACATGCAACAAAGAGTCACTCCAAAGTCACTAATAGCGGAGAACAAACGAAGAGATTATGGTAGGGTACGAAACCACCTCAAAGTTATTCTTTCCGATCAATCCATTGGGCTATTCCTATAAGTGTCACAAACAGCCCTAGAGTTCGTAGTAAAATAACACCTTAAGACACACATCAACCAAAACCCTAATGTCACCTAGATACTCCAATGTCACCTCAAGTATCCGTGGGTATGATTATACGATATGCATCACACAATCTCAGATTCATCTATTCAACCAACACATAGAACCTCAAAGAGTGCCCCAAAGTTTCTACCGGAGAGTCAAGACGAAAATGTGTGCCAACCCCTATGCATAGGTTCATGGGCGGAACCCGCAAGTTGATCACCAAAACATACATCAAGTGAATCAATAGAATAACCCATTGTCACCACGGTTATCCCACGCAAGACATACATCAAGTGTTCTCAAATCATTAAAGACTCAATCCGATAAGATAACTTCAAAGGGAAAACTCAATCCATTACAAGAGAGTAGAGGGGGAGAAACATCATAAGATCCAACTATAATAGCAAAGCTTGCGATACATCAAGATCGTATCACATCAAGAACACGAGAGAGAGAGAGAGATCAAACACATAGCTACTGGTACATACCCTCAGCCCCGAGGGTGAACTACTCCCTCCTCGTCATGGAGAGCGCCGGGATGATGAAGATGGCCACCGGTGAGGGTTCCCCCCTCCGGCAGGGTGCCGGAACAGGGTCCCGATTGGTTTTTGGTGGCTACAGAGGCTTGCGGCGGCGGAACTCCCGATCTATTCTGCTCCCCGAAGGTTTTAGGGTATATTGGTATATATAGGAGGAAGAAATACGTCAGGGGAGCCACGAGGGGCCCACGAGGGTGGAGGGCGCGCCCAGGGGGGTGGGCGCGCCCCCTGCCTCGTGCCTCCTCGTTGATCCCCTGACGTGCACTCCAAGTCTCCCGTATTGCTTTCTTTCCAAAAATAACTTTTCCGAAGGTTTCATTCCGTTTGGACTCCGTTTGATATTCCTTTTCTGCGAAACACTGAAACAAGGGAAAAAACAGAAACTGGCACTGGGCTCTGGGTCAATAGGTTAGTCCCAAAAGTAATATAAAAGTGCATAGTAAAGCCCATAAAACATCCAAGATGGATAATATAATAGCATGAATACTTCATAAATTATAGATACGTTGGAGACGTATCAGCATCCCCAAGCTTAATTCCTGCTCGTCCTCGAGTAGGTAAATGATAAAAGAAAGAATTTATGAAGTGTGAATGCTAGCAGGTGCATAAGTTTGATCAATGATAATTTCAATCACCTTTTCTAGCATCATTATATGTCATAATAGTAGCTCAACTCATAGAACTTTGCATGATCAAGTAACAAACTATTCACATGTTAAAGTATAGATCATAAACTTTCTTGAAAACTAACAAACCGTGTTATTAGTCATCAAACAATTACAATTCATCTTATTTTCAGGAAGAGTCTATGTCAGAGCTTTGATTCAGCAAACTTCACATACTCAACTATCATTTAGTCTTCCATGATTGCTACCACTCAAAGCATATTTTTAGAATAAATAGTATTCATCGAACACAGAGAAAGATAGGGGCTTAATGTTTCGCCTCCCAACCTTTTACCTCAAGGGTAATGTCAACAGTAATAATTCATGCTCAAATATATTTGAATGGCCATATATGCCTAGATCTTTCCATCACATGATGCTTGCCAACTAAAGAGTAGGTTGGAATGAGAAGGAATACTACTGACTCTTGCATAAAAGTAAAAGATAGGCCCTTCGCAGAGGGAAGCAGGGATTTGCAGAGGTGCCAGAGCTCGAAGCAAAAACAGAGATGAAAATAATTTTGAGAGGTATGCTTTCATTGTCAACATAACGACCAAGAGTTCCCAATATCTTCCATACTACATACATTATAGGCGGTTCCCAAACAGAAAGGTAAAGATTTTTACTCCCCCTCCACCAACAATCATCAATCCATGGCTTGCCCGAAACAACGGGTGCCTCCAACTAACATCAAACCTGGGGGAGTTTTGTTTGCAATTATTTTTGATTTGATTTCGATCTTTTGATCATGGGACTGGGCATCCCAGTTACCAGCCATTTTCTCGTGAATGATGAGCGGAGTCCACTCATCGTGAGAATAACCCACCTAGCATGGAAGATACTGCTAGCCCCTAGTCGCTACATGAGCGATTCGGGCATACAAAACAGATTATTATTTGAAGGTTTAGAGTTTGGCACATGCAAATTTACTTGGAACGGCAGGTAAATACCGCATATAGGTAGATATGGTGGACACTCATGGAAGAAACTTGGTTCAAGGAATTTGGATGCACAAGCAGTATTCCCGCTTAGTACAGATATTTTGGCTAGCAAAGGATTCTAAATAGCAAGCACCACATGTTAGAGGATCCATAACAATATAACTTCTATACAAATATACCCAAGCATAACTCATTATGTTGTCTTCCTTGTCCAACTTCAACTAATTTGCTCAGGTTTGAAAATAATTAATGGGGCTCACAATCATAGAAGATGTCCAAGATAGTATATTTATATGTGAAATCTCTCTTCCTTCAATATTCTTTCATGAATTGTTCAAGTGACCAATACAATGTTTGCTAACCTTCAATAAATTTACCACCTCTACTTCTTATATGTGAAGTCATTACTCCCCATGGGAAAGGCATATGAAACATATATAATTTCAGATTTATGACATTCAAATCATTCAACCATTTACTCATAGGATATAAGTGAAGCACACGAGTAAATGACAAACTACTCCAAAAAGATATAAGTGAAGATCAATGAGTAGTTAATAATTATGTAGCTATGTGAAGACTCTCTCTCATTTAAGAATTTCAGATCTTGGTATTTTATTCAAACAGCAAGCAAAGCTAAAGAAAATAAAATGACGCTCCAAGCAAAACACATATCATGTGGTGAATAAAAATATAGCTCCAAGTAAAGTTACCGATGAACGAAGACGAAAGAGGGGATGCCTTCCGGGGCATCCCCAAGCTTAGGCTCTTGGTTGTCCTTGAATATTACCTTGGGGTGCCTTGGGCATCCCCAAGCTTAGGCTCTTGCCACTCCTTATTCCATAGTCCATCGAATCTTTACCCAAAACTTGAAAACTTCACAACACAAAACTTAACAGAAAATCTCGTGAGCTCCGTTAGCGAAAGAAAACAAAACACCACTTCATGGTACTGTAATGAACTCATTCTTTATTTATATTGGTGTTAAACCTACTGTATTCCTACTTCTATATGGTTTATAAACTATTTTACTAGCCATAGAGTTATCAAAATAAGCAAACAACACACGAAAAACAGAATCTGTCAAAAACAGAACAGTCTGTAGTAATCTGTAACTAACGCAAACTTCTGGAACTCCAAAAATTCTAAAATAAATTGGTGGACCTGAGGAATTTGTCTAGTAATCATCTGAAAAAAGAATCAACTAAATATCACTCTCCAGTAAAAAGTTGAAGCAAATCTCGTGAGCGCTAAAGTTTCTGTTTTTTACAGCATGATCATAAAGACTTCACTCAAGTCTTCCCAAAGGTTCTACTTGGCACAAACACTAATTAAAACATAAAACCACATCTAAACAGAAGCTATATGGATTATTTATTACTAAACAGAACCAAAAATCAAGAAACTAAAATAAAATTGGGTTGCCTCCCAACAAGCGCTAACGTTTAACGCCCCTAGCTAGGCATGATGATTTCAACGATGCTCACCTAAAAGATAAGAATTGAAACATAAAGAGAGCATCATGAAGAATATGACTAGCACATTTAAGTCTAACCCACTTCCTATGCATAGGGATTTTGTGAGCAAACAACTTATGGGAACAATAATCAACTTGCATAGGAAGGCAAAACAAGCATAACTTCAAAACTTTAAGCACATAGAGAGGAAACTTGATATTATTGCAATTCCTACAAGCATATATTCCTCCCTCATAATAATTTTCAGTAGCATCATGAATGAATTCAACAATATAACCAGCACCTAAAGCATTCTTTTCATGATCTACAAGCATAGAAAATTTACTACTCTCCACATAAGCAAAATTCTTCTCATTCAGAATAGTGGGAGTATCATAAGAGACTTGAATACTATAAATTGTTTCCACATTAAAAGAGTAATGTTCAGAAAAAGGGTAAACATAATCATGACAAGTTTTATAAATATAATCATCACTACTTTTTATATCATAAGTTTCATCACAATAATCATCATAAGTAGCAACTTTGTTCTCATCATAATCAATTGAAACCTCTTCCGAAATAGTGGATACATCACTAAATAAAGTCATGACCTCTCCAAATCCACTTTCATAAATATTATAAGATTCAACATCCTCCAAAATAGTGGGATCATTACTTCCTAAAGTTGACACTCTTCCAAACCCACTTTCATCAATATAATCATCATAAGTAGGAGGCATGCTATCATCATTATAAATTTGCATATCGAAACTTGAGAGGCTA
Source organism: Triticum aestivum (assembly GCF_018294505.1). NCBI lineage: Eukaryota > Viridiplantae > Streptophyta > Magnoliopsida > Poales > Poaceae > Triticum > Triticum aestivum. The sequence continues at coordinate 370,300,936 of NC_057802.1, forward strand.
AAAATATCATCTTCATTAGACATAGCATACCCAAGCTTGGGACAAACATTAATTGCAGCAAATATATTCTCAAAAACATCATCTTCTTCAAACACAGCATCCCCAAGCTTGGGCCTTTTCATATCATAAGCATAATCACTCTCGTCATTAATAGTATGGATAGCACCGCAATTGTCATATTCCAAGCAAGTGCCAAAAAGATATTCAACATCATAAGAAGTATCATTATCTTCCCAATCATAATCATCACAACAAGCAATAGGCATAGCGAGGTCATCATCAAGTGCATCATCTTCATTTTCATGAGGCACACCAATAATAGGAGCAACATTATTTGGGAGAGATATCTTTTTACCTCTCCTCCTTTTTCTTTTCTTCTTCTTCACCACATCATGTGTGGGTTCAATCCTATTTTTGGAGCTCCTTATTAATGAGATTGGTTGAATAGAAGACTCCTCCTTGTTACCTGATTCATCATAAGAAATAATAGGAGGATATTGGGAAGTCTCTTCCCTTTCATTAGTATTCTCTTCATCTTCTATTTGTTTTCTTTTCTTTATGTAGCTGGCAATATAAGGATTTTCAATGCAATTCACCGCGCAATACATATAAATTTCCTCTACATCAAAATGAAGAACTCTATCAAGGGCAAATTCTGGAATAACCTTAGTTATACGTTTCATTTCTTCATAACCCAAGGGCAAACTAAGTTCATTATGATGTGCAAGGGAAATCAAGTCATCACAATTTTTGGACACGATACGATCATGAAACAATTTGCATTGGGTACTGAAATGATCATGTTCATTGCAAAGTTCACAAGTACGGCTAAGAAAATTTAAATTTTCAGCACAAACATCTAGCCTTTCTTGCAACCATTTAGTTTCTAAATGCTTATGCCTCTTGCAATATCTATCTTCCCTATTTGGTGTGTACTTGCAAACCAAATGTACTCCACAAAAATTGACATGTTTATAGGAGACATTTTCATCATAACTAATGCAATCATCATTAGTACAATGGATATTCAAGGAGTTCATACTAACAACATTGCAATCATGCTCATCGTTCAAAGATTTAGTGCCAAACATTTTAATGCATTCTTCTTCTAACACTTTGGCACAATTTTCTTTTCCATCATACTCAGGAAAGATATTAAAAAGATGAAGCGTATGAGGCAAACTCAATTCCAATTTTTTTTTGTAATTTTCTTTTATAAACTAAACTAGTGCTAAAACAAGAAACAAAAAGATTCGATTGCAAGATCTAAAGATATACCTTCAAGCACTCACCTCCCCGGCAACGGCGCCAGAAACTGCTTGATGTCTACTACACAACCTTCTTCTTGTAGATGTTGTTGGGCCTCCAAGTGCAGAGGTTTGCAGGACAGTAGCAAATTTCCCTCAAGTGGATGACCTAAGGTTTATCAATCCGTGGGAGGCGTAGGATGAAGATGGTCTGTCTCAAACAACCCTGCAACCAAATAACAAAGTCTCTCTTGTGTCCCCAACACACCCAATACAATGGTAAATTGTATAGGTGCACTAGTTCGGCAAAGAGATGGTGATACAAGTGCAATATGGATGGTAGATATAGGTTTTTGTAATCTGAAAATATAAAAACAGCAAGGTAACAAATGATAAAAGTGAGCACAAACGGTATTGCAATCTAGGAAACAAGGCCTAGGGTTCATACTTTCACTAGTGCAAGTTCTCTCAACAATAATAACATAATTGGATCATATAACTATCCCTCAACATGCAACAAAGAGTCACTCCAAAGTCACTAATAGCGGAGAACAAACGAAGAGATTATGGTAGGGTACGAAACCACCTCAAAGTTATTCTTTTCGATCAATCTATTGGGCTATTCCTATAAGTGTCACAAACAACCCTAGAGTTCATAGTAAAATAACACCTTAAGACACACACCAACCAAAACCCTAATGTCACCTAGATACTCCAATGTCACCTCAAGTATCCGTGGGTATGATTATACGATATGCATCACACAATCTCAGATTCATCTATTCAACCAACACATAGAACCTCAAAGAGTGCCCCAAAGTTTCTACCGGAGAGTCAAGACGAAAATGTGTGCCAACCCCTATGCATAGGTTCATGGGCGGAACCCACAAGTTGATCACCAAAACATGCATCAAGTGAATCAATAGAATAACCCATTGTCACCACGGTTATCCCACGCAAGACATAGATCAAGTGTTCTCAAATCCTTAAAGACTCAATCCGATAAGATAACTTCAAAGGGAAAACTCAATCCATTACAAGAGAGTAGAGGTGGAGAAACATCATAAGATCCAACTATAATAGCAAAGCTCGCGATACATCAAGATCGTATCACCTAAAGAACACGAGAGAGTGAGAGAGATCAAACACATAGCTACTGGTGCATACCCTCAGCCCCGAGGGTGAACTACTCCCTCCTTGTCATGGAGAGCGCCGGGATGATGAAGATGGCCACCGGTGAGGGTTCCCCCCCTCTGGCAGGGTGCCGGAACAGGGTCCCGATTGGTTTTTGGTGGCTACAGAGGCTTGCGGAGGCGGAACTCCCGATCTATTCTGCTCCCCGAAGGTTTTAGGGTATATTGGTATATATAGGAGGAAGAAATACGTCAGGGGAGCCACAAGGGGCCCACGAGGGTGGAGGGCGCACCCAGGGGGGTGGGCGCGCCCCCCTGCCTCGTGCCTTCCTCGTTGATCCCCTGACGTGCACTCCAAGTCTCCCGTATTGGTTTCTTTCCAAAATAACATTTCCGAAGGTTTCATTCCGTTTGGACTCCGTTTGATATTCCTTTTCTGTGAAACACTGAAACAAGGGAAAAAACAGAAACTGGCACTGGGCTCTGGGTCAATAGGTTAGTCCCAAAAGTAATATAAAAGTGCATAGTAAAGCCCATAAAACATCCAAGATGGATAATATAATAGCATGAATACTTCATAAATTATAGATACGTTGGAGACGTATCAACATTTCCCTCAGATATGAAAACAAGGTTATTGAACCAGCAGGAGAACCAAGCAACACAACGTAAACAGCCCCTGCACACAGATAACAAATCCTCGCAACCCGACGTGTTAAAGGGGTTGTCAATCCCTTCCGGGGTACGGCGCCTCAAGATAGGCAAACGAACGTGAGATAAATTGTAGTAGATTGATAGATCGAACGCCAAATAAAATAAATAGAAATAAAATGCAGAAAGGTATTTTTGTATTTTTGGTTTAATAGATCTAAAAATAGAAGCAAAGGAAAAGTAGATCGCAAAGGCAAATATATGAGAAAGAGACCCGGGGGCCGTAGGTTTCACTAGTGGCTTCTCTCGAGAAAAATAGCAAACGGTGGGTGAAAAATTACTGTTGGGCAATTGATAGAACTTCAAATACTCATGACGATATCCAGGCAATGATCATTATATAGGCATCACGTCCAAGATTAGTAGACCGACTCCTGCCTGCAGCTACTACTATTACTCCACACATCGACCCTATCCAGCATGCATCTAGTGTATTAAGTTCTTGGAAAAACGGAGTAATGTAATAAGAACGATCACATGATGTAGACAAGATATATCTATGTAGAGATAGACCCCATCGTTTTATCCTTAGTAGCAACGATACATACGTGTTGGTTCCCTTTCTTTCACTGGGATCAAGCACCGTAAGATCGAACCCACTACAAAGCGCCTCTTCCCATTGCAAGATAAATAGATCAAGTTGGCCAAACAAAACCCAAATATCGGAGAAGAAATACGAGGCTATAAGCAATCATGCATATAAGAGATCAAAGAAACTCAAATACTTTCATGGATATAAAAAGATAGATCTGATCATAAACTCAAAGTTCATCGATCCCAACAAACACACCGCAAAAGAGTTACATCATATGGATCTCCAAGAGACCATTGTATTGAGAATTCAGAGAGAGAGAGAGAGAGATGAAGCCATCTAGCTACAAACTACGGAACCGAAGGTCTATAAAGAACTATTCACACATCGTCGGAGAGGCACCAATGGAGGTGGTGAACCCCATCCGAGATGGTGTCTAGATTAGATCTGGTGGTTCTGGACTCTGCGGCGGCTAGATGAATATTTCGTTGACTCCCTAGGGTTTTGGGAATATTGGGGTATTTATAGAGCAAAGAGGCGGTCCGGGGGGCACCCGAGGTGGGCACAACCCACCAGGGGGCGTTTGGGCCTCCTGGCGCGCCCTGGTGGGCTGTGCTCTCCTCGGAGCACCCCCAGGCGCAGCCAGGGCCCATTATGTTCCTTCTCGTCCAAAAAAAATTCTCTGTGGAGTTTCGTTCATTTGGACTCCGTCTGATATTGATTTCCCGCGATGTAAAAAACATGCAGAAAACAGCAACTGGCACTATGTCAATAGGTTAGTACCAAAAAATGATATAAAATGACTATAAAATGATTATAAAACATCCAAGATTGATAATAGAATAGCATGGAACAATTAAAAATTATAGATACGTTGGGGACGTATCAACGCCCTCCTCGCCTAAAATCGCTGGCGCCCACCATTTTGGAGAAGCAAAGTTACCCTAGTATCCGGACCCTCAGGACATAGACCCAAGCCCACAAGCCAAAAGGCAGGGGTAGAATTGTAACTTCCCCCACATTTCTGACAAATTCATCCGTAAGACATGGTTCCCCCTCCCAATTCCCCATTCATACACCATGGGCGCCAAATCACTTCTACCAAGCTGCGAAAACTTAGCTCCTCCTCCATGCCCCCACCGCACCAAATTCACCGCTGCCTCCTCCCCAATGCCGGAGCCATTGTCCGTTTGCCGTTGTGCACCCGGCCTTGTGCTTCTTACTCCGTGCTACCGAAGCTGCCTCAACGACGACCGCATGAACCATACCGGATCCGATTTAACCGCGTCATTGTGCACGACGCCGGAGCATCTCCAACTTCGGATGTGTCCAGTGACCCGGCGCTGGCCCCCCGTAGCCGCCGACTGCCGCCACATATCTGCTTTCCCGCCGTCGGAAGCCACCGCAACCGCGCCGATCTCATCGACTCGGCAGCTGCAGCTGCCTACTTCACCAGGCCGGAAGATAGGTCGTACACTCATCTTAAATCATTTTATCTAGGCGTTAGTCCCCTGAATTTTTATTCTGGGTCAGTCGATTCCCAATGGATGAAAGCAGCACCCCTCGAGGCAGTGGAGCTCCTAGGCTGCCGGTTGGCCGGGGCAACATTGCCTCGGTGTTTATCATAGGGGTGCAGGGGCGCATGTTCACCTCAGAAGCAATGCTTAGGTGCCTATCTTAGGGTTGCATGGGGTCAAGGTACTGCTGCCGCCGGATCTGGATGCCGTCGAGTCTTTGAGGTATGGCCGGGGGCGACGCAACCATGGCAGTGCGATGGGGCGAGGGGCGGAGTCATGGTCGAAGTTGTAGCGTCCAGGGACGGCAGAGGTAGGCTACTCTGTCGGTGGTCGCTGGCTGTTCGGGCAAGATCTTGAATAGTGTCAACCGGGAGGCACAAGCCGGCCATCCAGCCATCCCGCGTAGACCGGATAGTGCCAAAAAAGCGTGTGACCCCAATTTAGTTTTCAGTCAACTGTTGTGTGGCCAGTCTCATACCTTAGTGTTGATCTCTTAGGGAATTTCTTTAGATCGGAGATATGTGTCATTCTTAACATTGTGTGTTTTCTGCATCTTCAGCCACACCGTCTTCCTTCTCACCGGAGCTGCTCCAACAAGGGAAGCATACACCAGAAGGGAGCTATACTCCCCGCTCAAGAGTTCCCTGCCTCAAATGTGCTTGCCCGACATGGAAAGCCACAACAACCGCAACGCCATCGACAAGTCAGCAGATGATGCTCACTCCTATGGAGGACGGCAGGATAGGTTGTACCCTCATCTTACTTGTGTGCAACATTTGCATGGAAAATATATTATCACATGTCACTGTACATTCATGCTGATCTCTTAAGAGTCTTACTTCAGATAATTGACTTGTTCAGGAGTTAACGTTGTTCCATAGTTGTCATCCATCAGCCAATGCTATCCCATAGGCTGGTGATTATACCCCTTCTAGTATTTCCTATGTTGTTGTTCTTTAATACTTTTGTGTGCCATCTAGTTAATCTCGAGTACAAACAATATATATTTTGTAGCTATCATCTGTGCTCTCTCTTTAGTTTTTGAGGCCTGCTGCTGCTAGTTAATTAAGTCCAGTCCTACTATTTAAGTCGTCTCCTATAGGCACTCATTACATAATCTCGCTACTAGTCATCTTCTATGCATGCCAGGTATTATTGCACGCACTGATATTGAATATCGGAACAAATCCACTAGAAGAACCTCGCGGAGCAATGTAATGGCCAACAAACTCGACATCAATGATATCCAATATGATGGAACAGTTAAATGTAGTTCTTCAGAAGATTTATAGAAAGATGATGATTCCTATTCACCCCACAAGGTCCTTGCTCTAACTTGGCCCGTGATATGGGTAGCATCATGCATATAATTTCCTGCAGTGCATCTACCATGTTGCAATGCCATGTGCTTAGCCTTCTGATCATACATGTGAATATGTCATGCCTTCCTGTTTTCCAGTACCTATTCCATTCATGATAACATGTTTTCAAAATCAAGTACATCATCCTTCTGAATATCTCATGCATTGTTATTCATCAGTATGTACTCCATCCGTCTACCATACCATGTTTATTTACATTGAAGTGTTGTTCTACTATTCTGTTACAACGCCATCTTAGTTTCCCCATCATACACGCATATGCTGCCTTCCTGTTTTTCTGTACCTATTCCAGCTATCGTATAGTTTTACATGCAACTAGTGTTTCTTTTACTCTTTTGTCATGTCGTATCCCTAGCTCTTACATCATACTCCCTCTGTCCGGATTACATGTCACAGAAATGGATAAAAATGGATGTATCTAGAACTGAAATATGCCTAGACACATCCATTTACTCCTGGATGGAGGGAATACATGTCAATATGTCATGCCTTTCTATTCTTCAGTAGCTATCCAATCTCTCTGTCGTAGCATGTTTTATAATTGAAGCACCATTCTTCTATATAAGGCATCCAAAGGGAAGACGACTATGTTAGAATCTGAAGGGCTACAAACAAGGTTTTTGCAAAAGATCCAAATTCCAGGAGATAGTACACCAACTCCAATGTTCACAAATACTGCTCCATCACAGAGAAACCCAACTCCTCCAGATAATAACCAGATTCCAGTGGTCAAAGAACTAGTCCGCTCCAGTCCAGCAAAAATATGTCAGCTCCTTTCTAAGAAGCGTATGCGTATCCTCGCATCATGAAATTTTATAGCATTCAAATCATATTTTCTACATGTTTCTTACGCATCTCTCTTTTAGAAAATATGCTTAAAGGATAGAAGACGTTCTAAACTGGGATCATGTTTGAGGAAATTATCTTGCAGGAATGCTCTGTACTCCAATGTTGATGTAAGTACCTATTGTGTATCACTAATATTTTTACATTAGCATGTATTTTGTTGAGTAGCATCGGCATGAATCCAACCTTTCAGTACCCTACAAAAATTATCTGATCTAAATTTACTTGTAGCAAAATATATAATTAAAGGCGCTAATGTAGATTTTTGTAACGAAAATTGCCTGGTAGTTTTGCATACTGAGCTACATGATTGTACTATCGCATATCTTGCACATTACTAAAATGTAGTGCTATGGTCTGGTTTCCCAATCATTTATCGTGTCAATGTTGCTTTCCTATTACCTTACCTGGCTAATGATAGCAGTGTCATATTGTGTTAATTTGGTGTAGCTTGTGTGGTCTGGTTTCCCAAACGTTCATTGTGTCAATGTTGCTTTCCTATTATCTGACCTGGCCAATGGTAGCAATGCTAGTGTGATAATTTGGTGCAGGCTGCTGAAGATAAGAAGACAAACTCTGAAGATAGCAAGGCAACCCCATTGTTTCTCTCCAATAAATCTAGTGCAGGTAATATGGCAATAACTCTTGATTAATATGTTCAGTTCCCCTCCTAATTTATGTTATGATGCAGTGGTAGAGACACTCTCCACTACCAATGATACAAGCCTGCCAAAATCGCCATCTAAATCTGTTTAGTTTCCTCTATCTCGAATCCAACAGAAAAATGTATGTTTGAACCAATTACTGGCTGAAGCAATGATGGAAATCATGGAGGAATCGGAGGTGCACATTCTTGCGCAACAACAAATGATCGATGTTTTCAGAGACAATATACCAAAGAAGGAATAACTTGCTCACATGCTTATGGGCGTCATCCGCGTTGAGGTTGCAGATTGTGAGGTTGTAGATCGTTGAGTTCTCTTCATTTATTTGCACCGGCATCAATCTTTGATTGCCCAGTGGATGTAATTTCCTGTAATACACACACACACACACACACACACACATATATATATATACTTCGATGTGCTACGTTTTCCCTTGTATGCCATACATTTGCTTAGCGTGGCTCGCAATCCAGCTTTCTAGGTCAAAAGCTCAACTGGTCGCTAAGAAGCCGAGAAAAGCAGTGAAATTAATAACTAGAATGAAGCGACGTGGGCCATTCATGAAGGGGAGCGGCCCACTGCCCATAATGGCCCCCCTAATGATCTCGCAGTTATTAGCTGGGCCAAAATTGTCTTGGGCCATTGATTGACCGGATTTGGCCCTGTCCATGAATGGTCCTTGTAATAGGCTCAAAGTAATAGCTGGGCCAAAATCGGCGTGGGATAATTGGGGCTACAACCATGTTCAAACTTTAGCTGGCCCAATTAGTTGACGAGCCGTTACCAGGTAGAAAGCTTATTGGGCTGCAATAATGGAAACGAGCCAATGGTCCTTAGCAAGCCAAAAATAGACTATAGTTAATGCTTGGCCCAGTCCCCTGTAGGGCCGTTAACAGGCCGAAATCAAAGCAAGCCATAAGTGGGCCGACTAACAACATGAGCCATTAACAGGCCGATAGTAAGGTCAGGCTGGAATTGTGCCTCGGTGACATGGGTGCGGTTATTCTTGCTCGCATATATATATATATATACCGCATCCTCGTCTCCCTCAAATCCATTCCACCTCTTCGCCACCGTCACCTTCCGAAGACCTCCCGCATCGCTCCTCCTTGAGCTCGACACCGTCGATCATCTTCACTGCTTTGCTACCGGAAAGAGGTCACCGGAGTCGCTCTTCGCCGCCGCGGATCATCCTCCTCCCCGCGCCGTAGTTGTTGCACATCACCGAGTTAGGGTATGTGTAGTGCGAACTCGTTCTTCCATCCATCTTGTTTGAGTTCGTCCGTGGTTGAAATTACCTATTTTTACCACATTTCTCAGATCTTTACTATTAGGTAACTTGTGCAGATGTGGTTTGTAGTAGTCCCTCGCATCCGAAATTTTTTAGACATAGGGTTTGTGTTATGTCTCGTACGAACGGAATTCTTAACACGTTAACTAGTATATTCTTCGAACCTACTAGTTCGTTCTACACATTTCCTTCATCCGAAATATTTCTCAAAGTCTGCATCTAATTCTTCTTCAAAATATTTTCTTTCGCAAAAACTTTGTTGTGAGCATTCGTAACCCTGTCCCCATTTTCCCTCGCATCTATCCTTACTCACAAGTGAATGTAGTCAGTTGAGGATCCGACAAGACCAGTGAGAATAGCTAACGGCGATGATGTTGTTGTGGGTACAACAGATGAGTCCAAAGCTCTGAATGCCAAGGGCCCAAAGGTAGGCCCATCAACCAACAAGCGAAAAAGAACCGAGAAAAACGCCGATGAGCAAGAAGAGAATGCTTGAAGAAGAAGAGGGGTGGCAGACAACCATACACAAACAAAGCTGAATATATCTCTCATGACCGTTATGATACTGTTCCAGGAAAAACAAAACGGCACAGAGATAAGCGTCTGCAATGGATACGACATCACTGGGTGCGAAAATCATTCAATTATGAACTCGTTCATCCTTGGTTTGCATAGAACTTTGCATTTCATCCTCCATGTGGTGACTGACGGGAAATTTCTCTCATCAAGCCAAATGATCCCCAGGAGAGACCGCTGCCTCCACCAAATGCTCATGAGTCTTCCCTTTGCACACCCGAATCTTATCCTGATGAGCTTGCTAAGCGTCAGCGTAATGCCATCAAGCAAGCTAAGAAAGCTGAAAAGGAAAGGGCTCGTGCATTCTCAAAGATGATGTAGAGAAGAAAAAGGCTGAAGGTAAATCTGAAGGTCGCTCTAAACACAAGCATGATCCCAGTACTGCTACATCAAAGAGGAAGAGTGCACCAAAAAAGAGAAAGGCTGAACCAGCCGATGAATCTTGAAATGAAGATGATCCTCCGCTCACAAAGGATGAAGTTCCTGCTACTCTCAGCGAGCAAGTGAATATCACCACTTCAACGGTGCTGCCTAATCTTCAGGTCCCTATGGTTCCAGAAGCACCACCGAAGAAGATCACTGCTAGGGAAGCTCCACCTACCATTGTCACTATGAAACAACATGTAGATGCAACTCCTCATCCAGATGCTATCAATTTGAAGGATTTGGTAGTTGACGCTCCTATGAGTACTTCAAAGCCAGGCGAACGAATTCCCAAGCCTGAATTGAAGAAAATCAAGGCACCTACTACCGAGCATAATGCTCCTCAAGCTTCTGTTGCGAAGGAAAAGGTTGCTGAGTTTGCTCCCACGTTAATTCAGCCGTTGGCTTCTATGCCTCCATTCGAGAAAATTCCAGTGCAAAATGCTCCATCTGCCAAGTCTGATGCTCCTCACTATTATAATCATATGTTCATCATGGAACAACTTGATAAGTTTGTGGACAATCCATTCGATGGTGAAGTGGCCTGTTTGCCTATCCCCCTGAAGTTATTTCACAGGACACTACTATTGTTCAAGAAATGAGAGAAGATGCAGTTGAAATCAACACTCTCACTGCCTAACTAAATGACCTTGATGGTCGGATGAAAACTGCCTCTTCCAAATTTGTCACTAAAACACTCGAAGACTCCTACAAGGACATCAACCGTGCCATGACTCTGCTCCGAAACAGAAGGCTGCGTTTTCACATGGATCTAGATGAAATTGTTCGCAAGATCTGTGATGAACATCAAGCAAAGGTTACTGGCTACGATGATCTAGTCAAAGGCCATGTTGATCAAGTTGCTCAGCAGAAGAAGCAACGAAATAAAACTACAAAGAAAAATGTACCTCATGCTCCGATAGAAAAGTTACCTGATCGCCCAGAGGCTCAGTCTCAGAAAGAAAAATCTCCTGAGCCAGCTATTACTTCACAAACCCCAATCAAAGACTCGGATGCTCCTCCCTCACCAAGGCCAACTGAATCAGTGCCTGTGGCCTCCCCTACTCAAGTTGATATTCCATCCCACCAAATTGTTTCCGAGGAAGGTGAAATCCCTCACTCCGAGCCCCAAGCTTCTCTGACTCATGAACCACCCAAGGTCTCGGATACTCAAACTGTTCAGCAACAACAGCTTCCTGAGGAACAACCTCAAGCACCTCCAGTGCCTTATTTGACCTCAATGCCTACAGTGAAGCAACCTGTTGTGTTGCCTACCACCTCTGCAGCTCCCTCAATTGTGTCACTAGCTTCATCACCACTTAAGTTATCTATCAACACAACAATAAGAATGCAAGATGTTGGTCCCTCCGAACAGAAATCTGTTTTTGCTCGCCGTACCGGCTCCGTTGTATATGGCGATGAAGTTTTATCACTTGAAGAAGAACTCACATATCCATTCCCTCGTGAAGAACTGGCTTTGTTCTCGTCAGGGGAAGGCGCCAAAGGTCCTATTTTCAATCGGAATTTGCATCCCAAATTCTTTCAAGAAAGTCCGTATGATGGGCCGCGCACTTTGGAATCGCCTCGCTTCTGGACAAAAGAACTGGCAATCTATTACTCTCAGGTCCTCTATGAGAGGAGGAAGATATTTCCTCATGAATACCCAAACATCCCTACTATGCAAGATATTGGATGTTTCAATCAGGTGCTGCAAGATCTTGATGATTTCTGCCTCACCAAAGTATTTGAATTCGAGCATCTTTGGAACAAAGAGAGTGTACTTCAGTTCTATGTTACTCTGTATATCACTGGTGATGAATCCGACAGCTCAAAATAGATTATGGAGTGGATGACCGAAGGAAAATACATCAAATGCACTGCAACAGATTTTGTCTCGCACTTCCATTTCCCTCGCTTGGAGCATGGTGACAATGAAATTCGGGTGCACAACATTGATGTCATATCACATCAAACTTTTTGATGCACTATGGATCAAGAAAATATTCGTGACTACACTGGTCCTCCCCGTCCTGAGCATTTAACTTTCGAGAATCAGACACTATATCATATGCTCACCTACAGCATTTGCCCTCTGGCCGGGATGAATTCAAATAAGTCCATCTTAGATGTTCTTCGGAACACCATCTTTGCAATCTCTGAGAGATATATCTTCGATGTCGAGGACATGTTTCTGCGTTTTGCTCAATATCCCTTCTGCCTCAACATTTTCGCGCCATGGATCCAGAAAATTATTGATTATGTTATGCACACTGAATATCTGGCGAAGGAAATCACAAAAGCTTCATTCCTCCTGTTCGTGATACCCTGCAAGTCGTGGATGATATCCCTGCGGGTAAATTGCTAATAACCCACAAGTATAGGGGATCGCAACAGTTTTCGAGGGTAGAGTATTCAACCCAAATTTATTGATTCGACACATGGGAAGCCAAAGAATATTCTCAAGTATTAGAAGCTGTTGTCAATTCAACCACACCTAAAATACTTAATGTCTGCAGTAAAATATTTAGTAGCAAAGTAGGATGGAAGTAATGGTAACGGTGGCAAAAGTAACAATAGCAGTTTTGTAACAATCGTAACAGTGGCAACGGAAAAGTAACTTAGCAAAGATCAATATGAAATGAACTCGTAGGCAATGGATCAATGATGGATAATTATGTCGGATGGCATTCATCATGCAACAGTTATAACCTAGGGTGACACAGAACTAGCTCCAATTCATCAATATAATGTAGGCATGTATTCCAAATATAGTCATACGTGCTTAGGGAAAAGAACTTGCATGACATCTTTTGTACTACCCTCCCATGGCAGTGGGGTCCTAATGGAAACTAAGGGATATTAAGGCCTCCTTTTAATAGAGAACTGGACCAAAGCATTAGCACTTAGTGAATACATGAACACCTCAAATTACGGTCATGACCGGGAAGTGTCCCGACTATTGTCACTCCGGGGTTGCCGGATCATAACACGTAGTACATGACTATAACTTGCAAGATAGGATCAAGAACACAAATATATTCATGAAAACATAATAGGTTCAGATCTGAAATCATGGCACTTGGGCCCTAGTGACAAGCATTAAGCATAGCAAAGTCATAGCAACATCAATCTCAAAACATAGTGGATACTAAGGATTAAACCCTAACAAAACTAACTCGATTACATGATAAATCTCATCCAACCCATCACCGTCCAGCAAGCCTACGATGGAATTACTCATGCACGGCGGGAGCATCATGAAATTGGTGACGGAGGATGGTTGATGATGATGATGATGGCGACGATTTCCCCTCCCCGGAGCCCAGAACGGACTCCAGATCCGCCCTCCCGAGGTGTTGGGGATCGTTGCAGAAATTAAAAAATTTCTACGCATCACCAATATCAATCTATGGAGAGACTAGCAACGAGAGAGAGGGGAGTGCATCTTCATACCCTTGAAGATCGCGATGTGGAAGCGTTACAAGAACGCGGATGAAGGAGTCGTACTCGCAGCGATTCAGATCGCGGTTGTTTCCGATCTAAGCGCCGAACAACGGCACCTCCGCGTTCAACACACGTACATCCCGGGGATGTCTCCTCCTTCTTGATCCAGCAAGGGGGAAGGAGAAGTTGGGGAAGAGCTCCAGCAGCACGACGGCGTGGTGGTGGAGCTTGCAGTTCTCCGGCATGGCTTCGCCAAGCTCAACGGAGGAGGAGGGGGTGTTGGAGAGGGGGAGGGCTGTGCCTTGGATGTGGTGCTGCTTCCCTCCCTCCACCCCTCTATTTATAGGGCGAAGGGGGAAGGGGGCCGGCCCCTCTAGATGAGATCTAGAGGGGGGCGGCGGCCAAGGGGAGGGGGCTTGCCCCCCAAGCCAAGGGGGGCGCCCCCTTTAGGGTCCCCCCAACCCTAGGCGCATGGGCCCTAGGGGGGATGGCGCCCAGCCCACTTAGGGGCTGGTTTCCTTCCACATACAGCCCATAGGGCCCTCCGGGGCAGGTGGACCCTCCCGGTGGACCCGCGGAACCCCTTCGGTGGTCCCGGTACAATACCGATAAACCCCCGAACACTTCCGGTGACCGTATGATGACTTCCCTGTTGGGGAACGTAGTAATTTCAAAAAAATTCCTACGCACACGCAAGATCATGGTGATGCATAGCAACGAGAGGGGAGAGTGTTGTCCACGTACCCTCGTAGACCGAAAGCGGAAGCGTTAACACAACGCGGTTGATGTAGTCGTACGTCTTCACGATCCGACCGATCAAGTACCGAACGCACGGCACCTCCGAGTTCAGCACACGTTCAGCTCGATGACGTCCCTTGAACTCCAATCCAGCCGAGTGTTGAGGGAGAGTTTCGTCAGCACGACGGCGTGGTGACGATGATGATGTTCTACCGACGCAGGGCTTCGCCTAAGCTCCGCAATGATATTATCGAGGTGTAATATGGTGGAGGGGGGCACCGCACACGGCTAAAATATCGTATATCAATTGTGTGTTCAGAGGTGCCCCCCTGCCCCCGTATATAAAGGAGCAAGGGGGAGGCCGGCTGCCCTTGGGGCGCGCCAAGGAGAGGGGGGGAGTCCTCCTCCTAGTAGGAGTAGGACTCCCCTTTCCTAGTCCAACTAGGAAGAGAGAGGGGGAAGAAAGAGAGGGAGAGGGGGGGAGTCCTCCTCCTAGTAGGAGTAGGACTCCCCTTTCCTAGTCCAACTAGGAAGAGAGAGGGGGAAGAAAGAGAGGGAGAGGGAGAGGGAAAGAGGGGCCGCGCCCCCCTCCCCTAGTTCAATTCGGACTCCTCATGGGAGGGGGCGCGCCACCTCCTGGCTGCTGCCCTCTCTCTCCCCTCAGGCCCACTAAGGCCCAATACTTCCCCGGGGGGGTTCCGGTAACCCCTCCGGCACTCTGGTTTTATCCGAAACTTCTCCGGAACACTTCCGTTGTCCGAATATAGTCGTCCAATATATCAATCTTTATGTCTCGACCATTTTGAGACTCCTCGTCATGTCCGTGATCACATCCGGACTCCGAACAACCTTCGGTACATCAAAACATATAAACTCATAATATAACTGTCATCGTAACGTTAAGTGTGCGGACCCTACGGGTTTGAGAACTATGTAGACATGACCGAGACACCTCTCCGGTCAATAACCAATAGCGGAATCTGGATGCTCATATTGGTTCCTACATATACTACGAAGATCTTTATCAGTCAGACCGCATAACAACATACGTTGTTCCCTTTGTCATCGGTATGTTACTTGCCCGAGATTTGATCGTCGGTATCTCGATACCTAGTTCAATCTCGTTACCGGCAAGTCTCTTTACTCGTTCTGTAATACATCATCCCGCAACTAACTCATTAGTCACAATGCTTGCAAGGCTTATAGTGATGTGCATTATCGAGTGGGCCCAGAGATACCTCTCCGACAATCGGAGTGACAAATCCTAATCTCGAAATACGCCAACCCAACAAGTACCTTTGGAGCCACCTGTAGAGCACCTTTATAATCACCCAGTTATGTTGTGAAGTTTGGTAGCACACAAAGTGTTCCTCCGGTAAACGGGAGTTGCATAATCTCATAGTCATAGGAACATGTATAAGTCATGAAGAAAGCAATAGCAATATACTAAACGATCGAGTGCTAAGCTAACGGAATGGGTCAAGTCAATCACGTCATTCTCCTAATGAGGTGATCCCGTTAATCAAATGACAACTCATGTCTATGGTTAGGAAACAGAACCATCTTTGATTAACGAGCTAGTCAAGTAGAGGCATACTAGTGACACACTATTTGTCTATGTATTCACACATGTATTATGTTTCCGGTTAATACAATTCTAGCATGAATAATAAACATTTATGATGATATAAGGAAATAAATAATACTTTATTATTGCCTCTAGGGCATATTTCCTTCATTCCCATATATAAATCTTCACCTCCGAACCATTTCGGAACTCCTCGTGACGTCCGGGATCTCATCCGGGACTCTGAACAACATTCGGTAACTGCATACTATTTCCCATAACAACTCTAGCGTCACTGAACCTTAAGTGTGTAGACCCTACGAGTTCGGGAATCATGCAGACATGACCGAGACATCTCTCCGGCCAATAACCAACAGCGGGATCTGGATACACATGTTGGTTCCCACATGTTCCACGATGATCTCATCGGATGAACCACGATGTCGGGGATTCAAACAATCCCGTATACAATTCCCTTTGTCTACCGACATGATACTTGCCCGAGATTCGATCGTAGGTATCCCTATACCTTGTTCAATCTCATTACCGGCAAGTCTCTTTACTCGTTCCGTAACACATCATCCCGTGATCAACTCCTTGGTCACATTGAGCTCAATATGATGATGTCTTACCGAGTGGGCCCAGAGATACCTCTCCGTCACACGGAGTGACAAATCCCAGTCTCGATTCATGCCAACTCAACGTACACTTTCGGAAATACCCGTAGTGTGCCTTTATAGACACCCAGTTACGTTCTGATGTTTGGCACACCCAAAGCATTCCTACGGTATTCGGGAGTTTCACAATCTCATGGTCTAAGGAAATGATACTTGACATTAGAAAAGCTTTAGCAGACGAACTACATGATCTTGTGCTATGCTTAGGATTGGGTCTTGTCCATCACATCATTCTCCTAATGATGTGATCCCGTTATCAACGACATCCAATGTCCATGGTCAGGAAGCCGTAACCATCTATTGATCAACGAGCTAGTCAACTAGAGGCTCACTAGGGACATGTTGTGGTCTATGTATTCACACATGTATTATGATTTCCGGATAACACAATTATTGTAGCGACCCGAACTCAGACGGTCAAGTCTCTGTGCTTAAGTGTCATCCCTGGATCGGTATGCTGACACACACAGTACTCGAGGATTTATAACAGAGGTAAATCACATGTATAAAGTAACGTAAAATATTATTACCTCAATCCAAATAGCGTAAGTAACAAGGTTGTGGATTCCCATCAACACCAACGGCAAAGTTGAGTGTAGAAATCGTAACCCTAACGTATCACTTACTCGTCGTAAGAAAAATCCTGCAACATGAGACGTTGCAGCCACAAAGGGTCAGTACATTGAATGTACTGGCAAATTCACACCATAGATAAATGATGAACAATGGCTATCACTACATGCATATATGGCTGGTGGAGGCTGTAGGGTTAATATATTTTTGCGAAAAGCCAATTTTTCCCTACTGCAAAGGAATATATTTTATTTAACTACAAAGTTTGTTAAAAAAATATTGAGAAGGTAAACCCCCTCTCAATCCCAATTAAAAGTAATCATTAACAACCTAACAAATTATTTAAGTAACGTGATGAGATCAACAGGATAATCCAAGAACCAGATACTCAAGGTTGTCCATAACCGGGGACACGACTAACCATGATTAGTTTGTACACTCTGCAGAGGTTTGCGCACTTTTCCCCACAAGACTCGATCTCCTCCGTTGGATTTCTCGCACTTCATGATGTTTGAGAAACGGATGACCGAGACACGGTCTTTCAGAAGCGTTAGCACCTTACGATGGGTAGACAGTTACACCTACTTTCCCCTACATCTGCTAGTCTACCACTGTAAGAGTTCACACGACTTAATCAACTATGCTAGAGCCCATAATAGCTTGTGGCTGCACACGAAAGTTTCTAGCATGAATAATCTCATGATCCCTTTGAGCCTGGGTGGCGGTCCATAGGAGAATCACACGGTACCCCGAGATTTCCAAAAAATACAGGCAATCACTGGATACCCCAGGTGCCTCAATCCACCGAGATGTGTATTAAATTTTCCACCTTAAATTAACCATTAATTAAGAATACTCACATCTGTCATGAATACACTCAAACCCAATCCACGTCTACGAGCATAGCATGGCTATATAAGCATAACGTAATAGTAACTCCCAAGGTTTGAATGCAGGGTAATAGGTTCCTACCTCATCAACTACTTCCCAATACCCACATGTTATCAATTCCTAACCATGCAATGTTTGAGGGTGAAACTAATGCATAAAAACTGGGTATGTAAGGGATATGATCAAAGTGTGAACTTGCCTGTACTATTGATGAAGATGATTCGCACTCAAAACTCTTGATAGTTCTACTCGTCACACTCCGATCAATCTATCATAAGCAAGCAATAGTGACCACACATAAGCAATCACTCAAAAGATCGGAAAGAACGAACAAAACAATTCGGGAAGCTTCAAAACCAAGCAAATACCTCTTGCAACATAAAACAATTTCTAACAGTACCAAAATTATATGAATTTGGCCTTATCAGAAAGTTTAGGTCAAGAGCTTCGAAAAGCAAAAAGAATCAACTAAAACGGAGTTATAAAACTCAAGCTATGATCAAAAGAAGATTCAAATACAAATCTGTTTGAATACAAATTTTAAATTTTCAAAAACATGTTTATGTTGTTTTATTGGATAGAGGGGATCATAACGAAGAAGTGGGCGTTGGTTTCGTTGGATTTGGACAAACGAGTAAAAAGTAGTGATCGTTTGAAAATCAGGGACTAACCTGTAAATAAAATCATCACAGATAGGTCCCTGGCCGAAATTAAAAAGAAAAAGGAAAAAACTAAATACCGAACGTTCGCTACCGAACGCTAATGAACGAAAACCGTTCACTAAAGAACCCTAACTGATGAACGCTCGCAAAAATAACTAAACCTAAATAACTAAACGGTTTGAAAGAATAAAACCAAACCAACTAAAGAAAACCAGGGCGGTTTTATCGGTTTTTTACCGGCTCGGGGCGAATAAACCGACGACGGCGGTTTGGATCGGGGCGGCGGCTCCGGCTACGGGATGCGGCTGCGGCGGCGGACGGCTCCAGCGAGCGGGGCGTCTGCTGCGTCGGCGGTGGCGAGTGGCGTGGGCGGCGGAGGCAGCTGTGCGGGCGGCGGCGCAAGGCAGGCGGCAGCGAAGCAGCTGCGAGCGGCGGCGGTTGACCTCGGCGGAGGCGGCTGCGGCAGCGGGCGGCGAGAGGCGAGGCGAAGCGAGGGGAGAGCTGCGCGGCGGCGGGGCGCGCTATTTATGGAGGGGCGGGGCGGTTGACTTGGCGAGGGGCGACGGGCGCCGTGGGAGCGCCGGACTCCAGTGAGTCCGTGACGCGCACGGGAGGAGGAGGGCGGCGCTGCATCTGGGCCGTGGCCTGGCCTGGTGCTGGGCCGGCCCAGTGCGGCGGTGGGAAGTTTTTTAAATAAAGTTTTTTTTCCAGACAAACAATTATTAAAACATAATAAATAAATAAAATTATATAAGCATATAATATATCAAAATTATCAGAAAAATATATTCTACAACGTGGACATTTTTGTCAAGTCAAATAAAATCAAGAAAAATTCAAATAATTCAAAGAGTTCTACTGGCCTACTAAAATCCAATAAAAATCATTTTAAAAATACCAAAATGATTTCAAATTTATTTATCTCCAATTTTCTGATGTAGGGAATCATGTTACCCTATTTTCCATATATTTTATTTTTGGAGAAAAATAATTTGAATAAAAGCCAAATAACTCCAAATTGAAAATAATTTCAAAAGGACTTTGAATTTAATTCTTTTAAAACTCCCAACTCATATTTCATATAATTTGAAGAAGTCATTTTATCTTCTCTTGAAAATCATTGAGTTGCATAAAGTTTCAGAATTGGAAATATTTTCAAATGAAATTCAAATATTTTCAACACCCCTTTTCATTTAAATAAATGGAAGAAGTCATGTCATCTTCTCTCCAGGGTTTTGTGGTGAAAAGAATTTGAATTCACGGAGATCATAAAATGCAAAATGAAAGTTTGGGAAAGCCCTTTTATTCCCTCTCATTTACCTTTCAAAAAGTTTCGAATTTCACTCACTTTCAGTCAATCAATCACACAACAATCAAACAATCAGTCAAAACTATCTATTTATTATAACATTCCAAAATTTAGAATTTTGGGATGTTACAATTATAGCATGAACAATAGACAATTATCATGAACAAGGAAATATAATAATAACCATTTTATTATTGCCTCTAGGGCATATTTCCAACACGAGGAAGAACAGGAGGTGGCGGTGGCTCCATATCGTAAAACGCGATGAATCATTTTCTGTGATTTTTTCTTCTCCCCGAACGTGAATATATGGAGTTTGAGTTGAGGTCGGTGGAGCTTCGTGGGACCAACAAGGCAGGGGCGCGCCCTAGGGCGTGCCCCCACCCTTGTGGACAACTGGTGGGTCCCCCTCGGTTGATTCTTTCGCCAATATTTCTTATATATTCCAAAAATATTCTCCGTGGATTGTCAGGTCATTCCGAGAACTTTTATTTCTGCACAAAAATAACACCATGGCAATTCTGCTGAAAACAACGTCAGTCCGGGTTAGTTCCATTCAAATCATGCAAACTAGAGTCCAAAACAAGGGCAAAAGAGTTTGGAAAAGTAGATACGATGGAGACGTATCAACTCCCCAAGCTTAACCCATTGCTTGTCCTCAAGCAATTCAGTTGACAAACTGAAAGTGATAAAGAAAACTTTTACAAACTCTGTTTGATGTTGTTGTTGCAAATATGTAAAGCCAGCAATCAGGTTTTCAGCAAAGATTATGAACTAACCATATCCACAATAACATTTGGGTCTCACATTTACTCATATCAATGGCATAATAAACTAGCGAGCAATAATAATAAATCTCGGATGACAACACTTCCTCAAAACAATCATGATATGATATAACAAAATGGTATCTCACTAGCCCTTTCTGAGACCGCAAAACATAAATGCAGAGCACCCCTGAAGATCAAGGACTGACTAGACATTGTATCATGGCAAAATAGATCCAGTCACAGTCATACTAAATATCAATTAATAGCAAAGCATACAAATGACAGTGGTGCTCTCGAACTGGTGCTTTTTATAAGAGGATGATGACTCGGCAATAAAAGTAAATAGATAGGCCCTTTGCAGAGGGAAGAAGGGATTTGCAGAGGTGCAAGAGCTCGAGTTTTAAAACAGAGATAAATAATATTTTGAGCGGTATGCTTTCATTGTCAACATAACAACCAATAGATCTCGGTATCTTCCATACTAGATACATTATAGGCGGTACCTAAACAGAATGGTAAAGTTTATACTCCCCCACCACCAACAAGCACATTCCACGGTTGGTCCGAAACAACAGGTACCGTCGAACTAACAACAGTCCTGGGGGAGTTTTGTTTGCAATTATATTTTGATTTGATTTGAGCATGGGACTGGTGATGCATCTCCAACGTATCTGCTTTTCCTAATGCCTTTCCTCTTGTTTTGGTCTCTAATTTGCATGATTTGAATGAAACTAACCCAAGACTGACGCTGTTTTCAGTAGAACTACCATGGTGTTGTTTTTTGTGCAGAAATAAAAGTTCTTAGAATGGAACGAAACTTTGCGAGAATTTTTTATACAACAAAAGGGAATTACTGGAGCCAAGAACCACCAGAGAGGGGCACCTGGGTGGGCACAACCCACCAGGGCGCGCCTGCCCTCAGGCGTGCCCAGGTGGGTTGTCCCCACCTGGTGGCCCCGCAGACCCTGAAAACGACGCTATAAAATCACATATTTACAGAAAAAATGGGGAAAAAGAATTATCGCGATCCATGAGACGGAGCTGTTGTCACCTCCTGTTCTTCATCAGGAGGCCAGATCTGGAGTCTGTTTGGGGCTCCGGAGAGGGGGATCTTCGATCTTCGTCATCACCAACCCTTCTCCATCGCCATTTCCATGATGCTCCCCACCGGGAGTGAGTAATTCCTTTGTAGGCTCGCTGGTCGGTGAGGAGTTGGATGAGATTCATCATGTAATCTAGTTAGTTTTGTTAGGGCCTGATCCCTAGTATCCACTATGTTCTGAGATTGATGTTGCTATGACTTTGCCATGCTTAATGCTTGTCACTTTGGGCCCGAGTGCCATGATTTCAGATCTGAACCGTTTATGTTATCACCATTATATCCATGTTCTAGATGTGATATTGCAATTTATAGTGACCTACTACGTGTTATGATCCGACAACCCTGGAGTGACAATAGTCGGGACCACTCCCGGCGATGACCGTAGTTTGAGGAGTTCATGTATTCACAGTGTCTTAATGCTTTGTTCCGGTTCTCTATTAAAAGGAGGCCTTAATATCCCTTAGTTTCCTTATGGACCCCGCTGCCACGGGAGGGTAGGACAAAAGATGTCATGCAAGTTCTTTCCATAAGCATGTATGACTATTTACGGAATACATGCCTACATTATATTTATGAATTGGAGCTAGTGCCGTATCTCCCTAGGTTATGACTATCACATGATGAATATCATGCAACAAATTACTGATCCAATGCCTACGAATTTATCTTATATAGTTCTTGCTAAGTTAGTACTGCTATCGTTACTGTTGCACTTGCTACAAAATTGCTGCTATCACTATTACCGTTACCATTGTTGTTGCTATTATTGTCAAAACTATCATATTACTTTGCTACTGATCACTTGCTGCAGATAATTAATCTCCAGGTGTGGTTGAATTGACAACTCAGCTGCTAATACAAATATTCTTTGGCTCCCCTTGTGTCGAATCTATAAATTTGGGTTGAATACTCTACCCTCGAAAACTGTTGCGATCCCATATACTTGTGGGTTATCAAGACCTTTCTCTGACGCCGTTGCCGGGGAGCATAGCTATATTTGTTGAGTCGCTTGGGATTATTATCAATTTATCACTATGAAGAAACTGAAGGATGCTAAGACTAAGATTTATCCCTCTAAGATGAGGTGAGGTACGGAACTGCCATCTAGCTCTGCTTTAGATTCACCTTCTGTTATAAATAAACTTGCAACACCACCACATGCTATTAATCCCGATATGTCGCAAGTTGCTGATGATGCTACTTATGCTATGGATGATACTTATGATGATGCTAGTACCTTGCTTGCTGACGATGATGTGCCACTAGGTGAATTTCTTGATGAACAAATTGCTAGAGTAAGACAACATGATGTTGTTGAAACTGATGATGAGCTTGAAACTGAAAATCTTGAAACACCTACTAGAACTAGCCCTCCTAGATATGAATTGCCAAAAGTACCAGAAGGTTATGTTATGAATGAGGAGACAACTATAGATATTCTTGCTTGTAAGGATAGAGATGATCTAGAGAAATTATTATGCAAGTATAAAGAAAAATCTCTGAATGCTAGAATGCAATATGATCCTAAGTTTGCTACTTCACCTATCTTTATTGATGATAAGGATTATGAATTCTCTGTCGACCCAGAGTTAATTACTTTGGTTGAATCTATCCTTTCATGGTTATGAAGCTGAAACTGTTGTGGCACATCTTACTAAGTTGAATGACATAGCCACCCTTTTTACTCATGATGAGAAAACTCGCTATTACTATATTCTCAAATTATTTCCGTTCTCATTAAAGGGTGATGCTAAAGCTTGGTACAATACTCTTGCTCCTGGTTGTGTGTGTAGTCTCGAGGATATGATTTATTACTTCTTTGAAAAATATTTCCCTGCTCATAAGAAACAAGATGCTTTACAGGAAATATTCAAATTTGTGCAAATTAAAGAAGAGAGTCTCCCATAAGCTTGGGGGAGGCTTTGCCAATTACTTAATGCCTTGCCTAATCATCCTCTTAAGAAAAATGAAATACTTGACATCTTCTATAATGGACTAACCGATGCTTCTAGGGTCTTCTTAGATAGTTGTGCTGGTTGTGTTTCAGGGAATGAACTATTGGGCAAGCTGAAGAATTATTGAATAACATATTGAAAAATTATGATGATTGGACTCTTCCTAAACCACGCATAAACCCACTCGAAAAAGAGGGGTATATTATATCTCAGTCCTGAAGATATGCAAGAGGCAAAGAAATCTATGAAGGAAAATGGTATTAAAGCTGAGGATGTCAAAAATTTACCTCATATTGAAGAAAATACATGGGCTTAATACACCACCACCATCTAAGGTGGTAGAGGTAAATTCTCTAATGAAATTCAATGATAATGACAATACTCACAATATGCACCCTAGCCAATGCCTTTATGAGTTTGAAAACTACATTAGAAAAGGAGATCACTTCAATGCAAATGTTCTTTTCTGCTCGTGAGCGTAATGGTATAAGCCTGCCTGACTGTGAGACCGACTGGCCGAACAGAGACGAAAAGTCGGCCATAGTGATTCGGGAGTCCCGTGTGGAAGGGCTCTCGCTCAACGGATCAAAGGTACGCCGGGGATATCAGGCTAATGACTCCCAAGAGCTCTTATCGACGGAGTCGTTTGGCACCTCGATGTCGACTCATCACATCCTGGGGTTGAAGAAGGTCCCAAGGGTTCGGTTGTTCACCGATGAAAGTGGTACGTGAGTTGGGTTTAGAACGTCGTGAGACAGTTCGGTTCCTATCTACCGTTGGTGTTAAAGGGAGAACTGTGAGGAGCCAGCCCTAGTACGAGAGGACTGGGCTGGGTCAACCATAAACAATTGAAATACAATTCTGATATGATTGCTCGCTTGAGTGACTTGTTATTTAGAATCTCAAATGATGTTAGAGGTGTGGGAAAGCATGCTTCTATGGTTCAAACTCAGTTAGAACAAGTTGCTAAATCTCAAAGAGAGTTGCTTGATGAAATGAATAATAATATAAGTGACTTTGCTGTTAGAGTAGCAACTAGAGGAGGTAAAATGACTCAGGAACCACTTTATCCTGAGGGACACCCAAAAATAATTGAACAAGACTCTCAAAGAGTTAACAATGATGCACGTAGTCCTTCTAAAAAGAAAAAGAATAAGAAAAATGATAGGACTTTGCATGCCTCTAGTGAACCTGAAGTAGAAAAACCTCCTGATAATGATAATGAAATTTCTATCTTTGATGCTGAAACTCAGTCTGGTAATGAACACTCACCTTCTGATAATGAAAAAGATAATGATGAGGTTCATGAAAATACTCAAACAAATAGTAAAGAACCAGACAATGATGTTGAGATAGAACCTACAGTTGATCTTGATAACCCCCAACCGAAGAATACACGATATGATAAAAGAGACTTTATTGCTAGAAAACACGGTAAAGAAAGAGAACCGTGGGTTAAAAAACCTATGCCTTTTCCACCTAAGTTAACTAAAAATAAAGATGATGAAGAATTTGAACGCTTTGCTGAAATGCTGAGGCCAGTCATTTTGCATACTCGCTTGACTGATATCTTGAAAATGCCTCCTTATGCAAAGTACACGAAAGACATCATCACCAATAAGAGAAAAATACCGAAAGCTGAAATCTCCACTATGCTTGCTAATTATACTTTTAAAGAAGGAGTACCTAAAAAACTTGGAGATCCGGGAATACCAACTATACCTTGCTCCATCAAAAGAAACTATGTGAAAACTGCTTTATGTGATTTGGGAGTTGGTGTTAGTGTTATGCCTTTCTCTTTATATAAAAGACTCGATTTGAATAAACTCACACCTACTGAAATATCTTTGCGAATGGATGACAAATCAATTGCATTTTATATATCGGTATTTGTGAGGATGTGCCCGTTGTTGTTGCTAATGTTACTATTTTGACTGACTTTGTTATACTTGAGATGCCCGAGGACGATAACATGTCGATGATACTTGGTAGATCCTTCTTGAGTACTGCAGGGGCTGTTATTGATTGCAATAAAAGCAAGGTCACTTTTCATATCAATGGTAATGAGCATACGGTGCACTTTCCAAAGAAACAATTCCAAGTGAATGGTATTAATATTATTGAAAAATCTTCGATGATCACTATTAGAAGTTTTGAACTACCTCTACCTACTGTTAAAAAGAAATATGAAATGCTTATTGTTGTGGACATGCATATCCCTGTTGAGGTAACTTAGTGATTTACGTAAGTTCTTCGGTTTCATGCTAATCGAAAGTGGTTGTTAATAAGACTTGATCAACCTTATTAATGGATCATTTTTGAGAGGTATGAAGTTGATGAATTTAGTAAGCACTACCTTCTGTCCCTATGTTTGTTTTCTGTTTTTATTAGTTAAATAAAATAAAATGCCATGTTTTGTCTGTTTTCAGATTTTCCCGTGCAATAAAAAATGACCCAAAAATAAAAGTTCTTAGAATGCTTTGAAAATTTAGTATGATTTTTTCTTCTGAATATTTAGTAATTTTTGGTGCAAATAACATCAGAGGGAGGTGCACCAGGTGGGCACAACCCACCTGGGCGCGCCAGGACCCCCAGGCGCGCCCTGGTGGGTTGTGGTCCCCACGTGGGCCCCTCACTTATCTCTTCATACCACATCATCACCTACCTCCAGAAAAAAATCATAATTGCTCTCTCTCTCTCTCTCTCTCTCTCTCGTGTTCTTGCTCTCAAACCCGTTGATTTCGATCTCTTTGGTCGAAACTCCGTTTCCGAAACTGTTTCGGGGGATTGTTGCTTGGTATGTGACTCCTCCGTTTGTCCAATTACTTTTTACTTTAGTGGTTTATATTTTGAATAATTAGCTACTCTTGGTGCTGCTGTAGATGAGCTTGCATGTTGAATTCTTAGAGTTCTAAGTAGTTTGAATGCTTGCTATGGCCTCTATGTATCCCTATGAGTAGGTTCTATCAATTTTGTAAAGTTTTGTTGATAAATTTTGTCACCCAAAAACTTTAAGAAAATTGTACGTGAATATGATGAACCTCTTTGGAAGGAGGTCTTCAAAGAGGAGGTCTTCAGAGGCATCTTCTAGTGACAGCTCCGTTTGTCAGTCTTATGTTGAACCTAATGAAAGTTCCATACGAGATGCCGCCACCAAAACATGCTTATGGCCTTGCGATGATTATATGGTGCGTGTGGGCATTAAGGAGGAATTTGAGAAATATGTTCACAATGCCAGTCTCGGTCCCTACATTTCAGATAAGTGCAATCAACACCACACTCTCACTGAATCATTTGTCAAGGGATTTAAATTCCATGCTCGTGAGTCTAGGGTGTCATATAAACTGTATGAAAATTCATTTACCATATCACTAGAGAGATTTGCTCACTATGCAAAATCCCATTCTGGGGTTCGCTTGACAAACCACCAAGGGCTGAGTACCAATAATTTTTAACTAGTCTTTGCTATGGTGAGACGAGGGGAGTGACGCAAGGTAGAATAAAGAGCATTCATTTTCTCGCAATTCGGTACTTTGCTTTATTTAATGGGAAATGTATTGTAGGCAAACAAGATTGTAGTACACTTTGTGCTCCAGACTTGAGCCTCATACGCACCGCTCTCACCGGTGATAGAAGTTATAATCTTGGAGCTAAATTATTGCACGCAGGTTGCAACACAACGCTAATAAGGTCTATTTCTATGGTGGAATTTATGCCACACGTTTAGCAAGAGAGCTAGGTGTTTCAGCTTTTCCCTATGACCCTATTTTACCCACGCAGTATTTAGACTTTGATGCTGTGAAACATCATAAGATCCTTAAAGGAGACATCCATAATTTTACCTATAAATTGTTGTTTAACCAAGAATCTGTGGTATACACATATTTGCCTGCGCCTGCTCTCTTTGATGATCACAACAAGGGAAGGTATTTTGTTCTTGAGAGCGAGGCCCGAGCTCATAACGCGGCAGTTATGGCCGCACGACAGGCTGAGGCATCCGCACCGAGAGCCTCCGTGAGCTATCACTCCGACCATTATCCAGGCTACTGATTGATTACCAAGTTAGGCCAAAAGCCTAAGCTTGGGGGAGTACGTATTCCCACCAACATTACATTCATGTTCACACATTTCATTCCAGTTGGTGTCCACACCTTTTCATTGTATTATCCATGCTAGATTTGTTTTCTCGCTTTCTTCTTGTTTGTTTGAAAATTTTGAGAAAATACAAAAATATTTCCTGCTTCTTTTTTATTTTTCTTTCTAGAGTAGTTAGCTGTAGCACTAAAAAGAAAACCCAAAAAGATTTCCTTGTTCTTCTTTTGCTTGTTGGGAGTTTTCCCATGTAAATAGTTTTTCTCGTTTTTGCTTTTCCCTTTTATTTGCTTGTTCTAGAAAACTAAAAACTCCCAAAATATTTCAGTGTGTTTCTCTGAATTTCTTTTATTTTTGTTTGAGTCTTACCGAGGGGAAGACCACGATGAAAATGTTGAGTGGCTCTCATATGCATAATTGTTGATCTAACAAAGAGCCCATATTACCTTGTCTTTTCCTGTTGAATAAAATGTTTGCAGATTCCAGCTTAGTCCACGACACTCTTGCACTATTATTATTTTCACATCGTTCGGTCATGCAAGTGAAAGGCAACAATGATGATATTTGATGAACTGACCATGGCAGAGAGAAACGGGTATGAACTCGACTTGTTCTGTTTTTGTAAATATGTTTAACCTAGTATCTATGATTCAGCCCATTATGATTAAAACAAGTTTGCAATGATAATTAGAGATGATAGTTTCTCATGCCATGTGTAAGTAGCTAGGGGTGGATAATGATTTATCTTGGATATCAACATTGCGTTAAAATGAATGTGATGTAGTATGATGATATGCTATCCTCCTCTGAATGTTCGAGTGGCTTGACTTGGCACATGTTCATGCATGTAGTTGAATCAAAACCAACATAGCCTGTATGATATTTATGTTCATGGTGTTCATATCCTACGCATGCTAGTGTCCAATGTTACTTATGCATAATGCATGTTCATGACCGTTGTTGCTCTCTAGCTTGCCGCTTCTCAACCTAATTGCTAGCCTTCGCCTGTACTAAGTGGGAATTCTGCTTGTACATCAAAACCTTGAACCCAAGTTATTCCAGATGAGTTCACCATACCTACCTATATGCGGTACTACCCTGCCATCCTAAGTAAATTTGCATGTGCCATCTCTAAAAACTTGAAATAAATATCCTTTTTGTGTGCCTGGATCGTTCATGGAACGACAAGATGTAGTTGGTATCTTCCATGCTAAGCGGGTTATTGTCAGGATGAGTGTTTATTCACTTGCCATCGCACGAGAAAAGAGCGGTAATAGGGATTCCCAGTCCCGAACTCAAAATTGCAAATAATTAAACAAAACTCCCCCGAGACTATTGATTGGTATGGACGACACCTGTTGTTTCAGACAAGCCGTGGAGTGTGACTATTGGTGGAGGTGGGGGGGTAAACCTTTACTTTTATTGCTTGGGAACCGCCACTAGCGTGCTTAGCATGGAAGATGTTGATAACTGATGGTCGTGAAGTAAACAAGAAGGGTGCATGTCGGTGTCAAAACCGGCAGATCTCGGGTAGGGGGTCCCGAACTGCCCGTCTGAGGATCAAAGGTAATAGGAGACAGGGACACGATGTTTATCCAGGTTCGGGCCCTCTCTATGGAGGTAATACCCTACTTCCTGCTTGATTATCTTCGATGAATATGGGGTTTACAAGAGTTGATATACCTTGAGATCGTAATGGCTAAACCCTAGATGTCTAGCCTGTATGATTATGATTGCAGACGAAACCCTCCGGTTTATATAGACACCGGAGGGACCTAGAGTTGTACAAAGTCGGTTTACAGATAAAGGAATCTTCACATCCAAACTCCAAGCTTGCCTTCCATGCAAAGGGGAGTCCCATCCGAACACGGGAGGAAGTCTTATGTCTTTTATCTTCACGGCCCATTAGTCCGGCCCACGTCACATAGCCCGGACGCCCGAGGACCCCTTAATCCAGGACTCCCTCAGTAGCCCCCGAACCAGGCTTCAATGACAATGTGTCCGACGCGCAGATTGTCTTCGGCATTGCAAGGCGGGTTCCTCCTCCGAATACTTCAAAGCATTTGATCCGAAGGGTTATACTCGGCTTTTCATTTAATGTCATACCCTTCGGCTTCTGCGCCTCCGTTGCTTCCGCTTCCACGTGTCGAGCGAATACAAAAGGTCATAGCATTTTTTTGCACATAACACCCTGGCCATGTAAAAAAGGCGTCTATTTAAAGGGATTGGATCTCAGATGCCATTCCACACCAGGTGGAAAATCCTTAGAGCTCGCTGGGAGAAACCATTCAAACATGGCTAGCGCTCCCAGTTCTTCCTCCCGCCCTCATGGCTCCAAAAAGGCGATTGGGAGAGATGTTCAGTATCCCATGACCAGCTAGTTAAGCTTCAAACGCAGGGATTCCTTCCCCCCATGGATCTAGTCCCTGTTCGGGCAGGATTAACCTCTTTCACTGGCAAAGCCCTAGCGGAAAATTTCCCCAATCCAAGCAGGGCGAACGAGTGTGCTTCATCTCCTTTTTATTAAGAGGCGTCGAATTTCCAATCCACCCTTTCCTCTGAGGTCTCCTGGAGTACTACGGCCTCCAACTGCACAATCTTTCATCGACCTCTATCCTGCACATTGCGGGTTTTGTCGCTCTTTGCGAGCTATTCCTGGGCTACGAGGCCCATTTTGAGTTATGGAGGAAGCTTTTCTGCCTCGTCCCTCGCACCCAAAAGGGATCTATATTCGAGGTGGGCGGCGCTGAGATATGGCACATAGCCGGGAGCAGATAGCTGTCCGGCATGCCAAAGAAGGCATCCGAAGAGTGGCCCTCGGAGTGGTTTTATATTGAAGATGTCTCTCTCCCCGAACTAGTCCGAATGGGCCTTCCCGAATTTTCCAGCGCTCCATTGAGGAAACGCCACAGCTGGCGCCCTTGGAGCCTCGAGGAGGAAGATAGCGGAAGTTCAACAATTAATGGGCAAGATAAGGACACTCGCCCAGTCTGGATTATCAATAATCAAGGTAATGGCGACTTCCATAGCGCGAGGTGTTCAGCCACTCCAATTCAGAGGGCTCCCTATGTGGCACTACAATGGGGAAGACGACGCCTCATGCTGCGGACGAAAGGGTCCGGACACCCCTGCCGCCCTGGCCACAATATGGGTCGATCTGTACAAAGAGGAGAAAGAGGAGTTTACTCGTCTTAAGCGCTGAGAGGGATTCTCCATGTACAACCCCCCTAACTGGGTAAGTTTTAATCCCACCACCTTACTCAATCCTCTCCCTGAGTCATGTTTAATTGACATTAACCCGTGCATTTTTAATAGGAATGGCAGAAGGTTGTTGCGGGGATCCATAGCCCCGCTCCTCAGCCGGAGGACCATAACCGGGACCTCGATCCTGGATTCGAAGAGGATCCGGACATATTTGTAGAACTCCACGAGGGAGTCTTCTACCAGGCGAGCTATGATGGCACAGAAGTGGCCATCATGGCCGATTATCCTGTCCTCCTTCCTGCCTCATATGTAAGTAGTCAGGAGACATCTCCTCCGAAAGAGCTTCCTCATTATGCCTCACCCACCGCACTGTCTCGTGCTCCAAAGGGGAGGCGTTCGGCGCGCCATGCTGCACCAGAGGCGTCTCATAAGAGAGCGGCGCCTGCGCCGGGCGGGTCTTCGAAGAGGAAGGCAAATGACAACACTACCGATCCTTCATCAAAGAGGTATGGCTTTCAATATGCCCCCTGGCAGTCACATCGAACTGTGACATTGTTCGTTGTGTTTTATCAGGAAAAGTGTTCGCCGGACTATGTCCGGGGATCCTGCCGGTCGCGCCTCCACCAATCAGGTTCCAGACCCTGCCTCCAGGGTGGGGGCTGATATGGGAGTGACGCCGGATTGTCCTCCTTTAGAGGATTCGGATAATGTATCCGTCTTGAACTCTGAAGTAGAGAGCGCCATGAATCATCGGCAACGGAGGGCTGCTCTTCACGACCCCAGCTTTACTAAAGAGGCGTTCAATGCCTTCAGCTTGGCTGATGCGTACATCCGAGCTGCTCGGGATGGGCTTGCCAGAGCCACTGACCAGCATTTGAAAGATATGCGGGTAAGTATGCATTGTACAGATCTGGTAATCATATACCAGTAGCCCCCGAGACTTGAAGCAGTTGAAACAACTGATTTGAGGATCATTGTATAATCAGGCACTCACGGAAAAGAACAACATGCTGTCTCATGAGCTGGAAAAGTGTCGGACCCAGCTAGCTGCCGAACTGGAGAAATCCAAGGAGGCACCGCTTGGTAATGTTCTCCTCCATCCAGAAAAATATAATCATATACCAGTAATGTTAACACTGTTGTATTTCCCATGGCAAGATTGTTAAATCAACTGAAAGAGGAACTGAAGGTCGCGCAGGCGGGTAAACATCAGGCCGAAAAGCAACTGGCCACTGGCGAACGTGTGTTGACACGGACCAGGGTTGAGAAGAACAAGCTGCAGGATTCCAATACCCAGCTGGGCGAAGAGCTAAAAGATGTGCGAGCCCAGCTAGTGGACGCCGTAAAACAGAACAGGAGGCTATGGGGCGGCATATTCAGTATGCCGACTGGCCGGCCCGAAGAGGAAATGTCCGGATCTCAAGGCGATCTACTGCAAGAGCTGTCCCAAGTGCACGACTCGAGCTCGAAAAGCGATGCGGAGTGTTGCCAAGGCTTTATGGCCATCCGTATCCCCTCGAGGAAGTATGGAGGAGCTTGTGAAGCTATTAAAGGGAGCTCGGCGCTTTAGATTATGGAAGATATCGGCTTGCCGGGAAGGCACGCGAGAGGCCTGGCCCATGGTGAAAACGCGGTACACTGGACTTGATCCGAATCATATGGCCCGGGTCGGACCTCGGGGGTCAGATGGACAAGAGATTCCAGTGAGCTTGGTATATGACCAAGTAAAGATAGCTGCCAAGTTTTCACAACAGGATTGTAAGCTAGACAGCCTGTTAGACGGTATAGAGGAAGAAGCTTTTGAGTCCAAGTGACTATGTACTTCAATTGACAAATTTGTCCCTAGCCGAATTGTAAAACGATTGTCATGGCAGACCTTTTCGCTTCGACCTCCGGACCCGAAGGTGCGGAGTGTTTCCGAATACCGGACCGGTGATAAATACCGAGGCATGCGTGGAAACCAGGCGTAGGGGTCATAGTTGCTTGAACAGACAAGTTGTATTCGGCTAGCTATGTTATATTACTTATTGATTGTAAGAAACATCTTCCAGAGAGAATAGTTCCGTTAAGGGTTCCTTTCCCTGGGTGAACATGCGTTAGTATGCATGCCCAAACTGTGATTCGAAAATCGCAGTATACATAATATCTGGGGGTTCATAGTGCAACGAGGGTAAAACGTCTTTAGTCCGCCGACCGATTATTCCCTTAAGAACGCTAGCTTTCGGCTTCACCCAGTCTGAGGTACAAGTCCGGATGACCCGGCTGTAACAATCGCAGAGGTGCTCCCTTTATGCCCTAGCCGAACAAACGGGAACGTAGGGCATAAGCACAGGAGCCAGGCAACCCAGCTTGGCAAAAACTTAAGTCATAAAGGTGCATATAATGGCGAAGAAAAGGTATATATGATAAAAGGACACATATGTGGTGAGCTTGATGCTCGGAAAATGATAATAAGCTTCTGTAAAAGAAGCCCCCAGGTATTATGGGCGTATACATTTAAGGATGTGTACCTCATAAGTGTGCGGTCTAGCCGCACAAGAGCTATAAAGCTAAAGAAAAAATTTAAAGAGAGAGAAAATGGAAAAAGGAGAAAAAGAAAATGAACAATGAGTCCGGCTCTAGGCGTAGAATCTTCGGAGTCTGGCGGCATTCCACGGGTTCGACTCTAAGCGATTATCCGATGCATCACGCAGACGGTACGCAGCTCCCATGAGAACTTCATCTATAATGAAGGGACCTTCCCACTTGGGCTTGAGTTTGTCCTTTTTCTTTTCTGGCAAGCGTAGAACGAGTTCACCAACATTATAAGTCTTGGCCCGCACTTCTCTGCTTTGGTATCTGCGAGCTTGTTGTTGATAGAATGCGGAACGGGCTTTTGCAATGTCGCGCTCCTCCTCTAGGGCATTTAGACTGTCCTGCCGATCAAGCTCGGCCTCTCTCTCTTCGTACATGCGCACTCAAGGTGAGTCATGAATGATGTCGTAGGGCAAAACAGCCTCCGCGCTGTACACCATGAAGAATGGTGTGTAACCGGTAGTGCGATTGGGCGTTGTCCGCAGCCCCCAGAGTACGGAGTCGAGATCCTCGACCCAATTTTTGTCTGACTCTTTTAAAGACCGTACTAGTCTAGGCTTAATGCCGCTCATGATAAGACCATTAGCTTGTTCAACTTGACCGTTTGTTTGGGGGTGATAGACAGAGGCATAATCGAGCTTGATGCCCAGGTTAGCACACCATGTTTTCACTTTGTCGGCTGTAAAGTTGGAGCCGTTATTGGTGATGATGTTGTGTGGGACACCATAATGGTGTACGACACTGGATATAAAGTCTATTACTGGTCCGGCTTCGGCCGTTTTAACTGGTTTGGACTCTATCCACTTAGTGAATTTATCTACCATGACCAGCAGATATTTTTTCTTATGGCTTCCCCCTTTAAGGAGTCCGACCATATCAAGCCCCCAGACCGTGAAATGCCAGGTAATGGGGATTGTTTGTAGGGCGGTAGGCGGCATATGGTCTTGATTGGCGAAAAGTTGGCATCCCACACAACGTTGGACAAGGTCTTGTGCATCTGCTCGGGCCGTTGTCCAGAAGAAACCGGTACGGAAGGCCTTGCTTACAAGAGCCCGAGCCGCGGCGTGGTGACCGCCAAGACCAGCATGGATTTCGGCCAGGAGCTGCCGTCCTTCTTCTTCGGATATACATCTTTGAAGTATTCCAGTAGCGCTCTTCTTGTAGAGCTCTCCTTCATGCACCTTGTAGGCTTTCGAACGCCGAACGATGCATTGAGCCTCATTCTGATCCTCAGGGAGCTCTCGCCTATTAATGTAGGCCAAGAAGGATTCGGTCCATGGAGCAATTACTGCCATTATTAGATGGTCCGATGGTGTTATTTCGGTGGCTGAGCCCCCGATGATATCAGTATTGTGTTAGGAATCTGGGGGTATAATCGGATCCGGACTAGTGTTGCCCCTCCCATCCCGCCACACCATGGATGGCTTGAAGAGCCTTTCCAAAAAGATGTTAGGCGGGACGGGGTCACGCTTGGCGCCCATGCGAGATCCGCCGCTTGATTACTTTCTCGAGCCACATGATGAAACTCGAGTCCCTCGAACCGAGCTGATATTTTGAGTATGGCGTTACGATAGGCCGCCATCTTCGGATCTTTGGCATCGAAGTCTCCGTTTATTTGGGATATTGCGAGGTTTGAATCCCCGCGCACCTCCAGGCGTTGTATGCCCATGGAGACAGCCATCCGATGATCATGCAATAAGGCCTCGTATGCGGCTGCGTTATTGGAGTATGTGTATAATATTTGGAGTACGTACTGGACTGTGTCTCCTTTGGGGGACGTTAAGACAACGCCCGCTCCTAAACCGGCCAGCATTTTAGAGCCATCGAAGTGCATGACCCAATTGGAATATGTACCATATTCTTTAGGGAGTTCGGCCTCTGTCCATTCGGCGACGAAGTCAGCCAATACTTGGGATTTAATGGCTCAGCGTGGTTTGTATGTTATATCAAATGATAAGAGCTCAATGGCCCACTTGGCAATCCGGCCTGTAGCGTCACAGTTGTTTATTATGTCATTGAGTGGTAATTCGAAAGCCACCGTGATCGAGCACTCTTGGAAGTAGTGCCGTAGCTTCTGGGATGCCATGAAGACCGCATATGCTATCTTTTGGTAATGAGGGTACTGGGATTTGAATGGTGTGAGGACAGTGGATACATAGTATACCGGTTTCTGAAGTGGGAATTTATGTCCGTCCTCCTCTCGTTCGACGACGAGCACCGCACTCACCACCTGGTGTGTTGCAAAGATGTATAATAACATGGGTTCACCGACGCTCGGCGCGGCCAGGATCGGGTTGCTTGCTAAAAGAGCTTTTATTTCTTCCAGTATGGCCGTTCCCGTGTCCGTCCACTCGAAGTGGTCGATGCGTCGGAGCAGGAGATATAGTGGCAATGCCTTTTCTCCTAATCTAGAGATGAAGCGGCTTAAAGCTGCCACGCATCCGGCTAGTTTTTGGACCTGTTTAAGGTCTGTTGGTGTAGCCAATTGTGACAAAGCTCAGATTTTGGCTGGGTTTGCCTCAATTCCTCTATTGGAAATGATGAAGCCCAACAGTTTTCCGGCGGGGACGCCGAAGACACACTTTTCCGTATTGAGCTCGATGTCATATGTACGGAGGTTGTCGAATGTGAGATGCAGGTCGTCTACTAGCGACTCGACGTGCTTAGTTTTAATGACGACGTCATACACATATGCTTCGACCATCTTGCCGATTTGTTTCTCCAGGCATGTTTGAATCATGCGTTGGTAGGTGGCGCCGACGTTTTTCAGCCCGAAGGGCATAGTGTTGAAGCAGAAAGGCCCGTATGGGGTAATGAATGCTGTTGCGGCTTGATTAGACTCCTTCATTTTGATTTGATGGTATCCGGAGTAGGCGTCGAGGAAACACAGTGAGTCGTGTCCTACAGTAGCATCAATGATCCGATCGATGCGGGGGAGGGGGAAGGGATCCTTAGGGCAGGCCTTGTTGAGGTCTTTGAAATCGACACACAGGCGCCAGGATTTATCCTTCTTTGGTACCATCACCAGGTTTGCTAGCCAGTCCGGATGTTTTATTTCTCTGATGAACCCGGCCTCAATTAACTTGGCTAGCTCCTCCCCCATAGCTTGTCATTTGGGTTCGGAAAAGCGCCGCAGTGTTTGCTTGACCGGCTTGTATCCCTTCAATATATTGAGGCTGTGTTCGGCCAACCTGCGTGGGATTCCTGGCATATCAGAAGGGTGCCTGGCAAATATGTCCCAGTTCTCGCGCAGGAACACACGTAGTGTGGTGTCGACCGTCGGATCCAGCTGTGCCCCGATGGAAGCTGTCTTCTTGGGGTCCGTCGGGTGAACTTGAAATTTGACTATTTCATCTGCTGTTTGAAGGAGGTGGACTTGGGGCGCTTATCGAGGATCACGTCATCCCTATCCACCGTGGAGCGTAGTGCAGTTAATTCTTCGGCCGCCAGGGCCTCGGATAGCGCCTCGAGGGCCAGGGATGCGGTTTTGTTTTCAGCGCGGAGTGCTATGTCCGGATCACTGGCGAGGGTAATAATACTGTTGGGCCCGGGCATCTTGAGCTTCATATACCCGTAATGAGGTATGGCTTGAAAGCGCGTGAATGCGTCTCGCCCCAACAGGGCATGGTATCCACTGTTGAAAGGGGCCACTTGGAAGGTTATCTCTTCAGACCGATAGTTCTCCGGCGTGCCGAATACCACATCGAGCTTATTTTTTCCTACGCATCTTGCTTCCTGACTGGGAATGATTCCTCGAAAGGTCGTATTACTTTGCTCGATGCGGCTTCTATCTATTTGCATTTTATTGAGCATGTCCCATAGATGAGGTTCAGTCCGCTGCCGCCGTCCATGAGCACTTTAGTGAGCCGAAAGCCATCCACAATTGGGTTGAGGACCAAGGCGGCTGGTGCTCGGACTGAACGGAATTTTGTTTCGTCATTGGCATTGAAATTTATAGCCGTGTCGTTCTAGGGATTTATTGCTGCGACTTGGCAGACTTCGACAAGGTCACGGAGTGCTCTCTTGCGCCGATTGTTTGAAGCGAAAGTCTCAAAGACCATCAGTACTCTGAGGTCGTCGTCTTCCGGAGAGTGTTGCACTGAGGTATTTTTGGTGAGGATGTCCTTGCCGCTCTTGGCCACTTGCCGGAGTATCCAACATGCTCTGTTGTGGGTTGGTTCAGTATCCAGTGTCATGTGTATTTTGCATGGCTTATCAAGCCATCCCTCAAGAACGGTTCCACGTCCCGTAATGGGTTTGATTTTCTTGCCTACGGGGTCGGGTGCCCCGCGAGGGTGCATCCTTTTTGCCCGCCAGGGAGGTGGCGTGAAGGCCGGTGGTTCCCAGCGGGCAGTCTGAGTTTTCCAGGCGCTTTCCATTGCGCAATACTTCTGTACTATGGTTGCTAAGTCAGTGAAGTGTAGTATGCGACGGCGGTTGAGGGCGTTGAGGATTCCTTTGTCCGTGCAATTACTGCAGAATACTGAAATCGCGTCCTTGTCGCGGCAATCTTTAATCTTGTCCTTGACAAGGAGGAATCTGGCCCAAAAGTGATGGATTGTTTCCTGAGACTGTTGCCGTATGTACATGAGGTCGTGTATATTCGGGGGACCGAAATTGCTTGGCGAATATTGCTTGTGGTGGGTGGGTGGTGTTAAATCTGAACCCTGACCCAATGTGGAGTTCGAAGTTTGAAAAACTTCCGGGTTTAATAGTTCGGGCTCCGGGACGTCCAATGATTCTTCAGGCTCAACGCCCGATTATAAGTTCAGAGGACTGGGAGTGTCCCCCCGCAAGCGGGTATCCGGCTCTCCGAGCTCGGAAATCCGAACACATCTTGTTTTCAACATAGGGGAAGAGCTGTTGTTGTTGTGCTCCTCTACGACCGCTATCTGATGGGTGATCGGCGGAGATTTGATTTCTCTCTGATCGGGTTTAAGCCCGATCCGATCATAGTCTGAAGTGATCCATAGGGTGGCGATGCGATCCAGGAGCTCGTTTAAAGATGATAAGTCCGCCGGATCCATCCGTTTGGAGTACTCGGGGCCAAGACGAAGACGATTTTCGATGACTTGGGAAGTCATCATCGGCTTAACGGCCGAACGGGCGGCCATGGTAAAGCTGCCGAGCCGGAGGGTTTGGCCTGCGGCCAGGGCTCCTCCGGAAGTGATACTGTCCTTGATAGCAAGGCAAGCCATCAATCATGTCGCCGAAACCACAGAGGAACTCTCAATGAAAGCACCAAAGTCGGTGTCAAAACCGGCAGATCTCGGGTAGGGGGTCCCGAACTGTGCGTCTGAGGATCGAAGGTAACAGGAGACAGGGACACGATGTTTACCCAGGTTTGGGCCCTCTCGGTGGAGGTAATACCCTACTTCCTGCTTGATTATGTTGGATGAATATGGGGTTTACAAGAGTTGATCTACCTCGAGATCGTAATGGCTAAACCCTAGATGTCTAGCCTGTATGATTATGATGCCTCTACGGACGAAACCCTCCGGTTTATATAGACACCGGAGGGACCTAGGGTTGTACAGAGTCGGTTTACAGAGAAAGGAATCTTCACATCCGAACGCCAAGCTTGCCTTCCACGCAAAGGGGAGTCCCATTCGGACACGGGAGGAAGTCTTATGTCTTGTATCTTCATGGCCCATTAGTCCGGCCCACGTCACATAGCCCGGACACCCAAGGACCCCTTAATCCAGGACTCCCTCAGTGCATGTCTCAAAATATCATTTACCTCTATTTTAAAATTTTGAGTTCTGGCACCGCTGCATATCACTGCTTCCCTCTGTGAAGGGACTTTCTATTTAATTTTATGTTGTGACATCACCTTCTAAAATAAGCACTAGAACCTGAGAGCACTGCTGTGATGCTGATGCATGTGTGTAGCTAATGTTGGGTGCATCATGACTTGATCTTTTCTACCATGAATTACAATGTTTAGTCGCTGCTTGAACTTTGGGGGTGCTCTGCATTTATGTTTTGCGGTCTCAGAAAGGGCTAGCGAGAGACCACTATTGTCATATTATATCCTGGTTGTTTTGATAACGTGTTGCTCTTTGAGATATCTTATTATTTCTCGCTAGTTGATTATGTGTAGCGACCCGACCTCAGACGGTCAAGTCTCTGTGCTTAAGTGTCATCCCTGGATCGGTATGCTGACAAACATAGTACTCGAGGATTTATGACAGAGGTAAATCACATGTATAAAGTAACATAAATAGTATTACCTCAATCCAAACAGCGGAAGTAACAACAAGGTTGTGAATTCCCATCAACACCAACGGCAAAGTTGAGTGTAGAAATCGTAACCTTAATGTATCACTTACTCGTCGTAAGAATCCTGCAACATGAGACGTTGCAGCCATGTAGGTCAGTACATTGAATGTACTGGCAAATTCACACCATAGGATAATGATGAATAATAGCTATCACTACATGCATATTTGGCTGGTGGAGGCTCTATGATTATAAAGTTTTTGCGAAAAGCCAATTTTCCCTACTGCAAAGGAATATATTTTATTTAACTACAAAGTTGGTTGAAAATTATTGAGAAGGTTCCTCCAACTCAATCCCAATTAAAAGTTAACAACCCAACAAATTAATTAAGTAGAGTGATGAGATCAATATGATAATCCAAGTACCAGAGACTCAAGATGTCCATAACCGGGGACACGGCTAACCATGATTAGTTTGTACACTCTGCAGAGGTTTGCGCACTTTTCCCCACAAGACTCGATCTCCTCCGTTGAAATTCTCGCACTACATGGTGTTTGAGAAACGGATGACCGAGACACAGTCTTTCAGAAACATTAACTCTAACCCTGGATAGACAGTACCAACCTACATCCCCTACATCTTCTAGCCTACCACTGGAAGAGTTCATGCAACTTACTCAACTATGCTAGAGCCCATAATAGCTTGTGGCTGCACACGTAAGTTTCTAGCATGAATAATCTTATGATCCCTTTGAGCCTGGGTGGCTTTCCATAGGGTGATCACACGGGTCCTCCGGGATCCCCTTGGGCAAGCACTGGGTTCTCCAGGTGCCCGGGCAGACCACTGGGTGCTCCATGGTGCCCCTACCATTCCACCAAGATGTGTATTAAAGTAGCCACCTTAAGTTAACCGTTAATGATAACTCTCACATCTGTCATGAATACACTCAACCAATCCACGTCTACGAGCATAGCAGAGCAGTATAAGCATAACGTAGAAGTAACTCCCAAAGTTTGAATGCAGGACAATAGGTTCCTACCTCATCAACTACTTCCCAATACCCACATGTTATCAATCCTACTCATGCAATGTTTGAGGGTGAAACTAATGCATAAAACTGGGTAATGAAAAGTATGATCAAAGTGTGAACTTGCCTGTACTATTGATGAAGATGATTCGCACTCATAACTCCTGATATTTCTACTCGTCATACTCCGGTCAATCTATCGTAAGCAAGCAATAGTAACCACACATAAGCAATCACTCAAAAGATCAGAAAGAACGAAGAAACAACTCGGAAAACATCAAAACCAAGCAAATAACTCTTGCAACATAAAACAATTTCTAACAGTACCAAAATTATGTGAATTTGGCCTTATCAGAAAGTTTAGGTTAAGAGCTTTAATTTGCAAAAAGAATCAACTCAAACAGAGTTATAAAACTTAAGTTACGATCAAACGAAGTTCAAATACAAATCTGTTTGAATTTAAATTTTAAAACTTTCAAAAACATGTTTAAGTTGTTTTACTGGGTAGAGGGGATCATAACGAAGAAGTGGGCGTTGGTTTCATCTAATTTGAACGAACGAGTAAAAAGTTTTGAAAAAATCAGGGTCAAGTTGTTTTACGAAAGAAAAATAACTACGGCTAAAAGAATTCTAGGTCTAATGTATAAATACAGAGAATAATTGATAATCTAATTATTCTACCGTACTAGTCTAGAAATAAGTATAAAAAAGGACGAAGAAAGATACCTTTATAAGATAGAGAAAATACGACTTCAAAGAGAAAAGACAATTTTCAGAAGTCCCACCGGACAGAAGAAATGATTTTTTTAATGAATCTAGTCAAACCAAAATATTGATTTAACCTGAATCGGATGATTTTTGAAGACTCTATGGGTCTATATTTATAGGTGGGAAAAGAGGCTTAGAGGTCAAAGGCTAGGCAATGTGGGACTAAACATAGACGAAAATAAACGAAAGAGAGAAGAAAAAGCCTAAACGCCTCGCACGGGCCTAAAGGCCTCGACCGGCCGCGCGCTGTAGTTTTTTTTAAAACAAAATTCGGCCTAAGTAAAAAGAATGAAAAGGCTGGCTGGGCCTGGCCCATGTAGGAGAGAAAACAAAATGATGGGGCGCCCGATGCCACTATGCTACGCACGTGCAGTTTTTGGTTTTTTTTAAACAGAAAACGATAAACTGAATAACGAAAATAAAAATAAAATTTTACATAGGCATATTATATATCACAATTTTCAGAAAATGATTTTCTACAACATGGACATTTTTCTAACGTCAAATAAAATCCACACAAATTTAAATAAAGCAAAGAGTGCTACAGCTCTAATAAAATCCAATAAAAATCATTTTAAAAATACCAACATGATTTCAAAATTATTTCTCTCCAATTTTCTGATTTAGGGAATCATTTTACCCTATTTTCCATATATTTTATTTTTGGAGGAAAATAATTTGAATAAAATTCGAATAATTTCCAAAAGGACTTTAAATTTGATTTTTGAAACTCCCAACTCATATTTCATATAATTTGAAGAAGTGATTTTATCTTCTCTCATGAAAATCATTGAGTTGCTTAAAGTTTCTGAATTGGAAAATATTTCCAAATAAAATTCAAATCTGTTCAAAAACCCTTTTCATTTATTTAAATGGAAGAAGTCATGCCATCTTCTCTCTAGGGTTTTGTATTTGAAAAGAATTTGAATTCACGGAGATCATAAATGCAAAAATGAAAGTTTGGGAAAGTCCTTTTATTCCCTCTCATTTAACTTTCAAAAAGTTTTGAATTTCACTCAATTTCACACAATCAATCAAACAATCAATCATAAGTATCTATTTAATATAACATTCCAAAATTTGGAATTTTGGGATGTTACATTATGTCATTGATATGAGTTAATATAATTTTTAAGAGTTATTGTCGGCATGGTTAGTTATAATGTTGGCTGAAAACCTGGGTGCTGTTTAAGCTTATTTATGCAAACAAGAGCAAAAGAGTTCATAAAAGTTTTTCTTTTTCACTTTCAGTTTATGAACTAAATTGCTTGAGGACAAGCAAAGGTTTAAGCTAGGGGGAGTTGATACGTCTCCAACGTATCTACTTTTCCTAACGCTTTTCCTCTTGTTTTGTACTCTAATTTGCATGATTTGAATGAAACTAACCTCGGACTGACGCTGTTTTCAGCAGAACTACCATGGTGTTGTTTTTGTGCAGATAT
Organism: Triticum aestivum; assembly: GCF_018294505.1. Lineage (NCBI taxonomy): Eukaryota > Viridiplantae > Streptophyta > Magnoliopsida > Poales > Poaceae > Triticum > Triticum aestivum. The sequence goes on from NC_057802.1 coordinate 370,344,279, forward strand.
AAAAGTTCTCGGAATGGAACAAAACTTTGCGAGGATTTTTATACAATAAAAGAGAATTACTGGACCCAAGAACCACCAGAGAGGGGCACCTGGGTGGGCACAACCCACCAGGGCGCGCCTGCCCCCCCAAGCGCGCCCAAGTGGGTTGTGCCCACCTGGTGGCCTCGCAGACCCTGAAACCGACGCTATAAAATCACATATTTCCAGAAAAAAATCGGGGAAAAAGAATTATCGCGATCCATGAGACGGAGCAGCCGTCACCTGATGTTCTTCATCGGGAGGCCAGATCTGTAGTCCGTTTGGGGCTCCGGAGAGGGGGATCTTCGATCTTCGTCATCACCAACCCTTCTCCATCGCCAATTCCATGATGCTCCCCACCTGGAGTGAGTAATTCCTTCGTAGGCTCGCTGGTCGGTGAGGATTTGGATGAGCTTCATCATGTAATCTAGTTAGTTCTGTTAGGGCCTGATCCCTATTATCCACTATGTTTTGAGATTGATGTTGCTATGACTTTGCCATGCTTAATGCTTGTCACTTTGGGTCCGGGTGCCATGATTTCAGATCTGAATCGTTTATGTTATCACCATTGTATCCATGTTCTAGATCCGATCTTGAAAGTTATAGTCACCTACTACGTGTTATGATCCGGCAACCCCGGAGTGACAATAGTCGGGACCACTCCCGATGATGACCGTAGTTTGAGGAGTTCATGTATTCACCGTGTGTTAATGCTTTGTTCCGGTTCTCTATTAAAAGGAGGCCTTAATATCCCTTAGTTTCCTTATGGACCCTACTGCCACGGGAGGGTAGGACAAAAGATGTCATGCAAGTTCTTTCCATAAGCACGTATGACTATTTACGGAATACATGCCTATATTATATTTATGACCTGGAGCTAGTGCCGTATTGCCCTAGGTAATGACTGTCACATGATGAATATCATCCAACAAATTACCGATCCAATGCCTACGAATTTATCTTATATTGTTCTTGCTAAGTTACCACTGCTATTGTTACTGTTGCACTTGCTAGAAAATTGCTGCTATCACTACCGTTACCATCGTTGCTGCTACTATTATCAAAACTATCATATTACTTTGCTACTGATCACTTGTTGTAGATAATTAATCGCCGGGTGTGGTTGAATCTACAACTCAGCTGCTATACTTGCAAATATTCTTTGGCTCCCCTTGTGTCGAATCTATAAATTTGGGTTGAATACTCTACCCTCGAAAGCTGTTGCGATCCCATATACTTGTCGGTTAGCAACTGGGCATCCTGGTTACCAGCCATTCTCTCGTGAATGATGAGTGGAGTCCACTCATCGTGAGAATAACCCACCTAGCATGGAACATACTGACAGCCCCCAGTCGCCACATGAGCGATCCGGGCATACAAAACAGATTATCATTTGAAGGTTTAGAGTTTGGCACATGCAAATTTACTTGGAACGGCAGGTAAATACCGCATATAGGTAGGTATGGTGGGCTCATATGGAACAACTTTGGGTTTATGGAAGTGGATGCACAAGCAGTATTCCCGCTTAGTACAAGTGAAGGCTAGAAAAAGACTGGGCGAGCGACCAACTAGAGAGCGACAACAGTCATAAACATGCATTGAGATTAACCAACATTGAGTGTAAGCATGATTAGGATATAAATCACCATGAACATACATATCGTGGAGGCTATGTTGATTTTGTTTCAACTACATGTGTGAACATGTGCCAAGTCAAGCCACTCGAATCATTCAAAGGAGGATACCTATCATACTACATCAGAACCATTTTAAAAGCATGTTGGATCGCAAGGTAAACCATTATAAACTCCTAGCTAATTAAGCATGGCATAACTATAATCTCTAATTGTAATTGCAAATATGTTTCATTCATAATAGGCTGAATCAAGAATGATGAACTAATTATATTTAGAAAAACAAGATAGATCGAGTTCATACCAGCTTTTCCTCATCTCAATCATTTCATCATATATCGTCATTATTGCCTTTCACTTGCACGACCGAACGATGTGGATAATAATAATAGTGCACGTGCATTGGACTAAGATGGAATCTACAAACATTTATTCAGAGGAGAAGACAAGGTAATATGGGCTCTCTTGTTAGATCAACAATAATGCATATGAGAGCCACTCAAAATTTTCATCATGGTCTTCTCCTCTCGACCCAAAGAAAGGAAAAAAGATTTTCAAAGAAACACATTGAAATATTTTTGGAGTTTTTGTTTTTCTGAAGAAAGTAAAACAAGAACAAGAAAAACTATTTACACGAGAAAGCTCCCAACAAGCATAAGAAGAACGACAAATCTTTTTGGGTTTTATTTTAATACTACTAATGAATAAACATGGAAAGGAAAGAAGTAAAACTATTTTTTTGGGTTTTCTCAATGTTTTTCAAACACACAAAAAGAAAGCGAAAAGAAAAAAACTAACATGGATAATACAATGAAAAAGTATGAACACCGACAACTGGAATGAGTGTGTGAACATGAATGTAATGTTGATGAGAAATAAGTACTCCCCCAAGCTTAGGCTTTTGGACTAAGTTGGTCTAGGCCCATGGATCAAAGTATCCCTCTCCTGGGTGCCGAGGAGGATCTTGGGGGTTCCACTAGTTAGCGAGCTCCTGCGGCTCCCACTGATAAACAGGCTCCTGTTATGTGTCAGGTGATGGTTCTGGCTCGTGAACTGGGGATCGCGTCCGCTCCCAGTATGCATAAATGTCCTCAGGTAAAATGAGGTATGTGCCTGAATGAATGTTGAACAAACAAGGTGCAGGCAAGGTAATAATCTGGCAAGTCTTTTCGCAGAATACCTGGTTATAGATGCGTCTCTTATCTTTATCATAGCGAATAAAGTGATGTGCTACCATACTGTTATAGTCTAAGTATAAAGTGGGTAGTAGTGTCTCCTCTCTCTCATCGTGCCTAATAGGTATCTCAAAGCGTTTAGCAAGGCAGGAGGCATAGATACCTCCAAAGATAGGACCCTTCGTACGGTTTAAACTCAACCGTCGAGCAACCATAGCACCCAAACTAAAAGTTCTATCACGAAGTAAAGCATGGCGCAAAATGGCAAGGCCAGGAGCACTAAGGCCTCCACTCTCCCCGCGACTAATTAAACATCTACCAACAAATAATGAGTAGTAGCGTAAAACAGGAAAAATGTAAACTAGCCACTCTCACTTCCGACACCTTTCTCCTTTCCCCAATGGTAACTTTACCAATAAAATCTTCCTCATCTCTAGGACATGGTTCATCAATGCTACCCTCAAAAGGTAATTTGCAAACCTCACAAAAATCATAAAGCGTCATATCCTTATGCTCATCATATAAGTAAAATACTACCATGGGTGGTGAACTCCTAGCATGAAAGTGAAAATTTTGCACGAAAGTATTAGTGAGTAGGAGGTACTGTTCACACTTATCGTGGAGGAAGTCGGTGATGCCTGCATTCTCAGCCAAATAATAGAAATCCTCATAAATTTCGGCCGCCTCTAAGAATGCATCACATGGCCATTCACATGGCCGAACCTCTGATATATCTCCAACGTATCTATAATTTATGAAGTATTCATGTTGTTATATTATCATTCTTGGATGTTTTACAATCATTTTATAACAATTTTATATCATTTTTGGGACTAACCTATTGACCCAGTGCCCAGTGCCAGTTGCTGTTTTTGCTTGTTTTTTACATCGCAAAACTTTTTGCGGATTTATTATGGACCAGAAAACATCTAGTGGGCCAGAGAAGCACCTACGGGGTGCCCAGGTGGGTTGTGCCCACCTCGGTGGCCTCCCGCACCCCTCTTCGCCCTATAAATTGCCAAATATTCCAAAACCCTCGAGGGTTACCCTAGATCAGAAGTTCTGCCGCCGCAAGGCTCTGTAGCCACGAGAAACCAATCTAGACCCTGTTCCGGCACTTTGCCGGAGGGGGAAATCATCACCGATGGCCATCTTCATCATCCCGGCGGCCACCATGATGAGGAGGGAGTATTCCACCCTCGGGGCTGAGGGTTTGTACCAGTAGTTATGTGTTTAATGTCTCTCTCTTGTGTTCTTGAGATGTCACGATCTTGATGTATCGCGGGCTTTGTTAGTATAGTTGGATCATATGGTGTTTTCCCCTCTCTATCTTATTGTGATGAATTGAGTTTTCCCTTTGAGATTTTGTTTTATCGGATTGAATACTATTATGGACTTGAGAGCACTAGATATATGTCTTGCATATGAATACCCGTGGTGACAATGGGGTATTATATTGATTCACTTGATATATGTTTTGTCACTCAACTTGCGGATTCCCGAGGTGACATTGGGGTAATCTACGCATAGGGGTTGATGCACGTTCTTGTCTTTGTTTCTCCCGTACAAATCTTGGGGCACTCTTTGAGGTTGTTTGTGTTGGATTGAGTATTATGAATCTAAAATTATTTGGTGTTATTTTAGTACGAACTCTTGGATAGATCAATCGGAAAGAATAGATTCGAGGTGGTTTCATACCCTACAAATGATTTCTTCTAATGTTCTCTGCTAGATAGGAACTTTGGAGTGTTTCTTCATTGCACGTTGAGGGATGGTTATATGATCCAATTATATTAGCATTGCTGGGAGATTGCACTAGTGAAATTACGGACCCTAGGCCTCATTTTCAAGCATTGGAATACCGTTTGTGCTCTGTTTTATCAATTGCTACCTTGCTGTTTTTTATTGTTCTTATTACAAAAATCAATATCTACTATCCATATCACACTTATATCACCATCTCTTCGCCGAACTAGTGCACCTATACAAATTACCATTGTATTTGGTGTGTTGTGGACACAAGAGACTTTTTTATTATTTGGTTGCAGGGTTGTTTGAGAGAGACCATCTTCATCCTACGCCTCCCACGGATTGATAAACCTTAGGTCATCCACTTGAGGGAAAATTGCTACTGTACCTACAAAACTCTGCGCTTGGAGGCCCAACACAAGTCTACACGAACAAGTTGCGTAATAGACATCAAGCTCTTTTCTGGCGCCGTTGCCGTGGAGGTGAGTGCTTGAAGGTATATCTTTAGATCTTGCAATTTAATCTTTTAGTTTCTTTTTTATCACTAGTTTGGTTTATAAAAAGAAAACTACAAAAAAAGGAATTGAGGTGGTCTCATATTATTCATCTTTATCATGTCTTTCTCAATAGAATGTTTGGTATAAATGATGAGCATGATTGCAATGTTGTTAGTATGAATTCTTTGAATATCCATGATGCTAATGATATGCAAAGCCATAAGCTTGGGGATGCCATGTTTGATGAAAATGATATTTTAAGACCCCCAAGATTTGATGTGCAAATTTGTTATAATGATCGCATGCCTCCTATTTATGATGATTGTAATGATGAAAGTGGATTTGGAGAGGTCATGACTTTATTTAGTGATGAATCCACCATTTTGGATGAGGCTTCAATTGACTATGATAACAAGTTGCTATCTATGATGATTATGGTGATGACATGTATGCTATAAATAATAATGATAACCATGAAAATTTTCATCATGATTTTAATTTTCAATCCCATGATAGTTATTTTGTTGAGTTTGCTCCGACTACTACTCATGAGAATAAATTTGCTTATGTGGAGAGTAATAAAACTTCTATGCTTGTGGATCATGAAAAGAATGCTTTATGTGATAGCTATATTATTGAATTCATTCATGACTACTGAAAATTATTATGGGAGAGGAACATGTGCTTCTACATATCTCAATAATATCAAGTTTCCTCTCTATGTGTTGAAAATCTTGAAGTTTTGCTTGTTTTTCCTTCCTACGCTAGTTGATTCTTGTTCCCATAAATTGTTTGCTCACAAAATTCCTATGCATAGGAAGTGGGTTAGACATAAATGTGCTTGCCCTGTGTTTCATGATGCTCTTGTTATGTTTCAATTCTTATCTTTTATGCGAGCATCATTGAAATCATCATGCCTAGCTAAGAGGCATTAAAGAAAAGCGCTTGTTGGGAGACAACCCAACACTTTTACCTACTATTTTTATGTGTTCACACTATTAAGCTACTATAGTAATCATAGTTTATAGCTTTTGTTTCAATAAAGTGCCAAGTAAAGCCTTTGCGATAGTGTGGATGATAGTCCAAAACAAGGGCAAAAGAGTTTGGAAAAGTAGATACGATGGAGACGTATCAATCCTAAGTTTGCTACTTCGCCTATCTTTATTACTGATAAGGATTATGAATTCTCTGTCGATCCTGAGTTAATTACTTTGGTTGAATTTGATCCTTTCTATGGTTATGAATCTGAAACCGTTGTGGCACATCTTACTAAATTGAATGATATAGCCACCCTATTTGCTCATGAGGTAAAAATTCGCTATTACTATATTCTTAAATTGTTTCCTTTCTCATTAAAGGGTGATGATAAGTTATGGTTTAATTCTCTTGCTCCTGGTTGTGTGTGTAGTCTCCAGGATATTATTTACTACTTCTCTAAAAAATATTTCCCTGCTCATAAGAAACAAGCTGCTTTAAAGGAAATATTTAACATTGTGCAAATTGAAGAAGAGACTCTCCCACAAGCTTGGGGGAGGCTTCTCCAATTACTTGATGCTTTGCCTGATCACCCTCTCAAGAAAAATGAAATACTTGATATCTTTTATAATGGACTAACCGATGCTTCCAGAGACCATTGATGTCTACTATGAAACTTTATTAGACACGTGTTGGGACTCCAAGCGCAGAGTTTTGTAGGACAGTAGCAATTTCCCTCAAATGGATGACCTAAGGTTTATCAATCCGTGAGAGGTGTAGGATGAAGATGGTCTCTCTCAAACGACCCTGCAACCCAATACAAGAAATCTCTTGTGTCCCCAACACACCCAATACAATGGCAAATTGTATAGGTGCACTAGTTCGGCAAAGAGATGGTGATAAAAGTGTAATATGGATGGTAGAAATATCTGAATAAATAAAAACAGCAAGGTAGCAATTAGTAAACAGGCACAAAAATGGTGTTGCAATGCTTGAAAAAAAGGCCTAGGGTCCGTACTTTCGCTAGTGCAATCTCTCAACAATGCTAACATAGTTGGATCATATGATTATCCCTCACAGTGTAACCAAGAATCACTCCCGGATTCCTATTAGCGGAGCACAAAAGATAGGAATTGTTTGTAGGGTGCGAAGCCACCTCAAAGCTATTCTTTCCGATCGATCTATTCAAGAGTTCGTACTAAAATAACACAAAGCTATTGTTTCTGTTCGACCTATCCTAGATTTTGTACTAGAATAACACCAAAGCATATTCATATTCATAATACTCAATCCACACAAAGAACTACAAAGAGACCCCGAAGTTTCCGTCGGAGAAAAATGTGCATCAACCCCTATGCATAGATTACCCCAATATCACCGCGGGAATCCGCGAGTTGAATGCCGTAACATATATCAAGTGAATCGATAAGATACCCCAATTGTCACCTCAAGTATTCATACCGCAAGACATATATCATGTGTTCTCATCTCTGAATATTCAATCCGACAAGACAAAACTTCAAAGGGTAAAGATTCAAGTCATCATAACAAGAGTATAAAGGGTAGAAACATCATATGATCTGACTATATTAACAAAGCCCATGATAGAAATCACGAGAGAGAGAGAGAGAGAGAGATTAAACACATAGCTACTGGTACAAACCCTCAGCCCCGAGGGTGGACTACTCCCTTCTCATCGTGGTGGCCGCCGGGATGATGAAGATGGCCACCGGAGATGATTCCCCCCTCTGGCAGGGTGCCGGAACGGGGTCTAGATTGGTTTTTGGTGGCTACAGAGGCCTGCGGCGGTGGAACTTCTGATCTAGGTTAACCCCGATGGGTTTTGGAATATTTGGGAATGTATAGTGCAAAGAGGGGGTGCGGGAGGCCACCGAGGTGGGCACAACCCACCTAGGCGCGCCAGGGGGGCCTGGCGCGCCCTCGTGGGTTGTGCCCCCTTCGGGGCACCCCCAGGTGCAGCTCTGACCCATTGGGTTCCTTCGGGTCCATAAAAAAATCTCCGTGGAGTTTCGTTGCGTTTGGACTCCATTTGGTATTGAATTCCTGCGATGTAAAAAATAAGCAAAAAACAGCAACTGGCACTGGGCACTGGGTCAATAGGTTAGTCCCAAAAAATGATATAAAGTTGCTATAAAATGATTGTAAAACATCCAAGAATGACGAAATAACAGCATGAATACTTCATAAATTATAGATACGTTGGAGACGTATCAGCATCCCCAAGCTTAATTCCTACTCGTCCTCGAGTAGGTAAATGATAGAAGAAATAATTTATGAAGTGTGAATGCTAGCAAAGTGCATAAGTTTGATCAATGATAATTTCAATCACTTTTCCTTGCATCATAACATCAATTCTTTCTTATAAAACTTCTCATGTTATAGTGGCAACCAATTCACATGTTAAGGTTCAAACAATGAATTCTCTTGAAACCCAACAACCTGTGTTCTTAGTCACCAAGTAATTGCAATTCAACTTATTCAACAGAGTTTAAGTAAGGGCTCCACATACTCAACCATCATATAGTCTTCTATGACTTCTAACACTCACCTTGTACATATGAGCAAAACGTTTCAACTAGACACATAGAAAGATAGGGGCTTATTGTTTTGCCTCCCAACGTATTCACCTCAAGGGTGATGTCAACAATAATAACTCATGCTACACTTATTCAACTAGACATATGTGCCTAGATCTTTCCTCACCACATGATGCTTGCCAAAAGAGAAAAATATAAGGGGAATAGAGAGAAAAACTTTGACTCTTTGCCTAAAAGTGAATACATAAAAGTAAAAGATAGGCCCTTCGCAGAGGGAAGCAGAGGTTGCCATGCGCTTATTTGTTTGTATGCTCAACCCCTTAGTGCAAAAGAACATCACGTTATATTGCCCCTTATGATAGCAACCTTTATTATGCAGTCCGTCGCCTTTATTGCTTTGCCATCACTAGTTCGTACAACGCTCAATTTTCTCTTACACTAAATGATCTAACACTTTTAGAAGCAATTTTTATTGCCTTATTGCACCTATGACAACTTACTTGAAGGATATTGCTCAATCCTTAGGTAGGTATGGTGGACTCTTGAAAATAAGATTTGGGTTTAAGTTTTTTTTGATGCACAAGTAGTATCTCTACTTAGTGCGGAATTTTTGGCTAGCAAAGATAGGGGCAAGCACCACATGTTGAAGGATCTATGACAATATGACTTCTATGTGAATACAAACAAACATAAACATTACGTTGTCTTCCTTGTCCAACATCAACAATTTTGGCATATAATATTTTGATGGGGGCTCACAATCACAAAAGATTTCCATGATAGTGTATTTGCATGTGAAAGTTCTCTTCCTTATACTAATTATTCGTGAATTGCTTGTATGAACAATATTGTGATTGTCAAGCCTCAAAAGATTTCACTTTCTAAACCCAATGTGAAGCTACCACTAGGCATGATATGATTTCAACTTCATGACATTCAATTTATTCAACAATTTACTCATAGGATATAAGTGAAGCACAAGAGTGAATGACAAACTACTCCAAAAAGATATAAGTGAAGATCATGCGAGTAGTTAAGTAAATAGATAGCCATGCGAGGACTCTCTCTTATTTAAAAACTTTCAGATCTAAGTATTTTATTAAAACATCAAGCAAAACAAAATAAAATGACATTCCAAGGATATCAAACATCATGTGAAGAAGCAAAAACTTAGGCTCAACCAATATTAACCGATTATTGTTGAAGAAGAAAGGTGGGATGCCTACTGGGGCATCCCCAAGCTTAGATGCTTGAGACTTCTTGAAATATTATCTTGGGATGCCTTGGGAATCCCCAAGCTTGAGATTTTGTGTCTCCTTAATTCTTCTCATATCACGGTTTTCCTAAATCTCAAAAGCTTCATCCACACAAAACTCAACAAGAACTCGTGAGATAAGTTAGTATAAACTAATGCAAAAGCTTTATCATTCTCTACTGTAGGAAATCACTAAAATTATTATTCAACATTGCACACTAAATGCCTCTGCATATTTAATACTCCTATCCTCAAATAGATTCACTAAACAAGCAAGCATATGCAAACAATGCAAACATAACAGCAATCTACCAAAACAGTAGAGTCTGTAAAGAATGCAAGAGTATCAATACTTATTCAACTCCAAACATTATGAAATTATAGCACACTGTAGAAAATTTATAAGAGCTTATTATGCAAAAAGTTTCAACATTTTATCACATTCTGACTTTTCTAGGGAATTTTTGCAACAACGGTAAACTTTTTGTTTTCAAACAGCAACATATATACTTGCAAAATAAGCATGGCAAAGGCTACCCTTGACATTTTTATTGAAAAGAAAGATGCAAAACATTATTCTAAATAACATCAACCAAATCCTATCAAAATAAAATGACGCTCCAAGCAAAACACATATCTTGTGACAAATGAAAACATAGCTCCAAGTGAGGTTACCAATAATGTTGGAGACAAAAGAGGGGATGCCTTCCAGGGCATCCCCAAGCTTAGTTGCTTGGATCTTCCTTGAATATTACCTTGGGGTGACTTGGGAATCCCCAATCTTAGGGTCTTGTCACTCCTTATTCTCCTCATATCGGCATCTCACCCAAAACTTGAAAACTTCAATCACACAAAACTTAACGGAACTTCGTGAGATAGGTTAGTATGATAAAGAGCAAACCATTTCACTTTGGTACTGTCAAAGACAAGATTCCTAATTGTTTCCACAGAATTCCTACTGTAGCATATCATTTCCACAATTTATATTGAGCAATATAAGCCACAGAAACTAGGAAACAAGCAAACTATGCATTGAAAACAGAATCTGCGAAAAACAGAACAATCTATAGTAATCTGTACTCAAACCATTCTTCTGATACTCCAAAAATTATGAACAAATTAGTACCACGTGAGAAATTTGTATATTAAACTTTTGCAAAAAGAATCAACTCAAAAGCACTCTTTTGTTAAAAATAAGAATTATTTTCGTGAGCATAAAAGTTTCTGTTTGCAGCAAGATCAAATCAACTATCACCCAACATGATCCCAAAGGCTTTACTTGGCACTTTATTGAAACAAAAGCAATAAAACATGATTACTACAGTAGCTTAATCATGTTAACACATAAAAACAGTAGGTAAAAGTGTTGGGTTGTCTCCCAACAAGCGCTTTTCTTTAATGTATTTTTAGCTAGGCATGATGATTTCAATGATGCTCGCATAAAACATAAGAATTGAAACATAACAAGAGCATCATGAATCACCTGGCAAGCACATTTAAGTCTAACCCACTTCCTATGCATAGGGATTTTGTGATCAAACAATTTGTGGGAACAAGAATCAACTAGCATAGGAAGGCAGAACAAGGACAACTTCAAGATTTTCAACACATAGAGAGGAAACTTGATATTATTGCAATTCCTACAAGCATAAGTTCCTCCCTCATAATAATTTTCAGTAGCATCATGAAGAAATTAAACAATATAACCATCACATAAAGTATTCTTTTCATGACACAAAAGCATGGAAATTTTACTACTCTCCACATAAGCAAATTTATTCTCATCAATAATTGTGGGAGCAAACTCAACAAAATAACTCTCATGTGATTGGAAATTAAGATCATGATGACAAGTTTCATGTTTATAATTATTCAATATAGCATACATGTCATCACCATAATCCTCATATATAGGAACTTTGTTGTCATAATGAATTGCAACCTCCTCCAAAATAGTGGATTCATCATTAAATAAAGTCACGACCTCTCCAAATCCACTTTCATCAATATAATCATCATAAATAGGAGGCATGCAATCATGATAATAAATTTTCTCATGAAAACTTGGGGGACTAAAAATATCACCTTCATCAAATGTAGCATCCCCAAGCTTATGCCTTTGCATATCATTAGCATCATGGATATTCAAAGAGTTCATACTAACAACATTGCAATCATGCTCATCATTCAAATAATTTGTGCCAAACATTTTATTGACTTCTTCTTCTAACAATTGAGCACAATTTTCCGATCCATCATTTTCAAGAAAGATATTATAAAGATGATCAATAATATGATGCAACCTCAATTCCATTTTTTATGTAGTTTTCTTTTATAAACCAAACTAGTGATAAAACAAGAAATTAAAAGATTCAGTTGCAAGATCTAAAGATATACCTTCATGCACTCACCTCCCCAGCAACGGCGCCAGAAAAGAGCTTGATGTCTGCTATGCAAGTTTATTCTTGTAGACACGTGTTGGGCCTCCAAGCGCAGAGTTTTGTAGGACAGTAGCAATTTTCCCTCAAGTGGATGACCTAAGGTTTATCAATCGAGGTGTAGGATGAAGATGGTCTCTCTCAAATGACCCTGCAACCATATACAAGAAATCACTTGTGTCCCCAACACACCCAATACAATGGCAAATTGTATAGGTGCACTATTTCAGCGAAGAGATGGTGATAAAAGTGTAATATGGATGGTAGAAATATATTTTTATAATCTGATTAAATAAAAAAGCAAGGTAGCAATTAGTAAACGGGCACAAAAACGGTGTTGCAATGCTTGAAAACAAGGCCTAGGGTCCGTACTTTCGCTAGTGGAATCTCTCAACAATACTAACATAGTTGGATCATATGATTATCCCTCAAAGTGTAACGAAGAATCACTCCCGAGTTCCTATTAACAGAGAACAAAAGATAGGAATTGTTTTTAGGGTGTGAAGCCACCTCAAAGCTATTCTTTCCGATCAATCGATTCAAGAGTTCGTACTAAAATAACACAAAGCTATTGTTTCCGTTCGATCTATCCTAGAGTTCGTACTAGAATGACACCAAAGCATATTCATATTCATAATACTCAATCCACACAAGGAACTACAAAGAGACCCCGAAATTTCCGTCGGAGAAAAACGTGCATCAACCCCTATGCATAGATTACCCCAATATCACTGCGGGAATCCGCGAGTTGACTGCCATAACATATATCAAGTGAATCGATAAGATACCCCAATTGTCACCTCAAGTATTCATACCGCAAGACATATATCATGTGTTCTCATCTCTGAATATTCAATCCGACAAGACAAAACTTCAAAGGATAAAGATTCAATTCATCATAACAAGAGTATAGAGGGTAGAAACATCATATGATCCGACTATATTAACAAAGCCCATGATAGAAATCATGAGAGAGATAGAGAGAGATTAAACACATAGCTACTGGTACAAACCCTCAGCCCCAAGGGTGGACTACTCCCTTCTCATCGTGGTGGCCGCCGGGATGATGAAGACGGCCACCGGAGATGATTCCCCCCTTCGGCAGGGTGCCGAAACGGGGCCTGACGGAGTCCTGGATTAGGGGGTCCTCAGACGTCCAGCCTATGTGACGTGGGCCGGACTGATGGGTTGTGAAGATATAAGATAGAAGACTTCCTCCCGTGTCCGGATGGGACTTTCCTTTGCGTGGAAGGCAAGCTTGGCGTTCAGATATGAAGATTCCTTTCTCTATAAACTGACTCTGTACAACCCTAGGCCCCTCTGGTGTCTATATAAACCGGAGGGTTTAGTCCGTAGAGGCAATCACAATCATACATGCTAGACATCTAGGGTTTAGTCATTACGATCTCGTGGTAGATCAACTCTTGTAGTCCTCATATTCATCAAGATCAATCAAGCAGGAAGTAGGGTGTTACCTCCATCAAGAGGGCCCGAACCTGGGTAAACATCGTGTCCCCCGTCTCCTGTTACCATCGACCTTAGACGCACAGTTCGGGACCCCCTACCTGAGATCCGCCGGTTCTGACACCGACAGGGTCTAGATTGGTTTTTGGTGGCTATAGAGGCCTGCGACGGCGGAACTTCTGATCTAGGTTAACCCCGATGGGTTTTGGGATATTTGGGAATTTATAGTGCAAAGAGGGGGTGCGGGGAGCCACCGAGGTGGGCACAACCCACCTGGGCGCGCCAGGGGGGCTGGCGTGCCCTGGTGGGTTGTGCCCCCCTCGGGGCACCCCCCAGGTGCAGCTCTGGCCCATTGGGTTCCTTTTGGTCCATAAAAAATCTCCGTGGAGTTTTGTTTCGTTTGGACTCTGTTTGGTATTGATTTCCTGCGATGTAAAAAACAAGCAAAAAACAGCAACTAGCACTGGGCACTGGGTCAATATGTTAGTCCCAAAAAATGATATAAAGTTGCTATAAAATGATTGTAAAACATCCAAGAATGATGAAATAACAGCATGAATACTTATACGTTGGAGACGTATCAACCACCTAGATAGTTGTGTTGGTTGTGTTTTCACGGAAAGAATTGTTGAGCAAGCTGAATTGCTATTGAATAATATATTGAGTAATGATAATGATTGGACACTTCCTGAACCAACTCCGAAGAAAAGAGGTATTCTATTTCTCAGTCCTGAAGATATGCAAGAGGCAAAGCAATCTATGAAAGAAAAAGGTATTAAAGTTGAGGATGTTAAAAATCTACCGCCTATTGAAGAAATACATGGTGTTGATAACCCGACACATGTAGTAGAGGTAAACTCTCTTTATATATTTGATGAAGGTGATATTCCTCATAATAAGTCTGCTAGTCAATGCTTGGATGAGTTTGATAATTTCATTTTTAAACAAGAAAACTTCAATGCTAATGTTTGTAGACAATTGAAACATAATGCTCACATGCTTGACTACTTGGTTGATTATATGAGTAGAACCGTTAATGATCTTAAGCTTATTAGTAAGCATGCTTCCATGGTTAAAACTCAAGTAGAACAATTACTTAAGGCACAGGATGACTTGCTTAATGAGTTGAATAGTAAGAATAATGATAATGTTGTTAGAGTTATGACTAGAGGAGGTAAAATGACCCAGGGACCTTTGTATCCTGACGGCCATCCTAAGAGAGTTTAGCAAGATTCTCAGAGAACTAATACTGATGCACATAGTCCTAGTAATAAAAAGAAAACTGATAGGACTTTGCATGCTTCTAGTGAACCTGTTGTAGATACACCTGAGAATCCTAATGATATTTCTATTTCTGATGCTGAGACACAATCTGGTAATGAACATGAACCTAGTGATAATGTTAATAATGATGTTCATGTTGATGCTCAACCTAGTAATAATAACGATGTTGAGATAGAACCTGCTATTGATCTTGATAACCCACAATCTAAGAATCAACGTTATGATAAGAGAGACTTCATGCTAGGAAACATGGTAAAGAAAGAGAACCATGGGTTCAGAAACCCACGCCCTTTCCTCCTAAACCATCCAAGAAAAAGGATAATGAGGATTTTGAGCGCTTTGCTGAAATGATTAGACCTATCTTTTTGCGTATGCATTTGACTGATATGCTGAAAATGTCTCCTTATGCTAAGGTATATGAAGGATATTGTTACAAATAAAAGAAAGATACCGGAAGCTGAAATTTCCATCGTGCTTGCTAATTATACTTTTAAGGGTGGAATACCAAAGAAACTTGGAGATCCAGGAGTACCAACTATACCATGCTCCATTATAAGAAACTATGTTAAAACTACTTTATGTGATCTTGGAGCCGGTGTTAGTGTTATGCCTTTCTCTTTATATCGTAGACTTGAATTGAATAAGTTAACACCTACTGAAATTTCTTTGCAAATGGCTGATAAATCAACTGCTATACCCATCAGTATTTGTGAGGATTTGCCTGTTGTGGTTGCAAACGTTACTATCTTAACGGACTTTGTTATTTTGATATTCCCGAGGACGACAATATGTCAATTATCCTTGGTAGACCTTTTTGAATACTTCAGGGGCTGTTATTGATTGCAACAAAGGCAATGCCAATTTTCATGTTAACGGTAATGAGCATACGGTAGACTTTTCGAAGAAACAACCTCAAGTTCACAGTATCAATTCTATTGGAAAATTTTCAACTATTACTATTGGAGGTTTTGAATTCCCTCTTCCTACTGTCAAAAATAAATATGGTATTATTATTGTTGGGGACATGCATATCCATGTTGAGGTAACCTAGTGTTATTCGAAACTTCTCCGGTTTCATGTTATTCGGAAGAAGTTTGTTAATAAGACTTGATCAACCTTGTTAATGGATTCCTTTTGATGGGCATGAGATGGATGAATTTATAAAGCACAACTTTCTGTACATACCTTTTACTTTCTGTTATTTAGACTAAATAAAGCAAAAACAATATTTTTTGTCTGTTTTCTGAATTATCCGTGCAATAAAAAATGTCCCGAAAATAAAAGTTCTCCAAATGCCCTGAAAATTTAGTATGATTTTTATAGAGTATTTGAGAATTTCTCGCACTGAACATGCACCAGGGGGATGCACCAGTGGGCCACAAGAGTGGAGGGCGTGCCCTACCCCCTGGGTGCGCCCCTTGCCTTGTGGGTCCCACGTGGGTCCCCTCCACTTATTCCAGCACCCATCCACTTCGTCTTCCTCCAAAAAAATCATCCCGTAGCTCAAACCGGTGTTCTTGCTCATCTTGCTGCCATTTTCGATCTCCTTGTGCAAAGCTCCATTTGCAAAACTGTTTTGAGGGATTGTTCTTCGGTATGTGACTCCTCCATTGATCCAATTAGTTTTTGTTCTAGTGATTTATTTATTGCAAATTTTTGCTGCTGTGGTGACCTTGTTCTTGAGCTTGCATGTCAAATTTATATGGTCCAAAGTAGTTTTGATGCATGATATAGCCTCTAGACACTTGTAGGAGGAGTTGCTATCAATTTTGTTCAGTTTGGTTCACTTTTATTTTGAGTCACTAAGAATTTCAGAAATTTTTAGAGGAAGAAAAATGTCTAGGAAAATGTACCAAGGTGGTTCTTCGAGGAAGCAAGCACCGAAGCTCGCGATACGTGAGCCGGACCTTTAACCACCAAGGGAAGCTCAAGTGCGGCCCTATGAATGTCCGTCGAATGAATTCATGGTTCATGCAGGTTTCAAGGATGAGTTTGATGCATACGTACAAAATGCTGGCCTTGAGAACTTTGTGTCAGAAAAGTGACGACAATACTTTTACCTCACCGATTCCTTTGTGCGGAGGTTTGAATTTTCATCTAAGCACAATACTCATACTGTTTTATTTAACCTTTATGATGAATCATATACCATGGACCTTGAGGATTCTAATACTGCTTGCAAAATCCCACAATGGGGCCTTCTTAGTGAGCCTCACAAATCTGAATATAATGATTTCCTTGCTAGCATCACTGTGGGAGAAACTAGAAATATCACACAAGCTACCATAGGGACATTCACTTTCCTACCATACATTATTTCTCTCTCTTTATAGGTAGATGCATTAATGGTAAGCATGTGCATTGACACCTTTGCATTCCAGATCTTAGTGTCCTCAAGTGTGCGATGTTAGGTGATAAGCGATATAACTTGGGGGCTATTATTGCGAGGAGGTTAATTACATTTTAATGCTAAAAGATGGAGATTTATTTGGTGGGATTTATGCAACTCGTTTAGCTAATTACCTTGGTGTACCCATAAGAGGGAATGACATTGAGTTGCCACCTGCTTTTCTATATTATAATGCTATGGTACGCTATCAGTTTCTTGAGAGGAACGAACAATCCCTCCAGTACCGACTAATCTTTGATAGACGGCATGCCATCCATATTACCCTTCCTGCTCCTGCCTTATTTCACTTTCAGGTGAATGGGAGACATTTTATAAATAGAGAGGATGCGAACGAGTGTGAGAGAGCAGCGGAGGCTACTTGCCTCCAAGAAGCAGCTCACCAAGCGGTAGCTACCGCAGCACAATACAACCCCAACTATGATTTCGGATATAATCCGGGCCAGTCATGGCCCTAGACCAAATTAGGCCAAAATCCTAAGCTTGGGGGAGTACGTATTCCTCACCGACATTACATTCATGTTCACACACTCATTCTAGTTGTCGGTGTTCACACTTTCTCATTGTATTATCCATGCTAGTTTACTTTCTTTTTCCCGCTTTCTTCTTGCGTGTTTGAAGAACCTTTAGAAAAACCCAAAAAATTAGTTGTAGCTTATTTCTTTTCCATGTTTATTTAGTTGTAGTATTAAAAGAAAACCCAAAAAGATTTCTCGTTCTTCTTTTGCTTGTTGGGAGCTTTCCCGTGTAAATAGTTTTTCTCGTTCTTGTTTTACTTTCTTCAGAAAAACAAAAACTCCAAAAACATTTCAGTGTGTTTCTTTGACATTCTTTTCTTTTCTTTGGGGGTCGAGAGGAGAAGACCACGATGAAAATGTTGAGTGGCTCTCATATGCATTATTGTTGATCTAACACAAAGCCCATATTACCTTGTCTTCTCCTTTGAATAAATGATTGCAGATTCTAGCTTAGTCCAATGCACGTGCACTATTATTATTATCCACACCGTTCAGTCGTGCAAGTGAAAGGAAATAATGACGATATATGATGAAATGATTGAGATGAGGAAAAGCTGGTATGAACTCGACCTATCTTGTTTTTGTAAATATGATTAGTTCATCGTTCCTGATTCAGCCTATTATGAATGAAACATGTTTGCAATGAAAATTAGAGACTATAGTTGCTCATGCCATGATTAATTAGCTAGGAGTTTATAATGGTTTACCTTCCGTGCCAACATGCTTTTAAAATGGTTGTGATGTATGATAGGATGGTATCCTCCTTTGGATGATTCGAGTGGCCTGACTTGGCACATGTTCACACATGTAGTTGAAACAAAATCAACATAGCCTCCACGATATTTATGTTCATGGTGATTTATATCCTACTCATGCTTGCACTCAATGTTGGTTAATCTCAATGCATGTTTATGACTGTTGTCACTCTCTTGTTGGTCGCTCCCCAGTCTTTTTCTAGCCTTCACCTGTACTAAGCGGGAATACTGCTTGTGCATCCACTTCTATAAACCCAAAGTTGTTCCATATGGGTCCACCATACCTACCTATATGCAGCATTTACCTGCCGTTCCAAGTAAATTTGCAAGTGCCAAACTCTAAACCTTTAAATGATAATCTGTTTTGTATGTCCGAATCACTCATGTGGTGACTGAGGGCTGTCAGTATCTTCCATGCTAGGTGGGTTATTCTCACGATGAGTGGACTCCGCTCATCATTCACCAGAGAATGGTTGGTAACCGGGATGCCCAGTCCCATGCTCAAATCAAATCAAAATATAATTGCAAACAAAACTCCCCCAGGACTGTTGTTAGTTGGACGGTACCCGTTGTTTCGGACCAGCCGTGGAATGTGCTTGTTGGTGGTGGGGGAGTACAAACTTTACCATTCTATTTGGGAACCGCCGATAATGTATCTAGCATGGAAGATACCGAGATCTCTTGGTTGTTATGTTGGAAATGAAAGCATACCGCTCAAAATATTATTTATCTTTGTTTCAAAAACTTGAGCTCTGGCACCTCTGCAAATCCCTGCTTCCCTCTGTGAAGGGCCCATCTATTTACTTTTATTGCTGAGTCATCATCCTCTTATAAAAAGCACCAGTTAGGGAGCACCACTATCATTTGTATGCTTTGCTATTAATCGATATTGAGTATGACTGTGACTGGATCTCTTTTGCCATGAATTACAATGTCTAATCAACCCTTGATCTCCAGGGGTGCTTTGCATTTATGTTTTGCGGTCTCAGAAAGGGCTAGCGAGATACCATTTTGTTATATCATATCATGATTGTTTTGAAAAAGTGTTGTCATCCGAGATTTATTATTATTGCTATCTAGTTGATTATGCCATTGATATGAGTAAATGTGAGACCTGAATGTTATTGTGAATATGGTTAGTTCATAATATGGTTAGTTTTCAGCAGAATTGCCATGGTGTTATTTTTGTGCAGAAATAAAAGTTCTCGGAATGACCTGAAATTTCACGGAGAATACTTTTGGAATAAATATAAAATATTGGCGAAAGAATCAACAGAGGGGGACCCACCACCTGTCCACAAGGGTGGGGGCACGCCCTGCCCCCTGGGCGATCCCCCTGTCTTATGGGTCCCCTGGACCTCCACCGACCTCAACTCCAAATCCATATATTCACCTTCGAGGAGAAAAAACCAGAGAGAAGGATTCATCATGTTTTACGATACGGAGCCGCCGCCACCTCCTATTTTTCCTCGAGAGGGCAGATCTGGAGTCTGTTTTGGGCTCCGGAGAGGGGAAATCATCGCCATCGTCATCATCAACCATCCTCCATCACCAATTTCATGATGCTCACCGCCGTGCGTGAGTAATCCCATCATAGCTTGCTGTACGGTGATGGGTTGGATGAGATTTATCATGTAATTGAGTTAGTTTTGTTAGGGTTTGATCCCTAGTATCCACTATGTTATAAGATTGATGTTGCTATGACTTTGCTATGTTTAATGCTTGTCACTAGGGCCCGAGTGCCATGATTTCAGATCTGAACCTATTATGTTTTCATGAATATATTTGTGTTCTTGATCCTATATTGCAAGTTATAGTCACCTACTACGTGTTATGATCCAGCAACCCGAGAGTGACAATAGTCGGGACACTTCCCAGCGATGACCGTAGTTTGAGGAGTTCATGTATTCACTAAGTGCTAATGCTTTGGTCTGGTTCTCTATTAAAAGGAGGCCTTAATATCCCTTAGTTTCCAATAGGACCCCTCTGCCACGGGAGGGTAGGACAAAAGATGTCATGCAAGTTCTTTTCCATAAGCACGTATGACTATATTCGGAATACATGCCTGGAGCTAGTTCTGTGTCACCCTATGTTATAACTGTTGCATGATGAATGTCATTCGGCATAATTATCCATCATTGATCCATTGCCTACGGGCTCTTCACATATTGATCTTTGCGATGTTACTTTGCCGTTGCCACTATTACAATTAGTACAAAACTGCTACTATTACTTTTGCCACCGTTACCATTACTTCCATACAACTTTGCTACCAAATATTTTGTTGCGGATATTAAGTCTTTCAGGTGTGGTTGAATTGACATCTTAGCTGCTAATACTTGGGAATATTCTTTGGCTCCCCTTGTGTCGAATCAATAAATTTGGGTTGAATATTCTACCCTCGAAAACTGTTGCGATCCCCTATACTTGTGGGTTGTCAATAGAAAATCTCATAAGCTCTGTTAGTATAAGAAAATAAATCACCAATTTTGGTACTGTTGTGAACCCATTCTTTATTTATATTGGTGTAATATCTACTATATTCCAACTTATCCATGGTTCATACCCCTCGATACCACCCATAGAATCATCAAAATAAGCAAACAACACATAGAAACAGAATATGTCAAAAAGAGAACAATCTGTAGTAATCTGGCTAGTTCAAATAGTTATGCAACTCCAAAAATTCTGAAACATTAGGAAAACAGGTGCAATTTGTATATCAATCTTGTGTAAAAAATCAGAATTTTATCACGCTTCTGTGATTTTGAAAAATTCTGGGACTGAGCGCAAAAGTTTCTGTTTTTCAGCAAGATCAAATTGTCACGACCGGTTTTTCAATAAAATATTTATTGAGAGACCAACCCCTTTTACGGACCAGCGAGGAAGAATTCCTTCTCACTGATAGACAATATCTTGGTCACAGAAGAAAAAATACCAGGAGTACTAAATATAATACAAGGTTGAGCAGAGACTGCCCAACACTTTATTACATGCACGCCGCTAAAACAAGACGGCGGATAGGGTGGCAAACTGCTAACTCACGATAATAACGGTGGTGGAAATATCATCGCGAAGCGAGTGATATGATTCCAGAAGACTACAACTCTTCGAGCGTCGGAGTGAGGCTCGAGAAGACTTATTGCGGGTGGCGGAAGCGTATACGATACAAGTGACCAATATCCGGGATCGCGCAGGACTGACTGGGACTCCTCTAGGCATCGGACGCGCTATCAAACTCTTCATCCAAGAGATCGCCTTCGTCAACATCTGGCCAAATCAACAAGCCAGGTGAGTACTATGAAAGTACTCGCAAGACAGTTCGGACATAAGATATAACGAATGCAACATGAAGCATATGAACAAGTTAACAAGTGCGATCAGACATAGAGATAATAAATACTGGGTGCCAAGCGAGGGTCTGAATGATGCCTCGAGCGGAAACTGCAGAATAGTAATACTGGTGCCAAACGAGTGTCTGAAAGACTCCTCGAGCGGAAAATACGGAATAATAATACAGGTGCCAAACGAGTGTCTGAAAGACTCCTCGAGCGGAAACTGCAGAATAGTAATACTGGTGCCAAACGAGTGTCTGAAAGACTCCTCGAGCAAAAAATGCGGAATAATAATACAGGTGCCAAACGAGTGTCTGAAAGACTCCTCGAGCGGAAAATGCGGAATAATAATACAGGTGCCAAACGAGTGTCTGGAAGACTCCTCGAGCGGAAAATGCGGAATAATAATACAGGTGCCAAACGAGTGTCTGAAAGACTCCTCGAAAATGCAGAAAATAATGCCACAGTCGGGCGTCGGGGCGACACCACATACAGGGCTTATATTTAAAGTGAGAAACGAGTACACGCCACAGTCGGACGTCTGCGCGACGTCTCATAAAGGGCTTATATTGTAGCTCAATAATACAATAGTTCGGGAACATAATTTATCACAAGCATGAGACAAATATAAAGTTAGTCCATCCACAGGAATAACAATAAATCTAAATTTACCACTTGAGCTTGTTCACTGGGGACAAGTTTTTCACACGGATAGATATGGATATAATGTTTACACTACTGATCATGGATACGATGATTTGGAAAGAATTGACTCTGCAGAGTTTGTACTAAACCACAGCCAACGGATTTCAGAAGTCACGGGGACTAGTTCCGTCTACGGTGTTTTGGAAGAAACACGTCTAACTAGTACACACCCAATTCAACCATCCGAAGCCAGGGATCACCCTCGGCAACATTCAAGAAAAACCTTGAGACGGGGAGGCTACAACCTCGCGTAGCATGGGATCAAATTTCTATACGCGCGCTCTAAGGGGGTGCCCCCCCTCTTGGTCCCAACCGGAAACACCCATGCCCCCTGACCGGATGACTGGCTTTAATCCTGGGCCAAGGTACCATCATCCCGGCCTCTCTGTTTGGTGTGTACACGGAAAGAGGTTACCAACTTACTAAACCGCATCCTGGCAATGAGACATGTGGTAGCACAGAAGGGGAAGGAACGGTAACACGGCTCCAACCATGTTAACGTCAGAAAAGTCGGATGACGCAAGGCTGGTATGCTACAACAGTACCACCTTGCTGCCCTTCATGTCACCACATGATTAGGCCACCTCTCATCAGAGGTCATCGCAACTTTGGAACATGCGGGAAAAGAACGATAACGTGGCTCCAACCACGTTAACGTCGGGGAAAGTCGGATGACGCAAGGCTGGTATGCTACAACAGTACCACCTTGCTGCCTTTCATGTCACCACATGATTTGGCCATCTCTCATCAGAGATCATCGCGACTTTGGAACAACCGGGTCGTTGCCTTACAAGCAACGAGGTATGTACCGACACTCATATGCCACGCACAAACTCTCACGTGAACATGTAAAACACCTGTCATATCAAATATTCAAAACATGCTTGCCTGGTTCGGAGAAGTCGGAGTCTAGCTCGGCGAAGTTCGCGGCTCCGTCACCTCTTCCGGAACCTACGGCAATCACGAAACGGGTACTAACGTGAAAACCAACACTTGCACAGAAACTTTTCCAAATATTTTTCAAATAAATCCCATAAAAAACTAGACAAAATTTTAAGATTGTCAAAAAAAGAATCACTCAAAAATACCTTTTTATTAAAAAAGTTATAAAGGTTTCTGTCCAGGGACTTATCTGTAATGAAACAGAAAAGTTCCAGGGTTTTAACTGAGAAAACAGAAAACGCTTCGGATGGGAATGCGCAAGCGCAAAGGAGAAAACGTATTTTGCCCGAAGGCGCCAACAGAAAATGGTTCGCGAATAAAAGAACAGAGGCTGACACGCGGGGTCCACATGTCAGGTTTGAAAAGCTCGCCGGCGCCCGAAGACTGCGGTGGACGCCGGCGTCGAACCACGGCGAGTTAGGGGAAACGGAGGGTACCAAGAGCTTCAGCGTCTTCTTCCGCGTCGGTGGGTGGTGGACTCGTCCAACGGGGAGTACCACGTCGACGGCGACACTATCTCCGGCGGACGGCGGCTCGGGTGAGGATGGGGAACTCCGGTGGAGGGCTGCAAGCTTCAAATTGAAGTGCGGGTCAGAAAGATGGATGCATGGTGAAGCTACTGGTAAGAGAATGGAGGCGGAGGAGCGCACATGGGGGCGAATCGGGCTGGATCCCGTGGCGGGTCGCGGCGGCCGGAGTCGAGGAAGGAGACCTCCTCGGGGCTCTTCCAGTGGCTAGGCGTGCTCTAGGGGGAGTGCAGGGCTGGTGGGTGCTCGAGTTGAAGCTCGGGGCCTCTATTTATAGGCGGATCGACGGGGTGGCCGTGAACGGAGAATCTCCGGCGAGCGATTACGGCGGAGCAGTGGGTTGGCAGGGGGTTTGAGCGGCCAGGCAGCATCAGTGGAGGTTACTGGAATCGTTTTACAGCTAAACGGAGATGGTCTTGGCGTAATGGCGTCGGTCCACGGTGAGGTGACCGCACGGGCTCAACGGCGGCAGAGAGCGCGCTCCACGCCCTGCGGTTCACGACGAGAGCGGCAGCGCATTCGAGGGAGTGGAAGGCCACGCGGCGGGCTCCGGTGGTTTGGGCAGCGCTGGGTGGTGTCGTCGGCGCCGTGTCTCCCGCTGGCGTCCGCAAAGCCGCCGCCGGCGTCGGTCACGGGGCGGCGCACCTTCTGCTGCTCGTCGCCGACGCCCGCAAGGCGCCAGGCGTTCGTGCGGTGCAGGAACAAGGGGGAGGGGACGAGGAGCAAGGCGACTCGGTGGCACCGGCGAGATCGACGTCCTTCTCTGAAGAAAACGACAGCAAGCCACTGACTGAATCTCTGAATTTCTGAACTTGACATAGACAGTGCACTGCAGGTGTTCGACAGAAGGTTTTGGCTATGAGATAAATTTTTCTGGAGCTGTAACTTGGTGAGATGACCACTCAAAGCACCCAGGGGCTGCCTGATTTTACTTGGAATTTTTGGAGAAGGTTTTGAATGAATTTCACTAAATTTGACAAATCTGGTCCAAACTTGCAGCAGGTGTAGTTTGAAAATTTTGAACTGAAGACCAGTGGATCTTCATGGTTCTAGGTTGAGGGTTCAAAGGACTAGGAGGGGAAGAAGGTTTGGTGCCAAAAATCAAGACAGAAAGTGGAGTTCCTTTGTAAATCTCCAAGTGCTAGAAAAGAAGGCAGAAATTTATTTGAATAAAATTTGAATGGAAGTAATCACATGGGGAGGTTCTACTTGCTGGATTTGATGCAAATCATGATCCAAAGGTGAGGAAGTGGTTAGGAGAGAGAGGATTTGCACTAATGCCATGGCAAGAAGGAATTGTTGAAAGTGGCAAAGGACTTTCCAAAAGCCATAGTGCAAATTCAAAAAGATTTTCAAAAGTTATTTTCCCAAATGAAAAACATTTTGTCTTGAGTCCAAAATGAAAAGCAAGAACTTCCAAGACCAAAGGCAGATCTTGGATGAATCCAAACAAAACTTTTTCCATAGAGAGAAATATATGAGAGGGAGAGTTCTCTTGAAGAAATAAAATTAAATCACTCCCCTCAAGTCAAATAAAATCTTTTGAAAAATCCAAATAAAAACTTGGGTGTCACAACACCTACCCCCTTAGGAAAAATCTCATCCTCGAGATTTCTGCTGATCCTCAAATAGATATGGATACTCTGCTCGAAGGGAATCCTCCCTTTCCCATGTAGCTTCATCCTCAGTGTGGTTGCTCCACTGAACCCTGAAAAATCTTGTTGTTTTCTGACGGGTCCTCCGTTCAGACTCTTCTAAAATCTTTACTGGCCTTTCTCTGTAGGTGAGATCTGGTTGCATATCAATGTCCTCATGAGGTACATGTTTTTCTGGGTTGCTCACACATTTTCTTAACTGTGAGACGTGGAACACGTCATGGACGTCTGACAGCTCCTTGGGGAGGTCTAGTTGGTAGGCCACCGTGCCTCTTCGTGCCTTTACACAAAATGGTCCAATAAATCTTGGGCCTAGCTTCCCCTTTATTTTGAACCATTGCAGACCCCTCATAGGAGATACTCGGAGGTATACGGAATCACCAGGTTCAAAGCTGACCTCACGATGCTTCTGATCATAGTAGCTCTTTTGTCGGCTCTGTGCTGTCTTGAGTCTGTCCCTGATTTGTTTAACTTTCTCCTTGGCCTCTTTAAGCATGTCTGGGCCGAAGATACGGCTGTCACCTGTTTCTGACCAATTCAGAGGGGTACGACACCTTCGTCCATACAATGTTTCAAAGGGTGCCATTTGCAAGCTGGCTTGGTAACTGTTGTTGTAAGCAAATTCGGCATACGGCAAACTCTCTTCCCAACTGGATCCATAGGTGAGCACACAGGCTCTTAGCATATCCTCTAGGATCTGGTTCACACGTTCCGTCTGTCCATCAGTCTGAGGGTGGTATGCTGTACTGAAAGCTAGTTGCGTGCCCAGAGCTTGTTGTAGGTGGTCCCAAAATTTGGAGACAAATTGGGTGCCTCGGTCTGATATTATAGTCTTTGGGACTCCGTGCAAACAAACTATACGGGAGAGGTAAAGTTTTGCTAGTCTTTGGGTGGAGTAGGTAGTCTTCACGGGAATGAAATGAGCAACCTTGGTTAGTCGGTCTGTGATGACCCATATGGCGTCATTCCCACGCTGTGATCGGGGTAATCCGACGATGAAATCCATTCCTATTTCATCCCATTTCCACTCTGGTATCCTGTTTGGTTGGAGTAGCCCTGCTGGCTTTTGATGCTCGGCCTTGATGCGCTGACACGAATCGCAACAAGCAATGAATGTGGCTATATCTCTTTTCATACCGTGCCACCAAAATCTTTCCTGAATGTCCTTGTACATTTTGGTTCCTCCAGGATGAATCGAGTATGGAGCGGTGTGGCTCTCCGTCAAGATCTGTTGCTTGAGTTCCTCAATGTTAGGTACGCAAAGTCTGTCTCGGTACCATAATGTTCCTTCACTGTCGGTGACGAACTCTGAAGTCTTACTAAGATTCATTTTCTTCTTTATGCCTTCGATGCTGGGATGTCCCTGCTGAGCCTTCTTGATTTGTTCCACCAGGGTGGGTTGTATCTCCAGGTTCGATACGGTGCCCTCAGAGACTAACATCATGTTGAGCCTAGCGAACTCTCGCTGAAACTCAGGCCTCAAGTTTTGCGGACCGTCATTGTCCGTGCTGGGGTTTCGACTAAGGGCATCGGCCACTACATTTGCTTTCCCTGGGTGGTAGTGAATGCCGACGTCATAGTCCTTGACCAGTTCTAACCAGCGTCGTTGGCGTAAATTTAGCTCCGGCTGTGTGAAAATATATTTGAGGCTCTTATGGTCTGTATATATTTCACAGCGATTTCCCAACAGAAAGTGCCTCCACTCCTTGAGTGCATGTATGACTGCTGCTAGCTCCAGGTCATGTGTTGGGTAATTTTCCTCATGTTTTCGTAGTTGCCTGGAGGCATATGCGACAACCTTGCCATCCTGCATTAGCACGCATCCGAGACCTTTTCGGGACGCGTCACAATACACTTCAAAGCTCTTGTGTATGTCTGGCACAGTTAAGACTGGTGCGGTTGTCAGCTTCTTCTTGAGTTCTTGGAAGCTCTGCTCGCATGCTTCCGTCCATACAAATTTCTGGTCCTTCTTGAGTAACTGTGTTATAGGTTTTGCCACAGTGGAGAACCCTTCAATAAATCTCCTGTAATACCCGGCCATTCCCAGAAAACTCCGCACATCAGTAACATTGGCGGGTGGCTTCCAGTCCAGTATGGCCTTGACTTTTTCCGGGTCTACGGCCACGCCTTCTTGGTTCAGTATATGGCCCAAGAAACCAACTTGCCTTAGCCAAAATTCGCACTTGCTAAATTTGGCGTACAACTGATGTTTGCTCAATTCTCCCAAAACAATTCTGAGGTGCTCAGCATGCTCTTCTGGTGTCCTTGAGTAAACCAGAATGTCATCAATGAATACCACCACAAATTTGTCCATGAATTTCATGAATACTTTGTTCATGAGGTGGACAAAATATGCGGGGGCGTTCGTTAGTCCAAAAGGCATCACTGTAAACTCGTATAACCCATATCTGGAAGTGAATGCTGTCTTGGGGATATCTTCTGTCCGTACCTTCAGTTGATGGTATCCCGATCTCAAATCGATCTTTGAAAATACCTTGGCTTGTGCGAGCTGGTCAAACAAATCATTTATCCGTGGCATTGGATATTTGTTTTTGATGGTGACCATATTGAGGGCTCGATAGTCTATGCACAGCCTCAGTGTCCCATCCTTCTTCTTGGCGAACAACACTGGCGAACCCCAAGGTGAGGAGCTGGCTCGAATAAATCCTTTGTCCAACAACTCCTTTATCTGCTTCTTCAACTCCACCAATTCTGAGGGTGCCATTCTATATGTCTTCTTATAGATGGGAGCGGTGCCAGGTGCTAGTTCAATGCTGAATTCTATCTCTCGGTCTGGTGGCATGCCTGGTAGTTCTTCCGGGAACACATCAGGAAACTCGCATACCACTGGAACCTTTCTCAGTTCCGCAATGTCCATTTTGTTCAGTTTTGGTTTCTGCGATCGTGGCCTTTCTCGAGTGGAAACTCTTATAGTCTTGCCGTGATGGTGAGTGAGAATCACCGTTCGATTGAAGCAGTCGATGAATCCTTTGTTGGTGGTTAACCAGTCCATCCCTAAAATGACATCCAGTCCTTTACTTTCCAACACGATGAGATTCGCGTGGAATGGTAGGCCTTCGAACTCAATGATCACTCCTTGGCAGTAACCTTGGGCGATTTGCTTATTTCCGGGGGACTTGATGATCATAGATTTTTCCAAGGGAAGTATCGGAAAACCGTGTTGCGAAACAAAACTCTTCGAAACGAACGAATGGGAAGCTCCAGAATCAAACAAAACCGTGGCAGGTACTGTGTTGACAGGGAACGTACCGAGCACGATGTCTGGGGTATTCTGCGCTTCTTCCCTGGTCACATGGTTCAGGTGACCCTTCCTGTGGTTGTTGCTGGGGTTGAAGTTGTTGCACTTGGGGGCTGGATTGTTTCCACCATTGTTCGGCTTGGGTGCCGAGTCTCTTGGCTTCGGGCACTGTTTAGCATAATGCCCTTGTTGACCACAAGCATAGCAGGTGACCCCTGGACGGTATGTGTACTCCTTATCCCTGGCATGAAATTGTCCGACGGGCCTTGGCTCAGTAGTCGTGGATCTCCTTGTGTCTGTCCTTGGGACCTCAGTCTTGCCTCGGTTGCTGCGGGCAAGAGTCGTCTTGTCCCTCTTTCGCTTGCGGATATCTTCCAGACTACGACGCTCATTCTCCAGGGTGATGGCCTTGTCCACCAGCGTCTTAAAATCCGGAAAGGTGTGTACAACCAGTTGGCATCTTAGCGCTGGTGCCAGGCCGTCCAGGAATTTTTCCATCTTCTAGCTTTCTGTCATGTGCTCGTCGTAGGCATAACGAGACAGCTGGGTGAACTGACCATTGTACTCTGTCACTGACATGCCTCTTTGCTTCAGGTCATCAAACTCTCTCTTCTTGATCTTTAGGATGCTCCTGGGGATGTGTGCCCCATGGAAGCCTTCCTTGAACTCTTCCCAGGTGATGTTGTGTTCCCTGGGATGCATGTGTAGGAAGTTTTCCCACCATGCTGCGGCTGCTCCAGTAAGGTAGTGTGGTGCATAAAGCACCTTCTCATGATCTGAGCACTGAGCAATAATCAGTTTCCTTTCAATCTCACGAAGCCAATCATCGGCTTCCAGCGGTCTGTCGGTGTGAGCAAAAGTTGAGGGGCGAGTCTTCTGTAACTCAGATAACTTGGAATGGGGTTGATAGGGTTCATGCTGGTTCCCATGTTGATGACATGGTTCATCATCTCTTGGTGCTGTTGCTGGCTTTGCTCGAAGAGACGACATACTTGAGACAGTGCTGCTTCGCTGTCTTGTTGGCTGGACTGACCCTGAGTGAAATTGTTGCTGGTCTGTGTCCCGTAAACCTCTTCTGGCTGATTGGGCATGGAGCGAGTCCACGGGCGAGACATTTTTCCAGTCTGGGGTATTATTTTCAAAACCCATGAGAAAAACTGTGTAGCACAAGAAAAATCTCACAAAGGCAATAATCAAAAGGCTTCAAGGTTTTCAAAGAAACACAAATGATTTTTCATGGAGAAGAAGTGCTTAACATAAACCTTACAAGCGAAAAGCAAACACAAGATACAGCACTCAGGATGCGTGCACACATCCTGACATGTTATTATAAAACTAGCGTACTACTCCGGAAGGCAGCAAACACACCAATACAAACTAGCGTACAGATAAAACAACACATCATACAAGCAGGCATAATACGCGGCTACTCGGTGCTCTCAGTCGGAGATGGTGAAGATCTCCTTCCCCTTGCCGATGGCAAGGCTCAGCGGTCCAGGAGAATCAACCTCCTCCTCTCTAGCTGGCTCCTGGCGCGTGACGCTGCGCTGCGGTGATGGTGCGGGGGCGACTGGTGGTAGAGCGCGTGCGGCAGGCGGTGCGGCTCTGATTGGAGTAGGAGCGATGACTCGGTCGAACTCCTCAGTGGTAGGCAGACGGCGAGCAGTGGCCAAAACGGCCGGTGCATACGAGGCTGAAGATGAGACGAATGTCAGAGGCGGCGCCGTGTGGAGGAGCTCCTTCCTGCTGGCAGGACCGCCCCAGACTACGTCCATGCGGGCAGCCACAAGATCATCTACGAGGTTGTCGAAAGACTCCTCCAGAGCCTTGAGATACTCCACAACCATCTCGATGGCTTCATCTCTTTCTCCCCGATGGCAGGCGAACGCATAGTGGCTGGTGTAGGGCACATGGCATGGAAGGTAGCGGTAGCGACGAGTCTTCATCGTAGGAAGGATGTCCCGAAGGCGAGCTATCGCCTCACGGGCGGCCATCTGCATGGCATGCCTCTCCGTAGGCATGGCCCTTCCCACAAAACGGAAGTGGCGTGCAGCAGAACGTCCTCCCTTGAACTGCACCACAGCTTGGTGCATAGACACGTCGTCACTGAGCTTGTGTTGATAGAGTGTGAACTCCGGGCGAGCTGCTGGCCCGATCGCGAGCTTGGTGATGGAGACGAGGAGCTTGACAAACCCCTCGGGTACGTTGGTGAACACTCGATTCTCACAGCTGCTGCCAGCCATCTACAAAAGTAGGCAAAAATTCTGAGTAGTCATTTCATAAATTTATGATGACCAACAGAAAATAGCTACAATTGCAAAAATGCTGAAAAAGCACAAAACGCTAATAACCGATTAGCGCTCGCACCTAGTGGCTTCCTACAGTCAGCCTGGCTCTGATACCAAGCTTGTCATGACCGGTTTTTCAATAAAATAATTATTGAGAGACCAACCCCTTTTACGGACCAGCGAGGAAGAATTCCTTCTCACTGATAGACAATATCTTGGTCACAGAAGAAAAAATACCAGGAGTACTAAATATAATACAAGGTTGAGCATAGACTGCCCAACACTTTATTACATGCACGCCGCTAAAACAAGACGGCGGATAGGGTGGCAAACTACTAACTCACGATAATAACGGTGGTGGAAATATCATCGCGAAGCGAGTGATATGATTCCAGAAGACTACAACTCTTCGAGCGTCGGAGTGAGGCTCGAGGAGACTTATTGCGGGTGGCGGAAGCGTATACGATACAAGTGACCAATATCCGGGATCGCGCAGGACTGACTGGGACTCCTCTAGGCATCGGACGCGCTATCAAACTCTTCATCCAAGAGATCGCCTTCGTCAACATCTGGCCAAATCAACAAGCCAGGTGAGTACTATGAAAGTACTCGCAAGACAGTTCGGACATAAGATATAACGAATGCAACATGAAGCATATGAACAAGTTAACCAGTGCGATCAGACATAGAGATAATAAATACTGGGTTCCAAGCGAGGGTCTGAATGATGCCCCGAGCGGAAACTGCAGAATAGTAATACTGGTGCCAAACGAGTGTCTGAAAGACTCCTCGAGCGGAAAATGCGGAATAATAATACAGGTGCCAAACGAGTGTCTGAAAGACTCCTCGAGCGGAAACTGCAGAATAGTAATACTAGTGCCAAACGAGTGTCTGAAAGACTCCTCGAGCGGAAAATGCGGAATAATAATACAGGTGCCAAACAAGTGTCTGAAAGACTCCTCGAGCGGAAAATGCGGAATAATAATACAGGTGCCAAACAAGTGTCTGAAAGACTCCTCGAGCAGAAAATGCGGAATAATAATACAGGTGCCAAATGAGTGTCTGAAAGACTCCTCGAGAGGAAAATGCAGAAAAATAATGCCACAGTCGGGCGTCGGGGCGACACCATATACAGGGC
Organism: Triticum aestivum; assembly: GCF_018294505.1. NCBI lineage: Eukaryota > Viridiplantae > Streptophyta > Magnoliopsida > Poales > Poaceae > Triticum > Triticum aestivum. Next base: position 370,376,855 of record NC_057802.1, read on the forward strand.
TTATATTTAAAGTGAGAAACGAGTACACGCCACAGTCGGACGTCTGCGCGACGTCTCATAAAGGGCTTATATTGTAGCTCAATAATACAATAGTTCAGGAACATAATTTATCACAAGCATGAGACAAATATAAAGTTAGTCCATCCACAGGAATAACAATAAATCTAAATTTACCACTTGAGCTTGTTCACTGGGGACAAGTTTTTCACACGGATAGATATGGATATAATGTTTACACTACTGATCATGGATACGATGATTTGGAAAGAATTGACTCTGCAGAGTTTGTACTAAACCACAGCCAACGAATTTCAGTAGTCACGGGGACTAGTTCCGTCTACGGTGTTTTGGAAGAAACACGTCTAACCAGTACACACCCAATTCAACCACCCGAAGCCAGGGATCACCCTCGGCAACATTCAAGAAAAACCTTGAGACGGGGAGGCTACAACCTCGCGTAGCATGGGATCAAATTTCTATACGCGCGCTCTAAGGGGGTGCCCCCCCTCTCGGTCCCAACCGGAAACACCCATGCCCCCTGACCGGATGACTGGCTTTAATCCTGGGCCAAGGTACCATCATCCCGGCCTCTTTGTTTGGTGTGTACACGGAAAGAGGTTACCAACTTACTAAACCGCATCCTGGCAATGAGACATGTGGTAGCACGGAAGGGGAAGGAACGGTAACACGGCTCCAACCATGTTAACGTCGGAAAAGTCGGATGACGCAAGGCTGGTATGCTACAACAGTACCACCTTGCTGCCATTCATGTCACCACATGATTAGGCCACCTCTCATCAGAGGTCATCGCAACTTTGGAACATGCGGGAAAAGAATGATAACGTGGCTCCAACCACGTTAACGTCGGGGAAAGTCGGATGACGCAAGGCTGGTATGCTACAACAGTACCACCTTGCTGCCTTTCATGTCACCACATGATTTGGCCATCTCCCATCAGAGATTATCGCGACTTTGGAACAACCGGGTCGTTGCCTTACAAGCAACGAGGTATTTACCGATACTCATATGCCACGCACAAACTCTCACGTGAACATGTAAAACACCTGTCGTATCAAATGCTCAAAACATGCTTGCCTGGTTCGGAGAAGTCGGAGTCTAGCTCGGCGAAGTTCGCGGCTCCGTCACCTCTTCCGGAACCTACGGCAATCACGAAACGGGTACTAACGTGAAAACCAACACTTGCACAGAAACTTTTCCATATATTTTTCAAATAAATCCCATAAAAAACTAGACAAAATTTGAAGATTTTCAGAAAAAGAATCACTCAAAAATACCTTTTTATTAAAAAGTTATAAAGGTTTCTGTCCAGGGACTTATCTGTAATGAAACAGAAAAGTTCCAGGGTTTTAACTGAGAAAACAGAAAACGCTTCGGTTGGGAATGCGCAAGCGCAAAGGAGAAAACGTATTTTGCCCGAAGGCGCCAACAGAAAACGGTTCGCGAATAAAAGAACAGAGGCTGACACGCGGGGTCCACATGTCAGGTTTGAAAAGCTCGCCGGCGCCCGAAGACTGCAGTGGACGCCGGCGTTGAACCACGGCGAGTTAGGGGAAACGGAGGGTACCAAGAGCTTCAGCGTCTTCTTCCGCGTCGGTGGGTGGTGGACTCGTCCAACGGGGAGTACCACGTCGACGGCGACACTATCTCCGGCGGACGGCGGCTCGGGTGAGGATGGGGAACTCCGGTGGAGGGCTGCAAGCTTCAAATTGAAGTGCGGGTCAGAAAGATGGATGCATGGTGAAGCTACTGGTAAGAGAATGGAGGCGGAGGAGCGCACACGGGGGCGAATCGGGCTGGATCCCGTGGCGGGTCGCGGCGGCCGGAGTCGAGGAAGGAGACCTCCTCGGGGCTCTTCCAGTGGCTAGGCGTGCTCGAGGGGGAGTGCAGGGCTGGTGGGTGCTCGAGTTGAAGCTCGGGGCCTCTATTTATAGGCGGATCGACGGGGTGGCCGTGAACGGAGAATCTCCGGCGAGCGATTACGGCGGAGCAGTGGTTTGGCAGGGGGTTTGAGCGGCCAGGCAGCATCAGTGGAGGTTACTGGAATCGTTTTACAGCTAAACGGAGATGGTCTTGGCGTAATGGCGTCGGTCCACGGTGAGGTGACCGCACGGGCTCAACGGCGGCAGAGAGCGCGCTCCGCGCCCTGCGGTTCAAGACGAGAGCGGCAGCGCATTCGGGGGAGTGGAAGGCCACGCGGCGGGCTCCGGTGGTTTGGGCGGCGCTGGGTGGCGTCGTCGGCGCCGTGTCTCCCGCTGGCGTCCGCAAAGCCGCCGCCGGCGTCGGTCACGGGGCGGCGCACCTTCTGCTGCTCGTCGCCGACGCCCGCAAGGCGCCAGGCATTTGTGCGGTGCAGGAACAAGGGGGAGGGGACGAGGAGCAAGGCGACGCGGTGGCACTGGCGAGATCGACGTCCTTCTCTGAAGAAAACGACAGCAAGCCACTGACTGAATCTCTGAATTTCTGAACTTGACATAGACAGTGCACTGCAGGTGTTCGACAGAAGGTTTTGACTATGAGATAAATTTTTCTGGAGCTGTAACTTGGTGAGATGACCACTCAAAGCACCCAGGGGCTGCCTGATTTTACTTGGAATTTTTGGAGAAGGTTTTGAATGAATTTCACCAAATTTGACAAATCTGGTCCAAACTTGCAGCAGGTGTAGTTTGAAAATTTTGAACTGAAGACCAGTGGATCTTCATGGTTCTAGGTTGAGGGTTCAAAGGACTAGGAGGGGAAGAAGGTTTGGTGCCAAAAATCAAGACAGAAAGTGGAGTTCCTTTGTAAATCTCCAAGTGCTAGAAAAGAAGGCAGAAATTTATTTGAATAAAATTTGAATGGAAGTAATCACATGGGGAGGTTCTACTTGCTGGATTTGATGCAAATCATGATCCAAAGGTGAGGAAGTGGTTAGGAGAGAGAGGATTTGCACTAATGCCATGGCAAGAAGGAATTGTTGAAAGTGGCAAAGGACTTTCCAAAAGCCATAGTGCAAATTCAAAAAGATTTTCAAAAGTTATTTTCCCAAATGAAAAACATTTTGTCTTGAGTCCAAAATGAAAAGGAAGAACTTCCAAGACTAAAGGCAGATCTTGGATGAATCCAAACAAAACTTTTGCCATAGAGAGAAATATACGAGAGGGAGAGTTCTCTTGAAGAAAAAAATTAAATCACTCCCCTCTAGTCAAATAAAATCTTTTGAAAAATCCAAATAAAAACTTGGGTGTCACACAAATCAACTATCACCGTAAGCTATCCCAAAGGTCTTACTTGGCACAAGCACTAAATAAAACATAAAACCACATCTAACCAGAGACTAGATGAATTATTTATTGCAAAGCAGAACCTAAAAAGCAAAAACAAAAATAAAATTGGGTTGCCTCCCAACAAGCGCTATTGTTTAACGCCCTTAGCTAGGCATTGAGATTTCGATGATGCTCACATGAAAGACAAGATCTGAAGCGTAAGGAGAGCATCATAAAACACGTGACAAACACATCTAAGTCTAACATACTTCCTATGCATAGGCATTTTATAAGCAAACACATTACCAAGGCAAGCAAAAACTAGCATATGCAAGGAAGAAGAAATAGATGATAGCAATCTCAACATGAAGAGAGGAAATTTAGTAACATGAAAATTTCTACAACCATATTTTCCTCTCTCATAATAATTACATGTAGGATCATAAGAAAATACAACAATATAGCTATCACATAACATATTCTCAACACGATCCACATGCATGCAAAGTTGACACTCCTCCAAAATAGTGGGATTAATATTAACTAGAGTCATGACCTCTCCAAACCCACTTTTATCAAAAAAAATCATAGGATTGAACATACTCCAAATATGTGGGATCTAAAGTTGACTCTCTTCCAAACCCACTTTCAATATTATTGCAAACATTATTATCAATCTCATATTCATCATGGGGCTTAAATAAATTTTCAAGATCATAAGAAGAATCACCCCAATCATGATCATTGCAACAAGTAGTGGACATAGCAAAACTAGCATCCCCAAGCTTAGGGTTTTGCATATCATTAACACAATTGACATTAATAGAATTTATAGTAACATCATTGCAATCATGCTTTTCATTCAAGGAGCTATCGTGAATCACTTTATAATTTTCTTCTTTCAACACTTCATCACAATTTTCAGATTCACGAATTTCGAGAAAAAACCTCATAAAGATAATCTACTGCACTCAAATCACTAGAAATTGGTTCATCATAATTGGATGTCTCAAAAAGATTAGCAAGTGGATGAGGATAAACTTTTAGCAAGCGAAGATGCAAGCAAAAACAAGGCACATGGTAACACAAGCAAACAAATGATCGAACGCAAATTAGGCGAATAAAAAGGCAAATATTTTTGAAAATCATTTTAGAAGTGGGGGAGAGAAAAATGAGAGGAGAATGGCGAATAATGTAATGCAAGAGATGAGAGTTTATGATGGTTACTTGGTATGTCTTGACTTGGCGTAGATCTCCCCGGCAACGACGCCAGAAATTCTTCCTGCTTCTTCTTGAGCTTGCGTTGGTTTTTCCCTTGAAGAGGAAAGGGTGATGTAGCAAAGTAGAGATAAGTATTTCCCTCAGTTTGAGAACCAAGGTATCAATCCAGTAGGAGACAACACACAAATCACCGAATACCTGCACAAACAATCAAACAACTTGCACCCAACGCGATAAAGGGGTTGTCAATCCCTTCATGGTTACTTGCAAAAGTGAGATCTGATAGAGATAGATAAATGATAAAGTAAATATTTTCGGTATTTTTTGGGTTTATAGATCGAAAAGTAAAATATTGCAAAATAGTAGATCGGAAACTTATATGATGGAAAATAGAAACTTATATGATGGAAAATAGACCCGGGGGCCATAGGTTTCACTAGAGGCTTCTCTCAAGGTAGAAAATAATATGGTGGGTGATGTCTACTACACAACCTTCTTCTTGTAGACGTTGTTGGGCCTCCAAGTGCAGAGGTTTGTAGGACAGTAGCAAATTTCCCTCAAGTGGATGACCTAAGGTTTATCAATCTGTGGGAGGCGTAGGATGACGATGGTCTCACTCAAACAACCCTGCAACCAAATAGCAAAGAGTCTCTTGTGTCCCCAACACACCCAATACAATGGTAAATTGTATAGGTGCACTAGTTCGGCGAAGAGATGGTGATACAAGTGCAATACGGATGGTAGATATAGTTTTTTTAATCTAAGAATATAAAAACAACAAGGTAGCAAGTGGTAAAAGTGAGCGAAAATGGTATTGCAATGCTTCGAAACAAGGCCTAGGGTTCATACTTTCACTAGTGCAAGTTCTCTCAACAAGGATAAGATAATTAGATCAGATAACAATCCCTCAAGATGCAACAAAGAGTCACTCCAAAGTCACTAATAGAGGAGAACAAACGAAGAGATTATTGTAGGGTACGAAACCACCTCAAAGTTATTCTTTCCGATCAATCCATTGGGCTATTCCTATAAGTGTCACAAACAACCCTAGAGTTCGTAGTAAAATAACACCTTAAGACACAAATCAACCAAAATCCTAATGTCACCTAGATACTCCAATGTCACCTCAAGTAACCGCGGGTATGATTATACGATATGCATCACACAATCTCAGATTCATCTAATCAACCAACAAAAAGAACGTCAAAGAGTGCCCCAAAGTTTCTACCAGAGAGTCAAGACGAAAACGTGTGCCAACCCCTATGCATAGATTCCCAAGGTCACGTAACCCACAAGTTGATCACCAAAACATACATCAAGTGAATCAATAGAATACCCCATTATCACCACGGGTATCCCACGCAAGACATACATCAAGTGTTCTCAAATCCTTAAAGACTAAATCCGATAAGATAACTTCAAAGGGAAAACTCAATCCATTACAAGAGATAGAGGGGGAGAAACATCATAAGATCCAACTATAATAGCAAAGCTCGCGATACATCAAGGTCGTGCCAAATCAAGAACACGAGAGAGAGATCAAACACATAGCTACTGGTACATACCCTCAGCCCCGATGGTGAACCACTCCCTCCTCGTCATGGAGAGCGCCAGGATGATGAAGATGGCCACCGGTGATGATTCCCACTCTCGCAGGGTGCCGGAAGAGGGTCCCGATTGGTTTTTGGTGGCTACAGAGGCTTGCGGCGGCGGAACTCCCGATCAAGGTTTCTTTTCGGGGGTTTCTGTATTTATAGGAATTTTTGGCGTCGGTCTCACGTCATGGGGGTCTCCGAGTCATCCACGAGGCAGGGGGCTTCTTTTGGTCCATAAAAAATCATAAAAAATTGGCACGTCAATTGGACTTCGTTTGGTATTCCTTTTCTGTAAAACTCAAAAACAAGGAAAAAAATAGAAACTGGCACTGGGTTCTAGGTTAATAGGTTAGTCCCAAAAATCATATAAAATAGCATATAAATGCATATAAAACATCCAAGATGGATAATATAATAGCATAGAACAATCAAAAATTATAGATACGTTGGAGACGTATCAAGCATCCCCAAGCTTAATTCCTGGTCGTCCTCGAGTAGGTAAATGATAAAAACAGAATTTTTGACGTGGAATGCTACCTAACATATTTATCAATGTAATCTTCTCTTTATTGTGGCAAGAATATCCAGATCCATAAGATTCAAAACAAAAGTTTAATATTGACAAAAAAAAAATAATACTTCTAGCATACTAACAAAGCAATCATGTCTTCTCAAAATAACATGGCCAAAGAAAGCTATCCTTACAAAATCATATAGTCTGGCTATGATCTATCTTCATCACACAAAATATTTAAATCATGCACAACCCCGGTTTCAGCCAAGCAATTGTTTCATACTTTAGTATTCTCAATCTTTTTCAACTTTCACGCAATACATGAGCGTGAGCCATGGACATAGGTGGAATAGAATGGTGGTTGTGGAGAAGACAGTCTCACATCAACTAGGCGTATCAACGGGCTATGGAGATGCCCATCAATAGATATCAATGTGAGTGAGTAGGGATTGCCATGCAACGGATGCACTAGAGCTATAAGTATATGAAAGCTCAAAAAGAAACTAAGTGGGTGTGCATCCAACTTGCTTGCTCATGAAGACCTAGGGCATTTGAGGAAGCCCATCATTGGAATATACAAGCCAAATCCTATAATGAAAATTCCCACTAGTATATGAAAGTGACAACATAGGAGACTCTCTATCATGAAGATCATGGTGCTACTTTGAAGCACAAGTGTGGTAAAAGGATAGTAGCATTGCCCTTCTCTCTTTTTCTCTTTGTTTTCTCTTTTTTTGGGGGCCCTCTCTCTTTTTGGCCTCTTTTTTTTCGTCCGGAGTCTCAACCCGACTTGTGGGGGAATCATAGTCTCCATCATCCTTTCCTCACTGGGACAATGCTCTAATAATGATGATCATCACACTTTTATTTACTTACAACTCAAGAATTACAACTCAATACTTAGAACAAAATATGACTCTATATGAATGCCTCCGACGGTGTACCGGGATGTGCAATGAATCAAGAGTGACATGTATGAAAGAATTATGAACGGTGGCTTTGCCACAAATATGATGTCAACTACATGATCATGCAAAGCAATATGACAATGATGGAGCGTGTCATATTAAACAGAACGACGGAAAGTTGCATGGCAATATATCTTCGAATGGCTATGGAAATGCCATAATAGGTAGGTATGGTGGCTGTTTTGAGGAGGGTAAATGATGGGTGTATGGTACTGGCGAAAGTTGCGCGGCACAAGAAAGGCTAGCAATGGTGGAAGGGTGAGAGTGCGTATAATCCATGGACTCAACATTAGTCATAAAGAACTCACATACTTATTGCAAAAATCTATTAGTCATCGAAACAAAGTACTACATGCATGCTCCTAGGGGAAGGGTTGGTATGAGTTCACCATCGTGCGATCCCGACCTCCACTCATAAGGAAGACAATCAATAAATAAATCATGCTACAACTTCATCACATAACGGTTCACCATACGTGCATGCTACGGGAATCACAAACTTTAACACATGTATCTCTGAAATTCACAATTTCTCCACTAGCATGATTCTAATATCACCATCTTCATATCTCAAAACAATCATAAAGAATCAAACTTCTCATAGTATTCAATGCACTTTATATGAAAGTTTTTATTATATCCCTCTTGGATGCCTATCATATTAGGACTAAATTTATAACCAAACAAAATTACCATGCTGTTTAAGACTCTCAAAATAATATAAGTGAAGCATGAGAGTTCATCTATTTCTTCAAAATAAAACCACCGCCGTGCTCTAAAACATATAAGTGAAGCACTAGAGCAAACGACAAACTACTCCGAAAAGGATATAAGTGAAGATCAATGAGTAGTTGAATAATTATGTAACTATGTGAAGACTCTCCAACATTTAAGAATTTCAGATCTTGTTATGTTATTCAAATAGCAATAAAAAAAATAAAAAAAATGACGCTCCAAGCAAAACACATATCCTGTGGTGAATAAAAATATAGCTCCAAGTAAGGTTACCGATGAACGAAGACGAAAGAGGGGATGCCTTCCGGGGCATCCCCAAGCTTAGGCTCTTGGTTGTACTTGAATATTACCTTGGGGTGCCTTGTGCATCCCCAAGATTAGGATCTTTCCACTCTTTATTCCATAGTCCATCGAATCTTTACCCAAAACTTGAAAACTTCACAACACAAAACTCAACAGAAAACTCGTAAGCTCCGTTAGTATAAGGAAATGAAAACACCACTTTTGGTACTGTTGTGAACTAATTATTTATTTATATTGGTGTAATATCTACTGTATTCCAACTTCTCTATGGTTCATACCCTCCGATACTACTCATAGATTCATCAAAATAAGCATACAACACATAGAAAACAGAATCTGTCAAAAAAACAGAACAGTCTGTAGTAATCTGTAACTCCCGAATACTTCTGTAACTCCAAAAATTCTGAAATAAATTGGTGGACGTGAGGAATTTGTCTATTAATATTCTGCAAAAATAATCAACTTAAAATCACTCTTATGTAAAAAAATTACAGCTAATCTCGTGAGCGCAAAGTTTCTGTTTTTTACAGCAAGATCACATTAACTTTCACCCAAGTCTTCCTAAAGGTTCTACTTGGCACTTTATTGAAAAAAAGCTATAAAACATGATTAATACAGTATCTTAATCATGTGGATACACAAAAACAGTAGGGGTAAATATTGGGTTGTCTCCCAACAAGCGCTTTTCTTTAATGCCTTTGTAGCTAGGCATGACGATTTCAATGATGCTCACATAAAAGATAAGAATTGAAACATAAAGAGAGCACCATGAAGAATATGACTAACATATTTAAGCCTAAACCACTTCCTATGCATAGGGATTTTGTGATCAAACAATTTATGGGAACAAGAATCAACTAGCATAGGAAGACAAAACAAGCATAACTTCAAAACTTTTAACACATAGAGAGGAAACTTGATATTATTGCAATTCCTACAAGCATATATTCCACCCTCATAATAATTTTCAGTAGAATCATGAATAAATTCAACAATATAACCATCACATAAAGCATTATTTTCATGATCTACAAGCATAGAAAATTTACTTCTCTCCACATAAGCAAAATTCTTCTCATTCGGAATAGTGGGAGTATCATAAGAAACTCGAATAATATAAGTTGTTTACAAATTAAAAGAGTAATGTTCAGAAAAAGGGTAATCATAATCATGACAAGTTTTGTAAATATAATCAGCACTACTTTTTATAACATAAGTATCATCACAATAATCATCATAAGTAACAACTTTGTTCTCATCATAATCAATTGAAACCTCTTCCAAGATAGTGGAATCATTACTAAATAAAGTCATGACCTCTCCAAAAGATTCAACATCCTCCAAAATAGTGGGATCATTACTTCCTAAAGTTGACACTCTTCCAAACCCACTTTCATCAATATAATCATCATAAATAGGAGGCATGCTATCATCATAATAAATTTGCTCATCAAAACTTGGGAGACTAAAAATATCATCTTCATTAAACATATCATCCCCAAGCTTGGGCCTTTTCATATCATAAGCATAATCACTCTCATCATTAATAGTATGGATAGCACCAATAGTATAGCAATTATCATCATCACAATGAGTAATAGGAGTAACATCATTTGGAAGGGATACCTTTTTACCTTTGCTTCTCCGTCTTTTCTTTTTCTTCTTCACATTAACTATGGGTTTAATCCTCTTTTTGGAGCTCCTTATTAATGAGATTGGTTGAATAGAAGGCTCCTCCTCGTTACCTAATTCATCATAAGAAAGAATAGGAGGATATTGGGAAATCTCTTCCCTTTCATTAGTATTCTCTTCATCTTCTATTTGTTTTCTTGTCTTTATGTAATTGGCAATATAAGGATTTTCAATGCAATTCACCGCACAATACATATAAATTTCCTCTAGATCAAAATCAAGAACTTTATCAAGGAAAAATTCTGGAATATCCTTAGTTATACGTTTCATTTCTTCATAACCCACAAGAAAACTAAGTACATTATGATGCGCAAGGGAAATCAAGTCATCACAATTTTTGGACACGATACGATCATGAAACAATTTGCATTGGAGATTTAAATGATCACGTTCATTGCAAAGTTCACAAGGATGGCAAAGAATGTTTAAATTTTCAGCACAAGCATCTAGCCTCTCTTGCAACCATTTAGTTTCTAAATACTTATGCCTCTAGCAAAATATATCTTCCCTATTTGGTGTGTACTTGCAAACTCTATGCACTCCACAAAAATTGACATGCTTATAAGAGAAATTTTCATCATGACTAGTGCAATCATCATTAGTACTACGGATATTCAAAGAGTTCATACTAACAACATTGCAATCATGCTCATCATTCAAAGATTGTATGCCAAACATTTTATTGCATTCTTCTTCTAACATTTTGGCACAATTATCGGAATCCTTATTTTCACGAAAGATATTAAAAAGATGAAGCATATTAGGCACCCTCAATTCCATTTTTTTGTAGTTTTCTTTTATAAACTAAACTAGAGATAAAACAAGAAACTAAAAGATTCTGTCGGTGTACAAAAGTAAGGGTCCCTTTTTGCACCCCTTTACTTGTGCGCGGGCGGTCGCAGCCCCACGTCCCTGGCCACGCTTGGCGGGGCAGACGAAGCAAAGGCACAAGACGACCAGACCAACGCCAAGCCGGAGACACAAAGAGCAGAACGGCGAGGTGGACTCCCCCGGCAAGGTCCTTGCCGGGGCGGCCTCCACAGCCCTGGCAAGAGCCTTGCCGGGCAACTTGCCCAACGCTAGCAGGGCTGCCGCCCTCGAGCCTGAGAGTTCCGACGCCCTCAACCACATTGGAACCAAAGCTCGGGAGGCGCCTCCATGGTGGCATGCAGATCTTTGTGAAGACCAAGAACATACAAGACTAGATGCATAACCAGAAGACAAAGATCCTCGGCAAGATCCTTGCCAAGGATACCCACGAGACCCCCCGGCAAGCCCCTTGCCGGGGATGACCACGACGCCATGGCTAGACCCTTGCCGGGGCCCCGGCAAGACTCTTGCCGAAGACATCCGGGGGGCCACAGCCAGGCCCACATCTGCCAAAGCTCCACCGCCATTCCCATGCAGCTGCCAGCCCACCAACTAAGCGAACACCTGCGTGGCGTCGTGCAGCCTCTAGGCCAACTCAGCAAGCACCTGCGTGGTGGCATGCAGATCTTCGTGAAGGCTCTGCCACCGCACCAACTCAGCAGCCAGCCAGCTAGCGTGGCACTACTCGCCTCGTCAGTTCGGATGCGCGTCGAAGCCAGGCGAGGCGGCGACATATGGGACGAGCTTCCTTGCCGTCCCCGATAAAGCAAGAAGGCCACGTCGGTAGCGCATTAAATGCGTTTATCCTACGGTGCCAGAGGATAGACTCGATCACTCTATAGCTTTCCACCTCTTGTGTGCCACTGTGGCAGCCTTTTGTCTATAAAAGGAGGCCCGCGGCGTACTAAGAGAGGATTCGGACTTTTCTGACCTTGCACGCCTTATAGCTAGTCCAAGAACACCAGATAAACAGAAACCAGCAGGAGTAGGGTATTACGCGTCTCTTGCGGCCCGAACCTGGATAACCCCCCCGGTGTTGATCTCTCAATCCCGCTCTTTCCACAGCCCCGCGCCCGCCAACCGTAGCAAAAGGGATTCCTCGTGATACCATAGGTGTCGTTTCCCCCGACATCTTTGGCGCGCCAGGTAGGGGCGCGCAAGCTGTGAAAATCCGGTTTGAAGGTTAGCACACCGACTTCATCATCACCATGGCCCCCAAGAAAAAGGGGATCACAGCGATCAGCTCTTTGGGGCCGGCCCGCCCGTGCCAGCGCGAGCAGGCGGCTGGGTGCCCGCGGATGGGGCCAGGGACGTGGCCCGCGAGCATCCATGACATTCTGGCAATCGGAGCCAGGCGAGCGGCGTCGTCCGAGTCCGAGATGACGAGTCGCGCGCCGCTGGGTCCGTGGGCGGGGCCGTGCTGCCCGCGGGTGGCGCAGCAGCTTCTACGGCACCCCAGCCGGTGCCAGCGCCGCGCCCCTCCCAGGCCGCGCGCGACGAGCAACACCGCGATGCCGAAGCCCCTGGGAACCGCCGCAGAAAGAGCCCGGTGCGCCATTCACAGGACGAACCAGGTTAGCGTACGCGCTCAGACGCTGGTGCAAGCGACGTGCGACTACGAGACCACAACAGAGCCCCTTCTAACCCGGTTAGAAGCCGGAGCGCGTCACGGTCTACGCAGACCTCGCCGCCGCCTACGCCAGCAGAAGCGCTGGCGCGCGTGCAGCTTCTCCTCGACTTCCCCCTGCTGCGGAGAAGCTCGACGAGTGGAGAGCCACCATCCGAAGCCTTGTCAGCTTCGCCAACAAAGACGAGCCGCTCCGGACGGGACCTTCGCATTGGCGTCCTCACGAGCCGCTGCATGCCGGCGGTGGGGGGACCAGAGATGCTGCGACCACGGTGCACTCTCCCCCTACGTCCGTGACAACAGCCACCAGCCCATTGACCCGACGTCGGTGACAACGTTTCCATGGCGTCGTCCGACCCGCGAACACGCTGCGACCAACGTCAGGTCCTTCGGGAGCGGGCCCATGAAGACGCTCGAACTACCATCGAACGACGACGGGAGATGCGCCATCAGTCAGATCGGCGTGCGGGGCCTACTATGGACCACCCGGCGCTGGGCGGCCCCGGCGACCTGCCTTACAAGGTGGGTTGTACGGCCTTTACCCGGGAGCCGCGGCAGTTCCAGTGGCCCTCCCACCGCACGTTCAAGCCCGATGTTGGCGAGAAGTACAACGGCAAGACCCACCCGTCGGAGTTCCTCAACATCTACACCATCGCGATGTAAGCTGTTGGAGCTCGCGACGACAAGGTGCTTGCCAATTACTTCCCGTTGGCACTCAAACCCAACGTCATGTCATGGTTGATGCACTTGCCAGTGGATTCCATTTCTTCTTGGTCGGATTTGTGTCATGAGTTTGTTGGCGCCTTCACTGGAGGCCACCAAGCTCATGGCCAAGCAAGCGATTTGCATATCATTCCCCAGAAAGAAGGTGAAAACCTGCGCAAGTACATACAGAGGTTCAGCTGGGTGCAGTACAACATCCTAGATGTTCATACCGCCGCCGTTATCAGCGCATCCCATTAGAATGTGCGCAACCGCAAGATGCGTGAAGAGTTGGCGATGAACAAGGTCAAAGATGTGGCCGAACTTTATGTTCTGGCCGACAGATGTGCTCGAGCTGAAGAGGGGAGGAAGTACCCCGGCGAGGATGCCGGTGTGGAAACCGACTCCACTGACAAGGATACCGCCGCCCCGACAAAGAAAGGCCGGCGCCGCAACAAGAAGCGCAAGGGCAAGACTGTGCTTGCCGTTGAGGGATCCGGCGAGCTCGGCACCGCCAAAAAGGCCAAGGCTGACGACCCCGGCAAGGAGGTTGCCGGGTGTGCCGCCTGCTTGGCCCTGGCAGCCGCCGTCAAGCCAGGAGGCTCCGACAAGCAGTACTGCAAGATCCATCGCACCAAGGGCCATGACCTCCAGAGCTGCCGACAAGTTGAGCTGCTTGCGGAAAAGCAGAAGGCTGAATATGAAAGGCGAGACAAAGAGAAGGGTCAGGATGGTGCTGAAGGATCCGGCAAGAAGCATGGCGGCCAAGGGGGTCGCCGCGGCAAAGATAACCAACAAGAGAGGCCCGCTCGGGGCGCGATAAGAAAGAGGAGGATGATGATCACGACGAGGACGACGAGTCCGGCGAGCACGAGTTCCAGAAGGCTACAGAGGCTATGTGCGTCGACGGTGGCGCCTCGTTGCACACCTCACACCGCCAGCTGAAGCAGTGGGTGCGTGAGGTCACTGCGGCGGAGCCATCGTTCGATGCCCAGAAGCCACTGAAGTGGTCCCGCACGCCCATCGTTTTTGACACCGAGGATCACCCTGACCGCACAACTGCGGCCGGGTGTTTGCCATTGTTGGTTTCACCAACAATACGCAACCTCAAGGTGACCAAAGTGCTGGTTGACAACGGGGCCGGTCTGAATTTGATCTCGCCCGCTGTGATCAAGAAGCTGCAAATTCCTGATGGAGACCTCAAAGAGACGGGCACGTTTCAAGGGGTCAACCCGAGAAGGAGCCAGCCTAAAGGTAAAATCACGCTGCCCGTTACGTTTGGGGGCGAGCTGAACTATAGGACGGAGAAGATCGTCTTCGATGTCGCCGAGATCCCCTTGCCATACAATGGGATCCTTGGCCGCCCAGCGCTGGTCAAGTTCATGGTGGCGTCCCACTACGCCTACAACACGTTGAAGATGCCGGGGCCGCTGACCATCATCACCGTCCCCTCTGACAAGAAAGACGCACTCATCTACGCCGACCAACTCTACCGAGAGGCAGTTGCAGCAACTGCCGCTAGGGCACTTGCTCCTGCCGCTGAAACTCCAGGGAGGAAGAAGGCCGACAAGACTCCTTCCGGCAAGACCTCTTCCGGCAAGACCTCTTGCACCCACTCCGGCAAGTGCACCTCTTTGGAGTGTTGTGCTCCCGTTGACGACGTGCCAGAGAGCTCCACCGGCAAGAGCAAAAAGTCCAAGGCTGCACCACCAGAAACCAAGAAGGTGTCCGTCAAGGAGGACGGCATGGGCGAGGCTTTCACTATAAGCTCCACCCTCGACAGCAAATAGGAAAGCGCGCTCGTCGCCTTCCTGCGGGCGAATATCGATGTATTTGCATGGCAAGCATATGACATCCCCGGCGTTCCCAGGGAGGTGATTGAGCACCATCTTGCTGTTTGTCCTCACGTGCGGCCCGTCAAGCAGAAGGTCAGGAAGCAAGCTTTGGAGTGGCAAGAGTTCATCATTGAAGAGATAAGGAAGTTGGAGGCGGCAGGCCTGGTAAGAGGAGTACTCCACTCCACGTGGTTGGCCAATCTGGTGGTGGTGCGTAAGGCAAACGGGAAGTGGATGCTGTGTATTGACTGCACAAACATCAATAAAGCCTGTCCGAAGGATCCTTTCCCTCTGCCACACATCGACGAGATTGTAGACTCCACTGCCGGGTGTGACCTGCTGTCATTCCTCGATGCCTATTCAGGGTACCACCAGATCTTCATGATGAAGGAGGATGAAGAGACGACCGCGTTCATCACCCCATGTGGTACGTACTGTTTTGTACGAATGCCTTTCGGGTTGAAGAGCGCTGGTTCGACGTTTGCCCGAGTAGTCCAGATTGGTTTTGAGCCCCAGCTACATAGAAATATGGAAGCTTATATGGATGCCATAGTGGTCAAAACCAAGGACAGGGCCACGCTCGTGCAAGATTTAGAAGAAACATTCACAAACCCGCGCAAGATCAACCTCAAGCTCAACCCAGAGAAGTGCGTGTTCAGCGTCCCCTCCGGCAAACTTCCCGGGTTCTTTGTGTCTCAATGCGGATTCGAAGCAAATCCCGACAAGATCAAAGCAATTGAGCAGATTGAGGCGCCGAAACGGGTCAAAGACGTCCGTAGGCTCGCCGGCTGCGTTGCTGCCCTGAGTAGGTTCATCTCCAAATCCGCTGAGCGCGCCCTCCCCTTTTTCAAAGTTTTGAAAAAGGCGGGTCTAGTAAAATGGACTCCGGAGGCAGAGGCAGTGCTGCAAGATTTGAAGAGGTGCCTCTCCTCCAAGCCAATACTAGTCGCGCCTAAACCACGAGAGCCATTGCTGCTGTACTTGGCAGCAACGAATCAAGTGGTCAGTGCTGCGCTGGTGGCGCAGAGGGAACCTGAGGGAAAGCAGCAGTTGTAGCAGAGCCGTCAGATGGCAGGCCGGGGTCTTCCTCGGCAGAGCCTGACGCCGGCAGCCCAGAACCCCCGGCAAGGCCCGAACCCGGCGAGGCAGAGCCTGAGCGGATGGGCGAAGTGGGACAGAAGAAGAAGATGGTGCAGCACCCAGTATATTTTGTCAGATCCCTCTTGCAGGGGGCTAGGTCAAGATATTCTGGAATGCAGAAGCTGCTTTTCGGCCTTCTCATGGCCTCGAGAAAGCTGCACCACTATTTCCAAGCACACAAGATCACTGTCGTCACCCGCCTCCCTTTGCAACGGATTTTGCACAACCCAGATGCGATAGGGAGGATTGTGGAGTGGGCATTGGAGCTGTCGAGCTTTGGCCTCAGGTTTGAAAGTACTTCAACGATCAAGAGCCGAGCTTTGGCAGAGTTCATAGCAGAGTGGACCGCAACGCCCGACGAGGAGATTCAAGAGACCGCCCTTCCCGGCAAGGAGACGAGCAGTGAGTGAATTATGTATTTTGACAGAGCTTTCTCACTCCAAGGTGCCGGTGCTGGCGTGCTACTCGTCGCAAACACCGGAGAGCACCTCAAGTATGTAATCTAGATGCCCTCCCCCCGGGAAAAATCAACGGACAAGATGGCGGAGTACGAGGGGTTGCTTGCCGGCCTCAGGATCGCGGCACACCTCGGAATCAAGAAGCTCATCATCAGGGGTGATTCGCAGCTCGTCGTCAAGCAAGTCAACAAGGATTACCAAAGCCCGTTGATGGAGGCCTACGTGAATTAAGTGAGGAAGTTGGAAGAACGTTTCAACGACCTACAGGCAGAACATGTTCCCCGAGCAGAGAACAGCATTGCCGACGACCTGTCAAAACGCGCTGCCCTTAAGTTGCCTATGGAACCAGGTACCTTTGTACTTCAGTTAATACAACCACTCGTAGAGCCAGCAGCAGGGCAGAACAAGCGAAGGAAGACAAGCCCCGGCAAGTACCTTCCCGCCGAGCTCCCAAGAGCTGCCGGCAAGGAGGTTGCCGGGTACCCCAAGCTTGCCGAGGGGCAACTACCTCCGACGGGGCCCCAAGCCGTGACCGCAGAGGCAGCTGCCCCCATGGCCGAAGATGTGCCTTTGGTCCTTGCCATCGAGCCCCAGGCCCTGGCATGGGCGCAGCCCACCGCCCGTTTCCTCCAAACAGGAGAACTCCCCAAGGAGTAGGAAGAAGCAGAGAAAGTAGCCCGTCGGTCCAACATGTACCAGTTTGTGGATGATACCCTGTACAGAAGGAGGCCAAACAGAGTCAGGCTGAAGTGTATTCCTCGAGAGGATAGACTAGAGCTGTTGGCAGAGATACATGGAGGTATGTGTGGCTCCCACATAGGGTCAAGGGCCCTTGCCGGCAAGGCATTCCGGCAAGGTTTCTTCTGGCCCATAGCCCTCCAGGACGTAGCTGCGCTAGTAACCAAGTGTGAAGCATGTCAGTTCCATTCGAAGAAGCTTCATCAACCACCTCAAGCCCTTCAAACAATCCCTCTCTCCTCGCCATTTTCGGTCTGGGGGCTCGACATACTGGGCCCTTTCCCCCGTGCTGTCGGGGGCTTTGAGTACTTGTTGAAAGTGCGTTATATCGACTAGAGGGGGGGTGAATAGGCGATTTTTAGAAATTCTTCACTGAGGAATTTGTGGGTGAGGAAATTCCTTAGCGAAGAACTACTTGCAGCGGAATAAGTACTCAAAAGTATGCATAGCAGAACACAAGCTTAGTCATCATGATGAAATGAAAATAAGCACAGAGTAAAGAAAGCGTAAACACAGGATAACACAGGATGAAGAAAAACAGACTGAAGAAACTGAACTGAGGAAATCGAGAAAGTCTTCAGTCAAAGTCTTCAAACACATATATGAACAAGCATACAACACAGTAATGAGGAAATGAAAGAGTTGAGGAAATAGAACTAGTAAGCTTGGTGAAGACAATGATTTGGTAGACCAGTTCCAACTGATGTCTCAGTTGTACGTCTGGTTGGAGCGGCTAGGCATTTAAACCTGAGGACACCCAGTCCCGGACACACAGTCCTCACCGTATTCTCCTTGAACTAAGGTCACACAGACCTCATCCAATCACTCGTGGTAAGTCTTCAGGTGACTTCCAAACCTTCACAAACTTGGTCACTCGGCGATCCACAATTTCCTCTTGGATGCTCTAGACCATGAAGCCTAACCGTCTGGAAGAAGCACAGTCTTCAAAGGTAACAAGCGTCGGATCCACGCAGGATCAATCTCTTCAGTGATGCTCAATCACTTTGGGTTTGTAGGTGTTTGGGTTTGGGGTATTTCCTCACTTGATGATTTTCACTCAAATTCCTCGGAGGATGGGATGCCATCAATTGACAAGTGTCAGTTTCTCTTGGAGCAGCCACTCAGCTAGTGGTTGTAGGGGGCGGCTATTTATAGCCTAGGGAGCAGCCCGACATGATAAGACATAAATGCCCTTCAATGATATGACCGTTAGGTGGGTAGATATTTTGGGATAGCTGGCGCATAGCACAGCAACGGTCGGAATTTTGAGGTTCAAATTCCTTAGGGCTATCATGTTCCTCACTGTGTTGGCAATCCGCACTAGCGAATTCCCAACTCCTTAGTCAGAACAAATTCCTCAGAGACCAGAAGAACTTCGTATCTGTCACTGAAGAATATGACTGAACTGTGTGAGATTTCCAATGGCTTCACTCGAAGGGATTGGTAGGTGTAGGATTTTGAGTTCAGCATCACATGGAAATTTTTCCTTAGTATTTCCTCGACCCCCTTTAACAGTATGGTGTTTCCTATGACTCAAGAAAGAGAAAATGAAACTACGAAAACAAAAGTCTTCACGCTTCATATTCCTCAAATGAATACTAAGTCTTCAAGGTCACACCAATTTCTTCACTTTCAAAGTGTTCAGAAAGTCTTCAGAAATCCAAAGTCTTCAATCGAAGAACTTCATTTTTAGGGGTCGACTTTCTCTGTAAATATCAAACTCCTCATAGACTTATAGACCTGTGTACACTCATAAACACATTAGTCCCTTAACCTATAAGTCTTCAATACACCAAAATCACTAAGGGGCACTAGATGCACTTACAATCTCCCCCTTTTTGGTGATTGATGACAATATAGGTTAAGTTTTCAACGGGGATAAACATATGAAGTGTAAATACTGATATTCAGGAATTTGATTGCAAGATATAGAAGAACTCCCCCTGAAGATGTGCATAGTGAGGAATTTGCTTTTGAAGCAATGCACATTTGAAGAGTTGAATCCTGGAGATCTCCCCCTATATCTTGTAATTCATACACGCATTTGACATAATATATGAAGAATTTGAAATGCATGATGAAATATGGTGACTGATCTAATTCAGCATGCGTGCAATAACATTAACGAGGAATAAGCATGCAGAAGAAACAGCAAAAGTATCAGGTCACCATAGAGTTTAAGTTTACAACTCGATCCAGCAAAGTCTTCAAAAGAACGAGAGTTGCAACTTAGAAAAAAACGCCCATATAAGATAGACCCGCTTCAAACTCAAATTTCTCCCCCCTTTGTCATCGAATGACCAAAAGGGTCGAAAATGAGGACTAACGCCCCTGAGGACTAACGCGTTGTTGGGGTCGTTTGTTGTAGTAGGGCCTGCCGTAGTGTCGTCCAAATCTTCATGTTCATCAGTGTCACGTGATGAAGAGTAGGAGCTGGCCACCAAGGAAGGAACCTTGACCTTCTTGTACTTCTTTGGAGGGGGTGCAACCCAGTCAAGATCGTTCTTGAGACCCATTGTCTTCAGATCTTCTTCACTGTAGACTTGAGACAGAACAACCCAGGTGCGGTTGAGGATTTCATGAAGGTAGTAGCGGTTTTTCTTCACTACATTATGGGTAGCAGTCATGTTGTGAAGAATTGAACCAAACTGACGCTTGACCCATTTATGATTGCGATCAACCTTCTGGTGAAGACTGAGGAGAAGCTCACGGTCAGTCATCACCCTGGGTGCTGTGCCTTGAGGATTTTGCTTGGGAGCGTTGGCGGCAGAGTCATCATTGGTGGAGTAGGATGCAGCCTTGAGAAATTGTCCATCCAATGGACGAATGCCTTCATCAATTATAGCAGTAGCCTTGCCCTTTTCATCAGCTGAGGAAAATGTCTGTTTGAGGACTTCAATTGGGGGCAAGTAGCTGCAATGGTTCAGTGTATCAGCTTTATAGTTGAGTGAAGACCTTGTCCTGATGAATCTCATAATCCAAGGCGCATAAGGCTTTAGCTCTAACGGTGACATGGCGACATTGGCCAGAGTCCTCATGAAGAAATCATGGAAGTTGATGGGAATGCCATGAATGATATTGAAAAGCAGATTCTTCATGATGCCAACGACTTCTTCTTCATTTGAGTCGTGGCCCTTGATTGGACTCAATGTCTTCCTCGGAATGCGATAGACAGTCCGAGGCACATACATCAATTCCTTCACAAGGAATCTTGTTCTTGGGGTCTGACCTGGCTTCAAAGGCTTCATCAGCACTTGCATGTAGTGATCAGTAAGCTCAGGTTCACTGTAGACGCAACAAGCACCTTCAAGGGGCGCACTGAGAGGTAAGGCACGAAGCAATTCAGAAGCTGGTGCCTTGTAATGAGTATTTTCAGACATCCAGTCCAGCACCCATGAATTCACATCTTCAGAATTTCCAGTGATGTGTAGTGTTGCATAGAATTGAAGAATTAGTTCTTCATTCCAATCACAGATGTCAGTGCAAAAGTTTAGCAATCCAGCGTCGTGAAGAACACTGAGGACTGGCTCGAAGCACGGCAGGGATTCCATGTCCACGTGAGGAATGTGCTCATGATCGAAGACCTTGTCTTTGTTGAACAGCACTGAGGAATAGAAATTTGCCTGGCTGGCAGTCCAGAAACACCTCTTCCTTATGCGAGCAGTCATAAGGGTTGTAATCCGTGAAGAATACATGCTCGCCAAAGAAGGCATCAGTTTTGAATTTCTGCTTCCTGGAGAATGGATCCTTTGGCTTGGGCAGAGGAGTGTCAGTGAGTTGCATCACAACCTCAGGAATCGCAATCTCAGGTTCTTCAGGCTGAGGAGTTTCTGGTTCCTCTTCAGTGGCAGCCTGGTTCTTCATTTCTTCATTTTCGTTTTCTTCAGCACTAGCGGCTGGAATGTCTTCACGAGCTTCATCAGATCCCAATTGAACTGTAGTGACTGGGGACTAAGGAATTTGCTGCAGTGGAGTGAAGAGTGGAGAATTGGGTGCTGACTTTCCCAAAAGTCATCATTCATTACAGGTGTGGTACATCCAATGTCCACATCTTCATCTTCAATTTCTTCAACGCCGGCCTCTTCAGCAGTGAACTGAGGCACAGGCGAGGAAACCACTGGGGTTGAAGGGATTTCATCCACTTCAAGTTCTTCATCCATCTGCTCTGACGTAGAAGCAGAAGGAGTTTCTTCATCAGATCTGCTAGGGATCACATATTCTTCATCAAAAGGAACAAGGTCCTTTGATGGCATGGAGGAAACTGGAACAACATCAATTGGATTAGCAAAAGTGTTGGTCATAGACTTCATTTTCTTCGGTGCTGAAGAATCTGAAGGAGTTGATGCTTTCCTTTTCTTCACAGCTGCACGTTCTGCAGCCTTGGTCTTCTTCGCATCTGATGCAGATGGAAGGAATGGAGTTGGAATAGGTGCAGAAGGAGCTGAGGAATTTGGTTCAGTTTCTTCAGGAACAACTGATGCAGTTGCCCTGACCTCTTCATTTTCTTCAGGCGCACCACTAGTGGGTGCCCTGGGAATTTCTTCAGTGGCTGGAATGCAGTCATCAGCCTTGGAACTCACATTTTCATCATGTCACGACCGGTTTTTCAATAATATAATTATTGAGTGACCAATCCCTTTTACGGACCAGTAAGGAAGAATTCCTTCTCACTGGTAGACAATATCATGGTCACAGAAGAAAAATACCAGGAGTACTGAATATAATACAAAGTTGAGCGGAAGCTGCCCAACAATTTATTACATGCGCGCCGATAACACAAGACGGCGGATAGGGTGGCATAACTACTAACTCACGATAATAACGGTGGTGGAAATATCACTGCGAAGTGAGTGATATGACTCCTGAAGACTACAGCTCTTCGAGCGTCGGAGTGAGGCTCGAGGAGACTTATTGCGGGTGGCGGAAGCGTATATAATACAAGTGACCAATATCCGGGATCGCGCAGGACTGACTGGGACTCCTCTAGGCGTCGGACGCGCTATCAAACTCTTCATCCAAGAGATCGCCTTCGTCAACATCTGGCAAAATCAACAAGCCATGTGAGTACTATGAAAGTACTCGCAAGACAGTTCGGACATAAGATATAACAAATGTAAACATGAAGCAGATGAACAAGTTAACCAGTGCGTTCAGACATAGAGATAATAAGTACTGGGTGCCAAGCGAGGGTCTGAATGACTCCTCGAGCGGAAACTGCAGAATAGTAGTACTGGTGCCAAACGAGTGTCTGAATGACTCCTCGAGAGGAAACTGCAAGAATAGTAATACTGGTGCCAAACGAGTGTCTGAATGACTCCTCGAGAGGAAAATGCAAGAATAGGAATACTGGTGCCAAACGAGTGTCTGAATGACTCCTCGAGAGGAAAATGCAAGAATAGGAATACTGGTGCCAAACGAGTGTCTGAATGACTCCTCGAGAGGAAAATGCAAGAATAGTAATGCCGCAGTCGGGCGTCAGGGCGACACCACATAAAGGGCTTTTAACAGAAAGTAAAAGACATACATGCCACAGTCGGACGTCTGAGCGACATCACATAAAGGGCTTATATTGTAACTCAATAATCCAGCAGCTCGAGACGTAAATTATTACAAGTACGAGACAAATATAAGATTAGTCCATCCACAGTAATAATAATTAAACTGGGTTTACCACTTGAGCTTGTTCACCGGGGACAAGTTTTCCACGCGGATAGATATGGGTATACTGATCTCACTACTTGATCATGGATACGATGACTTGGAAGGAATTTGACTCTGCAGAGTTTGTACTTAACCACAGCCAACGGATTTCAGTAGTCACGGGGACTAGTTCCGTTTACGGTGTTTTGGAAGAAACACGTCTAACCAGTACACACCCATTCAACATTCCGAAGCCAGGGATCACCCTCGGCAACGTTCAAGAAAAACCTTGAGACGGGGAGGCTACAACCTCGCGTAGCATGGGATCAAATTTCTATACGCGCGCTCTAAGGGGGTGCCCCCCTCTCGGTCCCAACCGGAAACACCCATGCCCCCTGACCGGATGACTGGCTTTAATCCTGGGCCAAGGTACCATCATCCCGGCCCCTCTGTTTGGTGTGTACACGGAAAGAGGTTACCAACTTACTAAACCGCATCCTGGCAAATGAAACATGTGGTAGCACGGAAGGGGAAAGAACGATAACGTGACTCCGTCCACGTTAACGTCGGAAGTTGTCGGATGACGCAAGGCTGGCATGCTACAACAGTGCCACCTTGCTGCCCTTCATGTCACTACATGATTAGGCCATCTCTCACCAGAGATCATCGCGACTTCGGAAAAAAGCGGGTAGTTGCCTCACAAGCAACGGGGAACTCACCGATACTCATATGCCACGCACAAACATTCACACAAACATGCAAAACACCTGTCATATCAAAGGTTCAAACATGCTTGCCTGGTTCGGAGAAGTCGGAGTCTAGCTCGGCGAAGTTCGCGGCTCCGTCACCTCTTCCGGAACCTACGGCAATAACGAAAACGGGCACTAACGTGAAAATCAACACGTGCACAGAAACTTCTCCAAAAAATTTCCAAATAAATCCCATAAAAAACTAGACAAAATTTTAAGAAGGTCAGAAAAATAATCACTCAAACATTCCTTTTTATTAAAAAGTTATAAAGGTTTCTGTCCAGGGACCCATCTGTAATGAAACAGAAAAGTTCCAGGGTTTAAACTGAGAAACCAGAAAACGCTTCAGAAAGAAAAGCGCTAGCTAAAGAGGGAAAGCGTATTTTGCCCGAAGGCGCCAACAGAAAACGGTTCGAGGGGAAATAGAACAGAGGCTGACATGGGGGTCCCGCATGTCAGGTTTGAAAAGCTCGCCGGCGCCCAAGACTGCGGTGGACGCCGGCGTCGAACCACGGCGAGTTAGGAGGATCGGAGGGTACCACGAGCTTCAGCGTGTCCTTCCGCGTCGGTGGGTGGTGGACTCGACCAACGGGGAGCACCACGTCGACGGCGGCTCGGGTGGTGGTGGAGAACTCCGGTGGAGTGCTGCAAACTTCGAATTGAAGTGCGGGTCAGAAGGAGGGATGCATAGTGAAGCTACTGGCAAGAGATGGGAGGCAGAGGCGCACACACGGGAGCGAATCGAGCTGGATCCCGTGGCGGGTCGCGGCGGCCGGAGTCGAGGAAGGAGACCTCCTTGGGGCTCTTCCAGTGGCTGGACGTGCTCTAGGTGGAGTGCAGGGATGGTGTGGGTTCGAGTTGAAGCTCGGGGCCTCTATTTATAGGCGGATCCACGGGGTGGCCGTGAACGGAGAATCTCCGGCGAGCAATTACGGCGAGGCAGTGGATTTGCAGGACGTTTGAGTGGCCAGGCAGCATCAGTGGAGGTTACTGGTGTCGTTCCTCCGCTAATCCCGGCTGGTCTTGGCGTAACGGCGCCGGTCCACGGTGGGGTGGCCACACGGGCACGTCGGCGGCAGAGAGCGCGCTCCGCGCCCTGCGGTTCACGACGAGAGTGGCTGCGGGTTCGGGGGAGTGGAAGGCCACGCGGCGCGCTCCGGTGGCTTGGGCAGTGCTGGGTGGCGCCGTCGGCGCTGCGCCTCTCTCTGGCGGCCGCGAAGCCGCCGCTGGCGTCGGTCACGGGGCGGCGCACCTTCTGCTGCTCGTCGCCGACGTCCGCAAGGTGCCAGGCGTTTGTGCGGAGCAGGAACAAGGAGGAGGGGACGAGGAGCAAGGTGCCAACGCGGCACTGTCGAGATCGACAACATGTTCTGAAGAAAACGACAGTAGGGCGCTGAACTGAATTTCTGAATCTCTGAACTTGATATTGACATAGCATTGCAGGTGTTCGACAGAATGATTAGGCAAGCAGAAATTTTTTCTGGAGCTGGTACTTGGTGAGGTGACCACTCAATGCACCCAGAGGCTGCCTGATTTTACTTGGAATTTTTGGAAAAGGATTTGAATGAATTTCACCAAATTTGACAAATCTGGTCCAAACTTGCAGCAAGTGTAGTTTGAAAATTTTGAATTGAAGGCCAGTGGATCTTCATGGATCTTGGTTGAGGGTTCAAAGGACTAGGGAGGGAAAAAGGTTTGGGGGCAAAAATCAAAACAAAAAGTGGGGTTCCTTTGTAAATCACCAATGGCTAGAATAGAAGACAGAAATTTATTTGAATATGTTTTGAATGGAAAAATTTATATGGAGAGGTACAACTTGCTGGATTTGATGCAAAACATGATCCAAAGATGAGGGGAGGGTTAGGAGAATGGATTTGCACTAAGGCCATGGCAAGAGGGAATTGTTGAAAGTGGCAAGGGATTATTCCAAAAGCCATAGTGCATTTTCAAGAGATTTTCAAAAGTCATTTTCCTCAAGTGAAAAGTATTTGTCTTGAGTCCAAAGTAAAAGCAAGAACCTCCAAGACCAAAAACAAGTCTTGGGTGAATCCAAACAAAACTCTTGTCATGAGAAGAATATTTGAAAGGGAGGGTCCTTTTGAAGAAAAATTTAATTCACCTCCCTCAAGTCAAATAAAATCTTTTGAAAAATCCAAATAAAATTTTGGGTGTCACAACACCTACCCCCTTAGGAAAAATCTCGTCCTCGAGATTCCTGCTGATCCTCAAATAGATATGGATATTCTGCCCGGAGAAAATCTTCCCTTTCCCATGTGGCTTCATCCTCAGTGTGGTTGCTCCACTGAACTCTGAAAAACTTTTTGTTTTCTGACGGGTCCTCCGTTCAGATTCTTCTAAAATCTTTACTGGCCTCTCTCTGTAGGTGAGGTATGGTTGCACATCAATGCTCTCATGGGATACCTACTTCTCGGGGTTACTCACACATTTTCTCAATTGTGAGACGTGGAATACGTCATGGACGTCTGACAGTTCCTTGGGCAAGTCTAGTTGGTAGGCTACCGTGCCTCTTCGTGCCTTTACACAAAATGGTCCAATAAATCTTGGGGCTAGCTTTCCCTTAATTTTGAACCGTTGCAGACCCCTCATAGGAGATACTCGGAGGTATACGGAATCACCGGGTTCAAAGCTGACCTCACGATGTTTTTGATCATAGTAGCTCTTTTGTCGGCTCTGCGCTGTCTTCAGTCTGTCCCTGATCTGCTTAACTTTCTCCTCGGCCTCTTTAAGCATGTCTGGGCCGAAGATACGGCTGTCACCTGTTTCTGACCAATTTAGTGGGGTATGACACCTCCGTCCATACAATGCTTCAAAGGGTGCCATTTGCAAGCTGGCTTGGTAACTGTTGTTGTAAGCAAACTCGGCATACGGTAAACTCTCTTCCCAACTGGATCCATAGGTGAGCACACAGGCTCTTAGCATATCCTCTAGGATTTGGTTTACACGTTCCGTTTGTCCATCAGTCTGAGGGTGGTATGCTGTACTGAAAGCTAGTTGCGTGCCCAGAGCTTGTTGTAGGTGATCCCAAAATTCGGAGACGAATTGTGTACCTCGGTCGGATATTATAGTCTTTGGAACTCCATGCAAACAAACTATACGGGAGAGATAAAGTTTGGCCAGTCTTTGCGTGGAGTAGGTAGTCTTCACGGGAATGAAATGAGCAACCTTGGTTAGTCGGTCTGTGATGACCCATATGGCGTCGTTTCCGCGTTGTGATCGGGGTAATCCGACAATGAAGTCCATTCCTATTTCATCCCATTTCCACTCCGGTATCCTGTTTGGCTGGAGTAGCCCTGCCGGCTTTTGATGCTCGGCCTTGATGCGCTGACACGAATCGCAACAAGAAATAAATGTGGCTATATCTCTTTTCATACCGTGCCACCAAAATCTTTCCTGAATGTCCTTGTACATTTTGGTCCCTCCAGGATGGATCGAGTATGGAGCGGTGTGGCTTTCGGTTAAGATTTGTTGCTTGAGTTCCTCAATGTTAGGTACGCAAAGTCTGTCTCCGTACCATAAGGTTCCTTCACTGTCTGTGATGAACTCTGAAGCCTTACCAAGGTTTATTTTCTTCTTTATACCTTCGATGCTGGGATGTCCCTGTTGAGCCTTCTTAATTTGTTCCACCAGGGTGGGGTGTATCTCCAGATTTGATACGGTGCCTTCAGAGACTAACATCATGTTGAGCCTAGCGAACTCTTGCTGAAACTCAGGCCTCAAGTTTTGCGGACCGTCATTGTCCAGGCTGGGGTTTCGACTAAGGGCATCGGCCACTACATTTGCTTTCCCTGGATGGTAGTGAATACCGACATCATAGTCCTTGACCAGTTCTAACCAGCGTCGTTGGCGTAAATTTAGCTCAGGCTGTGTGAAAATATATTTGAGGCTATTATGGTCTGTATATATTTCACAGCGATTTCCCAACAGAAAGTGCCTCCACTCCTTGAGTGCATGAATAACTGCTGCTAGCTCCAAGTCATGTGTTGGGTAATTTTCCTCATGTTTTCGCAGCTGCCTGGAGGCATACGCGACAACTTTGCCATCCTGCATTAGCACACACCCGAGACCTTTTCGGGACGCGTCACAATATACTTCAAAACTCTTGTGCATGTCTGGCACAGTTAAGACCGGTGCGGTTGTCAGCTTCTTCTTGAGTTCTTGGAAGCTCTGCTCACATGCTTCCGTCCATACAAATTTCTTGTCCTTCTTGAGCAACTGTGTTATAGGTTTTGCCACAGTGGAGAATCCTTCAATAAATCTTCTGTAATATCCGGCCATTCCTAGGAAACTCCGCACATCTGTAACGTTGGCGGGCGGCTTCCAGTCAAGTATGGCTTTGACCTTTTCTGGGTCTACGGCCACGCCTTCTTGGTTCAATATATGGCCTAAGAAAACAACTTGTCTTAGCCAAAATTCGCACTTGCTAAATTTGGCGTACAACTGATGTTTCCTCAATTCTCCCAAAACAATTCTGAGGTGCTCAGCATGCTCTTCTGGTGTCCTTGAGTAAACCAGAATATCGTCAATGAATACCACAACAAATTTGTCCATGAATTTCATAAACACTTTGTTCATGAGGTGGACGAAATATGCGGGGGCGTTTGTTAGACCAAAAGGCATCACTGTAAACTCGTATAATCCGTATCTGGAAGTGAATGCTGTCTTGGGGATATCTTCTGACCGTACCTTCAATTGGTGATATCCCGATCTCAAATCAATCTTTGAGAATACCTTGGCTTGTGCGAGCTGGTCAAACAAATCATTTATCCGCGGCATCGGATATTTGTTTTTGATGGTGACCATATTGAGGGCTCGATAGTCTATGCACAGTCTCAGTGTCCCATCCTTTTTCTTGGCAAACAACACTGGTGATCCCCAAGGTGAGGAGCTGGCCCGAATAAATCCTTTGTCCAACAATTCCTTTATCTGCTTCTTTAACTCTACTAATTCTGAGGGTGCCATTCTATAAGGCTTCTTATAGATGGGAGCGGTGCCAGGTGCTAGTTCGATGCTGAATTCTATTTCTCGGTCTGGTGGCATGCCTGGCTGTTCTTCAGGGAACACATCAGGAAACTCGCATACCACGGGAACTTTTCTCAGTTCAGAAATGTCCACTTTGTTCAGTTTTGGTTGTTGTGTTCGTGGCCTTTCTTGAGCTGTGACCTTAATGGTCTTGCCATGATGGTGAGTGAGAATCACGGTCCGATTGAAACAGTCAATGAATCCTTTGTTGGTGGTCAACCAGTCCATTCCTAAAATGACATCTAGTCCTTTACTCTCCAACACGATGAGATTTTCTTGGAATTGTAGTCCTTCGAACTCAATGACCACTCCTTGGCAGTAACCCTGAGCGATTTGCTTATTTCCGGGGGACTTGATGATCATAGATTTTTCCAAGGGAAGTATCGGAAAACCATGTTGTAAAACAAAACCCTTCGAAACGAACGAATGGAAAGCTCCAAAATCAAACAAAACCGTGGCAGGTACTGTGCTGACAGGGAACGTACCGAGCACGATGTCTGGGTGTGACACCCAAGTTTTTAATTGGATTTTTCAAAAGATTTTATTTGACTTGAGGGAGGTGATTTAAATTTTTCTTCAAAAGAACTCTCCCTTTCAAATATTTTTTTTATGGCAAAAGTTTTATTTGGATTCACCCAAGACCTGTCTTTGGTCTTGGAGGTTCTTGCTTTTTATGTGGACTCAAGACAAAATGCTTTTCACTTGGAAAAATGCCTTTTGAAAATCTCTTTGAAAATTGCACTATGGCTTTTGGAATAATCCTTTGCCACTTTCAACAATTCCTTCTTGCCATGGCCTTAGTGCAAATCCTCTCTCCTAACCCTTCCCTCACCTTTGGATCATGATTTGCATCAAATCCAGCAAGTTGAACCTCCCCATGTGATTATTTCCATTTAAATCTTATTCAAACAAATTTCTGTCTTCTATTCTAGCCATTGGTGTTTTACAAAGGAGCTACACTTTCTGCTTGGATTTTTGTCCCCAAACCAACTCCCCTCCCTAGTCCTTTGAACCCTCAACCAAGATCCATGAAGATCCACTGGTCTTCAGTTCAAATTTTTCAAACTACATTTGCTGCAAGTTTGGACCAGATTTTGTCAAATTTGGTGAAATTCATTCAAATCCTTTTCCAAAAATTCCAAGTAAAATCAGGCAGCCTCTGGGTGCATTGAGTGGTCACCTCACCAAGTACGATCTCCAGAAATTTTTTTCTCATTGCCAAATCTTTCTGTCGAACACCTGCAGTGCATTGTCAAAATCAGGTTCAGAAAGTTCAGAGAACAGTTCAGTGGCTTACTGTCGTTTTCTTCAGAGATGGTTGTCGATCTCGACAGTGCCCCGATGTCGCCTTGCTCCCCGTCCCCTCCCCCTTGTTCCTGCACCGCACGAACGCCTGGCACCTTGCAGACGTCGGCGACAAGCAGCAGAAGGTGCGCCGCCCCGTGACCGATGCCAGCGGCGGCTTTGCGGCCGCCAGCGGGAGGCACGGCGCTGACGGCGCCACCCAGCGCCGCCCAAACCACCGGAGCTCGCCGCGTGGCCTTCCACTCCCCCGAACGTGCTGCCACCCTCGTCGTGAACCGTAGGGCGCGGAGCGCGCTCTCTGCCGCCGCCGTGCCCGTGCGGTCACCTCACCGTGGACCGACGCCGTTACGCCAAGACCAGCCGAGGTTAGCAGGGGAATGACACCAGTAACCTCCACTGATGCTGCCTGGCCACTCAAACCTCCTGCCAATCCACTGCGTCGCCGTAATCGCTCGCCGGAGATTCTCCGTTCACGGCCACCCCGTCGATCCGCCTATAAATAGAGGCCCCGAGCTTCAACTCGAACCCACACCATCCCTGCACTCCACCTAGAGCACGCCTAACCACTGGAAGAGCCTCGAGGAGGTCTCCTTCCTCGACTCCGGCCACCGCGACCCGCCACGGGATCCAGCTCGATTCGCTCCCGTGCGTGCGCCTCCGCCTCCCATCTCTTGCCAGTAGCTTCACTATGCATCTCTCCTTCTGACCCGCGCTTCAATTCGAAGTTTGCAGCCCTCCACCGGAGTTCTCCACCCTCACCCGAGCCGCCGCCCGCCGGAGAAAGTGTCACCGTCGACGTGGTGCTCCCCGTTGGTCGAGTCCACCACCCACCGACGCGGAAGAAGACGCTGAAGCTCTTGGTACCCTCCGATCCTCCTAACTTGCCGTGGTTCGACGCCGGCGTCCACCGCAGTCTTCGGGCGCCGGCGAGCTTTTCAAACCTGACATGTGGGCCTCGCATGTCAGCCTCTGTTCTATTCTTTCGCGAACCGTTTTCTGTTGGCGCCTTCGGGCAAATACGCTTTCCCTCTTGAGTTTGCGCATTTCCAGTCGAACCGTTTTCTGTTTTCTCAGTTAAAACCCTGGGACTTTTCTGTTTCATTACAGATGGGTCCCTGGACAGAAACCTTTATAACTTTTTAATAAAAAGGAATTTTTGAGTGATTCCTTTTCTGACCTTCTTAAATTTTTGTCTAGTTTTTTATGGGATTTATTTGGAAATTGTTTGGAGAAGTTTCTGTGCACGCATTGGTTTTCACGTTAGTGCCCGTTTTCGTGATTGCCGTAGGTTCCGGAAGAGGTGACGGAGCCGCGAACTTCGCCGAGCTAGACTCCGACTTCTCCGAACCAGGCAAGCATGTTTTGAACATTTGATATGACAGGTGTTTGCATGTTTGCTTGAAAGTTGTGTGCGTGGCATATGAGTGTCGGTAAATACCTCGTTGCTTGTAAGGCAACTACCCGCATGTTCCAAAGTTGCGATGATCTCTGATGAGAGATGGCCAAATCATGTGGTGACATGAAGGGCAGCAAGGTGGTACTGTTGTAGCATACCAGCCTTGCGTCATCCGACTTTCTCCGACGTTAACGTGGACGGAGTCACGTTATCGTTCTTTCCCCCCGCGTGTTTCATAGTTGCGATGATCTCTGATGAGAGATGGCCTAATCATGTGGTGACATGAAGGGCAGCAAGGTGGTACTGTTGTAGCATACCAGCCTTGCGTCATCCGACTACTTCTGACGCTAACGTGGACGGAGTCACGTTATCGTTCTTTCCCCCTTCCGTGCTACCACATGTTTCATTTGCCAGGATGCGGTTTAGTAAGTTGGTAACCTCTTTCCGTGTACACACCAAACAGAGGGGCCGGGATGATGGTACCTTGGCCCAGGATTAAAGCCAGTCATCCGGTCAGGGGGCATGGGTGTTTCCGGTTGGGACCGAGAGGGGGGGCACCCCCTTAGAGCGTGCGTATAGAAATTTGATCCCATGCTACGCGAGGTTGTAGCCTCCCCGTCTCAAGGTTTTTCTTAAACGTTGCTGAGGGTGATCCCTGGCTTCGGAATGTTGAATTGGGTGTGTACTGGTTAGACGTGTTTCTTCCAAAACACCGTAAACGGAACTAGTCCCCGTGACTACTGAAATCCGTTGGCTGTGGTTAAGTACAAACTCTGCAGAGTCAATTCCTTCCAAGTCATCGTATCCATGATCAAGTAGTGTAATCAGTATACCCATATCTATCCGCGTGAAAAACTTGTCCCCGGTGAACAAGCTCAAGTGGTAAATCCAGTTAAATTATTGTTCCTGTGGATGGACTAACTTTATATTTGTCTCGTACTTGTGATAATTTATGTTCCCGAACTATTGTATTATTGAGCTACAATATAAGCCCTTTATGTGACGTCGCGCAGACGTCCGACTGTGGCGTGTTTTTGTTTCTTACATTAAATATAAGCCCTTTAGGTGATGTTGCTCAGACGTCCGACTGTGGCATGTTCGTCTTTTATTTTCTGTTATAAGCCCTTTATGTGATGTCGCTCAGACGTCCGACTGTGGCATTATTATTATTCTTGCAGTTTCCTCTCGAGGAGTCATTCAGACACTCGTTTGGCACCAGCATTATTATTCTTGCAGTTTCCTCTCGAGGAGTCATTCAGACACTCGTTTGGCACCAGCATTATTATTCTTGCAGTTTCCTCTCGAGGAGTCATTCAGACACTCGTTTGGCACCAGCATTATTATTCTAGCAGTTTCCTCTCGAGGAGTCATTCAGACACTCGTTTGGCACCAGCATTATTATTCTTGCAGTTTCCTCTCGAGGAGTCATTCAGACACTCGTTTGGCACCAGCATTATTATTCTTGCAGTTTCCTCTCGAGGAGTCATTCAGACCCTCGTTTGGCACCAGTATTACTATTCTCGCAGTTTCCGCTCGAGGAGTCATTCAGAACCTCGCTTGGCACCCAGTATTTATTATTTCTATGTCTAATCGCACTGGTTAAATTGTTCTCATGCTTCATGTTTGCATTTGTTATATCTTTTGTCCGAACTGTCTTGCGAGTACTTTCATAGTACTCACCTGGCTTGTTGATTTGGCCAGATGTTGACGAAGGCGATCTCTTGGATGAAGAGTTTGATAGCGCGTCCGACGCCTAGAGGAGTCCCAGTCAGTCCTGTGCGATCCCGGATATTGATCACTTGTATTATATACGCTTCCGCCACCCGCAATAAGTCTCCTCGAGCCTCACTCCGACGCTCGAAGAGCTGTAGTCTTCAGGAGTCATATCACTCGCTTCGCAGTGATATTTCCACCACCGTCATTATCGTGAGTTTGTAGTATGCCACCCTATCCGCCATCTTGTTTTAGCGGCGTGCATGTAATAAATTGTTGGGCATCCTCCGCTCAACCTTGTATTATATTCAGTACTCCTGGTATTTTTCTTCTGTGACCAAGATATTGTCTACCAGTGAGAAGGAATTCTTCCTTACTGGTCCGTAAAAGGGATTGGTCTATCAATAATTATTTTATTGAAAAACCGGTCGTGACACTGGGGCATTCTGCGCTTCTTCCCTGGTCACATGGTTCAGGTGACCCTTCCTGTGGTTGTTGTTGGGATTAAAATTGTTGCGCTTGGGGGCTGGATTGTTTCCACCATTGTTTGGTTTGGGGGCCGCGTTCCTAGTCTTTGGGCATTGTTTTGCATAGTGCCCTTCTTGACCACAAGCATAGCAGGTGACCCCTGGACGGTACGTGTACTCCTTGTCCCTGGCATGAAACTGTCCGACGGGCCTTGGATCAGTAGTCGTGGATCTCCTTGCTTCTGTTCGTGGAACCTCAGCCTTGCTTCGGTTGTTGCGAGCAAGGGTCGTCTTGTCCCTCTTTCGCTTACGGATATCTTCCAGACTACGGCGCTCATTCTCCAAGGTAATGGCCTTGTCCACCAGAGTTTTAAAGTCCGGAAAGGTGTGTACAATCAGTTGGCATCTTAGTGCTGGTGCCAGGCCATCCAGGAATTTTTCCATCTTTTTGTTTTCTGTCATGTGCTCGCCGTAGGCATAACGAGACAGCTGGGTAAACTGACCATTGTATTCCGTGACTGACATGCCTCTCTGCTTCAGGTCATCAAACTCTCTCTTCTTGATTTTTATGATGCTCCTGGGGATGTGCGCCCCACGGAAGCCTTCCTTGAACTCTTCCCAGGTGATGTTGTGTTCACTGGGATGCATGTGTAGGAAGTTTTCCCACCATGCTGCAGCTGCTCCAGTAAGGTAGTTTGGTGCATAAAGCACCTTCTCGTGATCCGAACACTGAGCAATAATCAGTTTCCTTTCAATGTCACGAAGCCAATCATCGGCTTCCAGTGGCCTATCGGTGTGAGCAAAAGTTGAGGGGCGAGTCTTCTGTAACTCAGATAACTTGGAATGTGGTTGATAGTGTTCGCGGTGGTTTCCCATATTGATGACATGATTTATCATCTCTTGGTGCTGTTGCTGGCTTTGCTCGAAGAGACGGCATACTTGAGACAGGGCTGCTTCGCTGTCTTGTTGACTGGACTGACCCTGAGTGAAATTGTTGCTAGTCTGTGTCCCATAAACCTCTTCTGGCTGATTGGGCATGGAGCGAGTCCACGGACGAGACATGTTTCCAGTCTGGGGTATTATTTTGCAAAACCCATGAGAAAAACTGTGTAGCACAAGGAAAAATTTGCAAAGGCAACAATTTAAAAGACCTCAAGGTTTTCAAGGAAAACATAAGCGGTTTTGCATGGAGAAAAGACTACTTAACACAAATCTTACACGCGAAATACAAACACATGATACGGCACTCAGGATGTGCGTACACATTCCTGACATGTTATTAGGACTAGTGTACTCCTCCGGAAGGCAGCAAACACACCAATACAAACTAGCGTACGGAGGGAACACATCATACAAGCAGACATAAAGCGCGGCTACTCGGTGCTCTCAGTCGAAGATGGTGTAGATTTCCTTCCCTTTGCCGATGGCAAGACTCAGCGGTCCAGGAGAATCAACCTCCACCTCCTCTCTAGCTGGCTCCTGGCGCGTAACGCTGCGCTGCGGTGACGGTGCGGGAGCAAAAGGTGGTAGGGCAGGTGCGGCAGGTGGTGCAGCTCTGACTGGAGTAGGAGCGATGACTCGGTCGAACTCCTAAGTGGTGGGCAGACGGCGAGCAGTGGCCAAAACGGCCGGTGCATACGAGGCTAAAGACGAGACGAATGTCAGAGGCGGTGCCGTGTGGAGAAGCTCCTTCCTGCTGGCAGGACCGCCCCGGACTAAGTCCATGCGGGCAGCCACAAGATCGTCTACGAGGTT
The DNA here is from genome assembly GCF_018294505.1 of Triticum aestivum. Taxonomy (NCBI): domain Eukaryota; kingdom Viridiplantae; phylum Streptophyta; class Magnoliopsida; order Poales; family Poaceae; genus Triticum; species Triticum aestivum. The sequence goes on from NC_057802.1 coordinate 370,412,581, forward strand.
GTCGAAAGACTCCTCCAGAGCCTTGAGATACTCCACAACCATCTCGATGGCTTCATCTCGCTCTCCCCGATGGCAGGCGAATGCATAGTGACTGGTGTATGGCACATGGCATGGGAGGTAGCGGTAGCGACGAGTCTTCATCGTAGGAAGGATGTCCCGAAGACGAGCTATCGCATCACGGGCAGCCATCTGCATGGCATGCCTCTCCGTAGGCATGGCCCTTCCCACAAAACGGAAGTGGCGAGCTGCAGAGCGTCCTCCCTTGAATTGCACCACAGCTTGGTGCATAGACACGTCGTCGCTGAGCTTGTGCTGATAGAGTGTGAACTCCGGGCGAGTTGCTGGCCCGAGCGCGAGCTTGGTGATGGAGACGAGGAGCTTGACAAACCCCTCGGGCACGTTCGTGAACACTCGATTCTCACAGCTGCTGCCAGACATCTACAAAAGTAGGCAAAAATTCTGAGTAGTCATGTCATAAATTTATGATGACCAACAGAAAATAGCTACAATTGCAAAATGCTGAAAAAGCACAAAAGACGCTAATAACCGATTAGCGATCGCACCTAGTGGCCTCCTACAGTCAGCCTGGCTCTGGTACCAAGCTTGTCACGACCGGTTTTTCAATAATATAATTATTGAGTGACCAATCCCTTTTACGGACCAGTAAGGAAGAATTCCTTCTCACTGGTAGACAATATCATGGTCACAGAAGAAAAATACCAGGAGTACTGAATATAATACAAAGTTGAGTGAAGCTGCCCAACAATTTATTACATGCACGCCGATAACACAAGACGGCGGATAGGGTGGCATAACTACTAACTCACGATAATAACGGTGGTGGAAATATCACTGCGAAGTGAGTGATATGACTCCTGAAGACTACAGCTCTTCGAGCGTCGGAGTGAGGCTCGAGGAGACTTATTGCGGGTGGCGGAAGCATATATAATACAAGTGACCAATATCCGGGATCGCGCAGGACTGACTGGGACTCCTCTAGGCGTCGGACGCGCTATCAAACTCTTCATCCAAGAGATCGCCTTCGTCAACATCTGGCCAAATCAACAAGCCAGGTGAGTACTATGAAAGTACTCGCAAGATAGTTCGGACATAAGATATAACAAATGTAAACATGAAGCATATGAACAAGTTAACCAGTGCGTTCAGACATAGAGATAATAAGTACTGGGTGCCAAGCGAGGGTCTGAATGACTCCTCGAGCGGAAACTGCAGAATAGTAGTACTGGTGCCAAACGAGTGTCTGAATGACTCCTCGAGAGGAAACTGCAAGAATAGTAATACTGGTGCCAAACGAGTGTCTGAATGACTCCTCGAGAGGAAAATGCAAGAATAGGAATACTGGTGCCAAACGAGTGTCTGAATGACTCCTCGAGAGGAAAATGCAAGAATAGGAATACTGGTGCCAAACGAGTGTCTGAATGACTCCTCGAGAGGAAAATGCAAGAATAGGAATACTGGTGCCAAACGAGTGTCTGAATGACTCCTCGAGAGGAAAATGCAAGAATAGTAATGCCGCAGTCGGGCGTTAGGGCGACACCACATAAAGGGCTTTTAACAGAAAGTAAAAGACATACATGCCACAGTCGGACGTCTGAGCGACACCACATAAAGGGCTTATATTGTAACTCAATAATCCAGCAGCTCGAGAACGTAAATTATTACAAGTACGAGACAAAATATAAGATTAGTCCATCCACAGTAACAATACTAAAACTGGGTTTACCACTCGAGCTTGTTCACCGGGAACAAGTTTTCCACGTGGATAGATATGGGTATACTGATCTCACTACTTGATCATGGATACGATGACTTGGAAGGAATTTGACTCTGCAGAGTTTGTACTTAACCACAGCCAACGGATTTCAGTAGTCACGGGGACTAGTTCCGTTTACGGTGTTTTGGAAGAAACACGTCTAACCAGTACACACCCATTCAACATTCCGAAGCCGGGGATCACCCTCCGCAACGTTCAAGAAAAACCTTGAGATGGGGAGGCTACAACCTCGCGTAGCATGGGATCAAATTTCTATACGCGCGCTCTAAGGGGGTGCCCCCCTCTCGGTCCCAACCGGAAACACCCATGCCCCCTGACCGGATGACTGGCTTTAATCCTGGGCCAAGGTACCATCATCCCGGCCCCTCTGTTTGGTGTGTACACGGAAAGAGGTTACCAACTTACTAAACCGCATCCTGGCAAATGAAACATGTGGTAGCACGGAAGGGGAAAGAACGATAACGTGACTCCGTCCACGTTAACGTCGGAAGTTGTCGGATGATGCAAGGCTGGCATGCTACAACAGTACCACCTTGCTGCCCTTCATGTCACCACATGATCAGGCCATCTCTCACCAGAGATCATCGCGACTTCGGAAAAAAGCGGGTAGTTGCCTCACAAGCAACGGGGAACTCACCGATACTCATATGCCACGCACAAACTTTCACGCAAACATGCAAAACACCTGTCATATCAAAGGTTCAAACATGCTTGCCTGGTTCGGAGAATTCGGAGTCTAGCTCGGCGAAGTTCGCGGCTCCGTCACCTCTTCCGGAACCTACGGCAATAACGAAAACGGGCACTAACGTGAAAATCAACGCGTGCACAGAAACTTCTCCAAAAAATTTCCAAATAAATCCCATAAAAAACTAGACAAAATTTTAAGAAGGTCAGAAAAAGAATCACTCAAAAATTCCTTTTTATTAAAAAGTTATAAAGGTTTCTGTCCAGGGACCCATCTGTAATGAAACAGAAAAGTTCCAGGGTTTAAACTGAGAAACCAGAAAACGCTTCGGAAAGAAAAGCGCTAGCTAAAGAGGGAAAGCGTATTTTGCCTGAAGGCGCCAATAGAAAACGGTTCGAGGGGGAATAGAACAGAGGCTGACATGGGGGTCCCGCATGTCAGGTTTGAAAAGCTCGCCGGCGCCCGAAGACTGCGGTGGACGCCGGCGTCGAACCACGGCGAGTTAGGAGGATTGGAGGGTACCAAGAGCTTCAGCGTGTCCTTCCGCGTCGGTGGGTGGTGGACTCGACTAACGGGGAGCACCATGTCGACGGCGGCACTTTCTCCGGCGGACGGCGGCTCGGGTGGTGGTGGAGAACTCCGGTGGAGTGCTGCAAACTTCGAATTGAAGTGCGGGTCAGAAGGAGGGATGCATAGTGAAGCTACTGGCAAGAGATAGGAGGCAGAGGCGCACGCACGGGAGCGAATCGAGCTGGATCCCGTGGCGGGTCGCGGCGGCCGGAGTCGAGGAAGGAGACCTCCTCGGGGCTCTTCCAGTGGTTGGGCGTGCTCTAGGTGGAGTGCAGGGATGGTGTGGGTTCGAGTTGAAGCTCGGGGCCTCTATTTATAGGCGGATCGACGGGGTGGCCGTGAACGGAGAATCTCCGGCGAGCAATTACGGCGAGGCAGTGGATTTGTAGGAGGTTTGAGTGGCCAGGCAGCATCAGTGGAGGTTACTGGTGTCGTTCCTCCGCTAATCCCGGCTAGTCTTGGCGTAACGGCGCCGGTCCACGGTGGGGTGGCCGCACGGGCACGTCGGCGGCAGAGAGCGCGCTCTGCGCCCTGCGGTTCACGACGAGAGTGGCAGCGGGTTCGGGGGAGTGGAAGGCCACGCGGCGCGCTCCGGTGGCTTGGGCGGTGCTGGGTGGCGCCGTCGGCGCTGCGCCTCTCTCTGGCGGCCGCAAAGCCGCCGCTGGCGTCGGTCACGGGGCGGCGCACCTTCTGCTGCTCGTCGCCGACGTCCGCAAGGTGCCAGGCGTTCGTGCGGAGCAGGAACAAGGAGGAGGGGACTTGCAGCAAGTGTAGTTTGAATATTTTGAATTGAAGGCCAGTGGATCTTCATGGATCTTGGTTGAGGGTTCAAAGGACTAGGGAGGGAAAAAGGTTTGGGGGCAAAAATCAAAACAGAAAGTGGGGTTCCTTTGTAAATCACCAATGGCTAGAATAGAAGACAGAAATTTATTTGAATATGTTTTGAATGGAAAAATTTATATGGAGAGGTACAACTTGCTGGATTTGATGCAAAACATGATCCAAAGATGAGGGGAGGGTTAGGAGAATGGATTTGCACTAAGGCCATGGCAAGAGGGAATTGTTGAAAGTGGCAAGGGATTATTCCAAAAGCCATAGTGCATTTTCAAGAGATTTTCAAAAGTCATTTTCCTCAAGTGAAAAGTATTTGTCTTGAGTCCAAAGTAAAAGCAAGAACCTCCAAGACCAAAAACAAGTCTTGGGTGAATCCAAACAAAACTCTTGTCATGAGAAGAATATTTGAAAGGGAGGGTCCTTTTGAAGAAATTTTTTAATTCACCTCCCTCAAGTCAAATAAAATCTTTTGAAAAATCCAAATAAAATTTTGGGTGTCACACATCAGCAGCCTGATTTTCATCAGCGGTGCTGGCATGTTCTTCAGTTTGCTGAGCAGATGCTTCAGCCTGAGAGACGTCAATGTGCACAGGGGTAGCGTCACTTGAAGTGAGTGTCTTCGTCAGATTGACGAACCTGACCTTGGCTCCTTTCCAATCAACATAGTAAGCATTGAAATCATCGTTGAGGACTTTGATTTCAGACTGGAGCTTTACAAGTTCATCAGTTGTCATAGAGACAATGTTGTTCTTCTGGAACTTCTCCTTCCTGTACTATGCTTTCTTGAGCTGCCTGGCCTTCTCATATTTCCATTTTTCTTCACTGATGAAATGGGTCAGCATGTGACTTTGGCTAGGAGTCAACTTGAAATCAGGCATAGGAGTGTTTGGGTCCTTGTGCCAGAGATCAATATAGTCGAGGATCAGTTTTGGATCCAAAAGCAGTGGCACTTCTGTGCCCTTGGCTCTAGCGGCCCTGACTTGTCTTTCACTGATGATCTCAGCAAGTCCTTCATCATCAGCTTCGTCTTCTTCAGACGGTACTTGGAAGGCGACCTGCCTCTTCTGAGGACTTAGGCGAGTGCCTCGTCCAGCAGTGGTCTTAGTCTTCACCAGAGAGGGTCCTGTTGAAGATTGTGGTGTAGCTGAGGAACTAGCTGAAGCTCCTGAGGCAATAGAGATGCTTGTCGTCCTTTGGCACGTGGCAAGATGCACAGGTGCTGAGGATTTTGTCGGATCAGTTGAGGACTTTGGAGCAGGAGCGGCTTGAGGAATTAGCCGTGAGGGCTTTGCTGAGGAAATTGGCCGTGAGGGCATTGAAGACGAGGCACTTGGCTTGTGTGCAGGCTTCTTTGCCATGGATTTCTTCGGCCTTACAGAGGCCTCTGCAGCAGCAGCAGTGGAATCTTCATTGAATTTCCTCACTGCATCTTTAGCCTGTTTGGCCAACATGGCCTGGCGCTTGGCCAATTCTTCAGGAAATTCCTCACCGCGCTTAATGCTAGTGGGATCTGCCTCTTGGCCAGGTGCCAATGGAGGTCTTGAGCATGGAGGAGTAACAGCGAATTTCTTCATGTATTTTGGAGTCACATATCTGTACTCCTTCCACTCTTCTGCCCATCTCCGTTCTATCCTCTGAATGTGCACCTTGCGCTGGTTTTTATCTTCCTCAAGGGGTGTGCAGTACCCAGCATAAATGTCCTCAGGTATTTCAAAAGCAGTATTGACCTCAGGCCTCTTTCCTCCTTTCTGTGGCCTCTTTTCACTAGCCATTTTCTTCAGTTGAGGACTTTGAACAATTGAACTCTCTGAAGAAGTATGCAACTTTTCTTCAAGGAACGCTGCAAATGAGTTAAGTTGATGAGAACCTAGTGATTCAGCAGCGGATATGAGTACCTGTGAACAGAGTATAGTTGCGAGGAATTTGGAGAGGTCATATGCGTTCTCAGAAGGTTTTTTAATAAGAACAAGTTTGAGGAATTTGACCAGATGAGTCTTGACGAATTTCACTAAGCGTTCTTTGTCTTAGGTTACAGAGTTGTATAGATCGTAGATCCACACAATTGAGGAATCTTGAAGAAAAATGATGCTTAGAGAAACGAATCAAGACAGATTACATGTGAGGTGTTTAGTGTGTGAAAAATTTGAGGAATAAACACCTTTGAAGATTTTGTAGAAGTCATTTGGATCAAAGAGGGCAGTACAAGTAACTTTTAATTACCCTGAACGAAGAACACGACGAACTGAGGTGTGGAGAAGTGAAGCTCGTCTGTGCAGATCTTCCACGCCCTAACTTAGCGGAGGAAGACGGCTACGGCGGCGGCGGAGTGAAGATTTCCGCGGCCGGCGTGAGTACGGCGGCGACGAGGTCGAGGCAGTGAAGCTCTTCCTCACCGGCGATGATGATGTAGCGGCGGCGCTAGGGTGAGAAGCTTGAGTGGGAGAGAGGTCGAGCGGAGTAAAGGAAGTGAGGAAGGGAAGAGGGGGTATTTATAGCCACGGTGAAAAAGGGTTCGCCCGAAGAAATTGGACGAACGTGCCCCTGACCCTTCTCTTCCGCATGACATGTGTCACCCACGTACTGAGGAGTGGAGATCGTGTTAGATCGTGGGTGAATAGATAAGTATATCGTGGGAAGCGGAACGGTTTGAGAAGCAAAGCCGAAAATTTTGGATAAGATAAGTTAAAAGTTCCATTCGCAAATTCTTCAGCTGACAAGGACACAGTGAAGATTTTGAACGAGTTTCAAATAGAACACACATGAAGAATTTGTGAATAGATTGGGTTGAGTATAGCATAGAGGGGGAAGGGTACGATCACATTCACTTAGCAGAAAAACCAACTTGAAGAATTAGCCATAAGTGAATGCTGTAGAGGACATAAACTCATATATATATATATATATAAATATAAATAAATAAATATATATATATATATATCGAATGAAGAAAAATGACGGAAACAGTGAAGATTTTGCTAAGTTGAAGAATATGAACAACTGAGGAATTTCAAAACTGAGGAAAAACTCAAATCGAAGATTTTCAGCTTTTGTGGTGGCGTGACCCACCGTATAAGAATGATGATTTCAGACACCGCGTACAATTGTCGTAGGGTTCTGAGAATCAAATTCTTCATTAATTTCTTCACACTTAGAGTGTTATTCTTCATTGATTGAAGAAAAACGTTTCTTCATGTGTTGCACATCTAAGTCATCAGTTTTGCACAAGTGTTAGGATGAGTGTCCTTTTCAAAGAACATTCGAAGATTCTAAGATATTTAGCTCACACCGCAACTTGCTAAATCTCTTCTCATCCAAGGGCTTTGTGAAGATATCGGCTAGCTGTTCTTCAGTCTTCACATGCTCAATAGAAATGTCTCCCTTCAACACATGATCGCGAAGAAAATGATGACGAATCTGAATGTGCTTTGTCTTCGAGTGCTGAACTGGGTTGTGAGCAATCTTGATGGCACTCTCATTGTCATAGAAGAGAGGCACATTCTTCACATTGACGCCATAGTCCTTGAGAGTTTGCTTCATCCAAAGCAGTTGAGCACAACAAGAGCCAGCAGCAATGTACTCAGCTTCAGCAGTAGACAGTGATACACAGTTCTGTTTCTTCGAGGACCAACAGACCAAAGATCGTCCGAGGAAATGACACGTACCAGATGTTGACTTGCGATCCACACGATCACCAGCATAGTCAGAGTCAGAATATCCAACGAGATCAAAAGCCGAGCCCTTGGGTTACCATAATCCTAGTGTTGGTGTGTGAGCTAGATATCGAAGAATATGCTCCACAGCCTTATGGTGTGATTCCTTTGGTGTAGCTTGAAATCGGGCACACATGCAAACACTAAGCATAATATCTGGCCTAGATGCACATAAGTACAATAAAGAACCAATCATGGAGCGGTATACCTTTTGATCGAAGTCAACACCATTTTCATCAGTGCATAGATGGCCATTTGTGGGCATAGGAATTTTGACGCCTTTGCAATCTTGCATGTCGAATTTCCTCAGTACATCCTTGAGGTATTTCTCCTGAGATATGAATATGCCATTGCGCTGTTGACGAATTTGAAGACCTAAGAAGAATTTCAACTCTCCCATCATAGACATTTGATATTCTTCACTCATCATATAGGCAAATTCATCACTATAACGTTGGTCAGTACAACCAAACATGATATCATCAACATATATTTGGCATACAAGCAATTCATCATCATATGATTTAGTGAAAAGAGTAGGGTCGAGTGAACCGGGTTTGAAGCCTTTCTTCATGAGGAATTCCTTCAAAGTATCATACCATGCCCGAGGGGCCTGCTTGAGGCCATAGAGGGCCTTATTTAGTTTGAAGACTTTGTCAGGATGCTTAGGATCTTCAAAACCTGGGGGTTGAGCAACATATACTTCTTCCTCAAGCTTACCATTGAGGAATGTGCTTTTCACATCCATTTGATATAAACTGATATCATGATGGTTAGCATAAGCAAGTAATATGCGAATAGCTTCAAGTCTAGCAACATGTGCAAAAGTTTCATCGAAATCAATTCCTTCAACCTGTAAGTAGCCTTGAGCTACTAGTCGTGCCTTATTCCTTACCACAAGGCCATTTTCATCTTGCTTGTTGCGGTAGATCCACTTTGTGCCAATGATATTGTGTTTGCGAGGATCTGGACGATTGACCAGTTCCCAAACGTTGTTGAGCTCGAATTGATGTAATTCTTCTTGCATGGCCTGAATCCACTCAGGCTCCAGAAATGCTTCATCTACCTTAGTGGGCTCTGAGATAGAGACAAAAGCATAGTGCCCACAAAAGTTAGATAAATGTGAAGCTTTTGAGCGTGTGAGAGGACCTGGTGCTTAAATGTCATCGATGATCTTCTCAACTTGCACTTCTTTTGCAACGCGAGGATGAGTAGGTTGTCGTCGAGGAATTTGATCAGCATTTTCTTCAGCACCATTTTCTTCAGCAATTTCTTCAGGTGCATTAGCTCAATGTTCTTCACGTTCTGGAATGAATTCTTCAGCAGATTCTTCAGTAGGAATGACATCCTCAGTTGCCTTGAACATGATAGTTTCCTCAGGTGTTGGTTGATCTATCACAGAGGGTAGGTGCTCTCTTTGCGAGCCATTAGTTTCATCGAACCGCACATCTACAGTTTCAAAAACCTTGTGAAGAACGGTGTTGAAGACTCCGTAGGTGTGCGAGTCCTTTCCATAACCAAGCATAAAACCTTCATGTGCTTTCGGTGCAAATTTAGCATTGTGATGAGGATCTCTAATCCAACATTTTGCACCGAAGAGTTTGAAATAACTCACATTGGGTTTCTTGTCAGTGAGGAGTTCATAGGCAGTCTTCTTGAAGAATTTGTGAAGATATACCCTATTGATGATGTGGCACGCAGTATAAATTGCCTCAATCCAGAAGTGACGAGGCGTCTTGTACTCATCAAGCATAGTGCGAGCCATCTCAACAAGAGTTCTGTTCTTGCGCTCCACGACGCCATTCTGCTCGGGAGTGTAAGGAGCAGATAACTCATGAGTAATACAAGTTCATCAAGATAGTCATCAAGACCAGAATTCTTGAACTCAGTTCCATTGTCACTTCTGATGTGCTTGATCTTCACACCAAAGTTGGTTGAAGCCCTCGAAGAAAATCGTTTGAAGACTTCCTGCACTTTATGTTTGTAAGTAACAATGTGTACCCATGTGTAACGAGAGTAATCATCAACAATAATAAAACCATAGAGAGATGCGTCATTTGTGACAGCAGAGTAATGGTTAGGACCAAAGAGGTCCATGTGAAGCAATTCGAATGGTCGAGTAGTGGTCATGATAGTCTTCGCTGGATGCTTAGCCTTGGTCATTTTTCCAGCTTCACAAGCTCCACACAACTGATCCTTGAGGAATTTGACATTCTCATGCCAATGACATGCTTCTTCTTCGCAAGCGTGTGCAAATTCCTCATGCCTGCATGACCAAGTCGTCGATGCCATAGCCATCCTTCTGAAGCTTTTGCAAGTAGGCACACAGCTGGTTGCGGTCCTGTAGAGAAATCAACAATATACAAGTCTCCTCTCCTAAAGCCTTCGAAGACTTTGGAATTGTCAGCTTCCAAAACCACAACACAACAATACTTGCCAAAGACAACTACCATATCAAGATCACAAAGCATTGAGACAGACGTAAGATTGTATCCCCAGGACTCGACAAGCATGACTTTGTCCATGTGTCGATCCTTTGTGATCGCAACCTTACCTAGACCCAATACCTGAGTTTTGCCTTTGTCAGCGAAGATGATATGCTTCAGATGCGATGGTGATAAGGGAGGATCAACCAATAGATCCTTGTCACCAGTCATGTGATTTGTACATCCACTATCAAGGACCCACTCAGTGGCTTTGGGTTGATCATCCTGCAGATGAATTAGTGCAGCTTACGAACTTCATATACTTCATCAGTGAAGAATATGACATCAATTCATCAGATCAATTTCATCAAACAATAGAACAGATAAAGCAGTATGAGGACGTGAGAAATGAAAGTTCATTTCTTCATGATTAGCCCGCGTCCTTTCAGGCACACTTCAGGTCTCCAGCAAATTCTTCAGACGTTCAAGTACGTCTGGAGACCTGACCCTGCAGAAGAGATTAGTTCTTTTTCTTCACCACCCACATCTGAAGGGGTGGCAAAGAGTTCATCACTCTGCGAGCTCCATATGAAAAAGGTGGCATAGAAGCCAATCCATTTCGTTTCACATAAGAGAAGTTAGGGTAAGCATATGAATAAGCAGAGAAATTCTTCGAGGACTTGTGAACATAATGATTACAAGAATAATGCTCATATTCATAGCCCTTGGCTCTTCCCTGTGAGACAGAGTTGTTAGCACGATGATGTTCATATGAGGACTTTGATCCTTTTGAGGAATTTGATCCATGTGAGGAATTTGGTCCGTATGAGGACTTGGATCCATATGAAGAATTTGGTCCATATGAAGAATTTGATCTGGGGTTCCTATTCTTCACAGGTGGTGTCATGAGGACATTCACCTGAAGACTTTCAAGGCATCTTTTGGGAACCCAGATTTTCTTCATAGGGGAACCGTTCCTGCAGTTAGTGCCAACATACCTAGGAAATACTTCACCATTCTGATTTTTGAACAGTTTATAGTTGGAGTCAAATGACTCATCAGAAGAATGAGAAGATTCACATGTAAAGCCAGATAAATTAGATGGATCAACTGGAGGTCCCTTTGCAGCAACCCATGAGGTTTTGGGGTACTGCTCAGGCTTCCAATATGTACCATCAGCATTGAGTTTCCTTTCAAAGGCAATACCCTCTTTCCTAGGGTTCCTGTTGAGGATCTGCCTTTTAAGCACATCACAAAGAGTCTGATGCCCTTTTAGGCTTTTGTACATGCCTGTCATGTACAATTCCTTCAGCCCTGCATCGTCAGTGATACTAGCAATGTCCTCAGATGAGGAATTAATGATAGCAGAGACAGTTGAGGAATTTGTAGCATTAGAAGCATTTGAACATTCAGGTGAAGAATTAGCAGATTCACGTTCAATGCATTTCAAACATGGAGGAACAAATTCTTCTTGAGCAGCGCTGATTTGTTGAGCAAGTAATGAATCGCGCTCCTTCTGGAGATCTTCATAACTCACTCTTAGCTTTTCAAGATCTTGCTTTCTTTGAAGAAATTCATAAGAAAGCTTCTCATGATCAGACAAGAGAGTGTTTTGATGACCTTGAAGGTTGTCAAACCTAGTCTGAATTCTCTGAAGATTTTCAGTCAAGGTTTTAGTGCGATCCACTTCTTCACCCAACATATCATCACTTTGTCTAGCATGTTTTGAACCTTTTCAAGAGCCCTTTGTTGTTTCACAACAATCTTAGCAAGTTTAGAATAGCTAGGCTTAAGGTTTTCATCAGATTCATTTTCACTTGATTCAGATGAGGAATATTTGAGTACCTTGGCACCCTTTGCCATGAAGCAATAGGTGGGAGCGTAGTCATCATTGCCTTCATCAGCCTTGTTGGTGAGGTCATTTTCTTCAGGGTTGAAGATAGACTTGCTGACGAATGCAGTAGCGAGGGCTAGGCTCGCCACACCAGATTCGGAATCCTCAGATGCCTCCTCTTCCTCATTTTCTTCAGATTCAGCTTCAGAGTCCATTTCCTTGCCAATGAATGCCCGAGCCTTCTTGGAGCTGCTCTTCTTGTGAGATGAAGACTTTGAGGATTTTGATGATGAAGATTTTGAGGATTTCTTCTTTTTCTTAGCATCATCAGAACTGTAATCCTTGTATTTATTCTTCATTGATTCCTTTTCCCACTGAGGACAATCTTGAATGTAGTGTCCTGGTTTCTTGCATTTGTGACAAAGCCTCTTCTTGTAGTCACTAGATGAGGAATCATTGCTCCTTGAGGGTCTTCCAAAGCGACCACGTCTCGAGAACTTCTGGAATTTCTTCACGAGCAGTGCTAGATCATTACTCAGTTCTTCAGGATCACCAAGGCTGCCGTCAGAGTCTTCATCTTCAGACTCAGAAACTGCCTTGGCCTTCAGTGCACGTGATCTGCCATAGCTCGAACCATAGAGATCTCTCTTTTCAGCAAGCTGGAACTCATGAGTGTTTTGCCTTTCGAGGATATCAACAGGGTCAAGTGACTTGTAATTAGCACGCTCTTGTATCATCAATGCCAGGGTATCAAATGAAGAGTCAAGCGATCTCAGCAGTTTCTTCACCACCTCGTGGTCGGTGATGTCATTGGCACCAAGTGCTTGAAGCTCATTTGAGATGTCAGTGAGGCGATCGAAGGTTTGTTGAACATTTTCATTGTCGAGTCTTTTGAAGCGGTTGAAGAGATTGCGAAGAACATCAACTCGAGAGTCACGTTGTGTTGAGACTCCTTCATTTACTTTGGACAGCCTATCCCAGATAAGCTTAGCAGTTTCCAAAGCACTCACTCTTCCATACTGTCCTTTGCTTAGATGGCCACATATGATATTCTTCGCTTGAGAATCGACTTGCTTGAATTTCTTCACATCGGCAGCGTTCAGTGAGGGTGAGACAGAGGGAACACCTTTTTCCACAACATACCAGAGATCGTTATCAATTGCCTCAAGATGCATTCGCATCTTATTCTTCCAGTAAGGGTAGTCCGTCCCATCGAAGGTAGGACACCCAGCAGAAACCTTGATCATACCTGCGGTCGACATAACTAAAACTCCAGGTGGTTAAACCAAAATCACACAGAACAAGGGAGTACCTTGCTCTGATACCAATTTTAAGTGCATTATATCGACTAGAGGGGGGTGAATAGGCGATTTTTAGAAATTCTTCACTGAGGAATTTGTGGGTGAGGAAATTCCTTAGCGAAGAACTACTTGCAGCGGAATAAGTACTCAAAAGTATGCATAGCAGAACACAAGCTTAGTCATCGTGATGAAATGAAAATAAGCACAGAGTACAGAAAGCGTAAACACATGATGAAGACAAATAGACTGAAGAAACTGAACTGAGGAAATTGAGGAAGTCTTCAGTCAAAGTCTTCAAACACAGATATGAACAAGCATACAACACAGTAATGAGGAAATGAAAGAGTTGAGGAAATAGAACCAGTAAGCTTGGTGAAGACAATGATTTGGTAGACTAGTTCCAACTGCTATCTCAGTTGTACGTCTGGTTGGAGCGGCTAGGTATTTAAACCTGAGGACACCCAGTCCCGGACACACAGTCCTCACCGTATTCTCCTTGAACTAAGGTCACAGAGACCTCGTCCAATCACTCGTGGTAAGTCTTCAGGTGACTTCCAAACCTTCACAAACTTGGTCACTCGGTGATCCACATTTTCCTCTTGGATGCTCTAGACCATGACGCCTAACCGTCTGGAAGAAGCATACTCTTCAAAGGTAACAAGCATCGGATCCACACAGGATCAATCTCTTCAGTGATGCTCAATCACTATGGGTTTGTAGGTGTTTGGGTTTGGGGTATTTCCTCACTTGATGATTTTCACTCAAATTCCTCGGAGGATGGGATGCTCTCAATTGACAAGTGTCAGTTTCTCTCAGAGCAGCCACTCAGCTAGTGGTTGTAGGGGGCAGCTATTTATAGCCTAGGGAGCAGCCCGACATGATAAGACATAAATTCCCTTCAATGATATGACCGTTAGGTGGGTAGATATTTTGGGACAGCTGGCGCATAGCACATCAACGGTCGGAATTTTGAGGTTCAAATTCCTCAGGGATATCATGTTCCTCACTGTGTAGGCAATCCGCACTGGCGAATTCCTAACTCCTCAGTCAGAACAAATTCCTCAGAGACCAGAAGAACTTCGTCTCTGTCACTGAAGAATATGACTGAACTGTGTGAGATTTCCAATGGCTTCACTCGAAGGGATTGGTAGGTGTAGGATTTTGAGTTCAGCATCACATGGAAATTTTTCCTTAGTATTTCCTCGACCCCCTTTAACAGTACGGTGTTTCCTATGACTCAAGAAAGAGAAAATGAAACTACGAAAACAAAAGTCTTCACGCTTCATATTCCTCAAATGAATACTAAGTCTTCAAGGTCACACCAATTTCTTCACTTTCAAAGTCTTCAGAAAGTCTTCAGAAATCCAAAGTCTTCAATCGAAGAACTTCATTTTTAGGGGTCGACTTTCTCTGTAAATAGCAAACTCCTCATAGACTTATAGACCTGTGTACACTCATAAACGTATTAGTCCCTTAACCTATAAGTCTTCAATACACCAAAATCACTAAGGGGCACTAGATGCACTTACACTTGTACGTTGCAATCGACAAGTTCACAAAGTGGCCCGAAGTGGAGGCAGTGAGGAAGGTGACAACACAGTCAGCCGTCAAGTTCTTTAAGGGGCTAGTTTGCCGTTTTGGTGTGCCAAACAGGGTCATCACCGATAATGGCACGTAGTTCACAAGCCGCACCTTCATGCAATACATCCAGGACCTCGGTATCAAGGTCTGTTTCGCTTCGGTGGCCCACCCATGGAGCAACGGCCAGGCGGAGAGGGCAAATGCTGAAGTACTACAAGGTATGAGGACAAAGACTTTTGATAGGCTGCACAAGTGTGGAAGGCACTGGATTGATGAGTTGCCGACGGTTCTTTGGTTGATCAGAACAACGCCAAATCGAGCCACCGGCCAGACACCCTTTGCCTTGGTATACGGGGCAGAAGCAGTTCTCCCCATGGAACTCACATACGGGTCACCTCGAGTGCTCGCTTATGACGAGATTGAGCAAGAGTAGTTGCGGCAAGATGACGTGACGCTCCTTGAGGAAGATCGTCTTCGGGCGGCTATGCAAGCTACACGCTACCAGCAGGCCTTGCACCGCTACCATAGCCGCAAGGTTCATGCCCGAAGTCTTGAGGAAGGCGAGCTTGTTCTTCGGCGCGTTCAGTCGGCCAAGAATTCCAACAAGTTGATGCCGAAGTGGGAAGGCCCTTATCGAGTAATACAAGTCACCAGGCCTGGCGCAGTCCGCCTGGAGACCAAAGATGGTGTCCCAGTGATCAACTCCTGGGACATCGAACATCTTCGTAAATTTTACCCATGAGGCGCGGTTGCCGGGCCCTCCCGGCAAGCCACCTTTTGTACAAGCCTTGCCGACAAGGCATGTAACCCTTTGTACAAAGCCAGGCGCAGACCCTGAGCATAAATAAATGAAGCGTTGGCGCCCTAAGTTTTAGCATGCATGCTAGGTTAAGTCTCTCTTTGGTAGGGTTGATAGTGCCCGACGGCAACTAACCCCTAGCATAGAGGTCGGGTGTGTGTCTTTCCGTCCTTTCCAGTCTTTTCTTTGGTTCACAGGCTGCACAGGCGTTTCTGCTAAGCCATTTAAGGGCAGGGAGATGGATCGACATCCCCGACCCCGGCAAGCCATTGCCGGGGGGCTGCAGATTCAAGCACCCGACCACGGCAAGCCGAGGTTGCCGGGGGCTGCAGATCCAGATAAGTCCTTTATCCCCTGTTATGCATTTCCGTGTGGAATTGGGACGTATGGAGCCTCGTTTATTCCTGGGCCACCGTGCTCCCCCTTTCCTGTGCCTAAGAACTATTCCCTGGGCCGGAACTTGGTTGTAGTTGCGGTGACAAGGAAGCAAACGAAGGGCCTAACCCTACTTCACCCCTGCCTCCGCCAAGGGCGTGAGTATGTTCGCGAATGAAGTGAGGGGACGACAAGGCCTGTTGCCGGGCGACAATGTTTATCTTAAAAATAACAAGGATTCGTTCCTTGGCATGGGCCTCGCTCACGCACAAAGAACCTGGCAAACACCCTTTTTCATTAATACGTTCCAAACAGGTACAGTTCGTATGGAATGCAAACATGAGCAAGAGTATTACAAGGTTTAAATCTAACAAGTGCCCGCAGGCTTGAAGACTAAAAAAGATAAGTGCCCCGTGATCCTCGTTCTGGCCCTTTTCCTCCCAGGTGCGACAGGTGAAGGCAAAAAGGAGGTGACAGGGAACGCGCCGATGGAGAGCTTGACGAGGAAGGCCCTCGGCAGGGCGTGTGGCCAAAGGAGGAGGGCGACGCGGTCAGTCGGAGTCGGCGTCCTCCCGCTTGACGCCCTCATCGTCGTTGTCGCTGTCCTCCTCGTCACTCCCGCTGGAGGAGGAGTCTTCATCATCGGAGGAGCTCTCCATGCAACACCTTAGGCGAGTTCCCAAGTGCCCAAAGACCTTGACGGAGAGCAGCCATTCTCCATTAATTTGAAGTGAAGAACGAGCCCCTCCGACAGGCTGTGGGCATGAGCAAAGGTCTTCCATCCGCGACGAAGATACATGACGTGGGGGGCGGGGAAGTCGACATCGACCCGCATGCTGCCATTCCTGCAGCCCCTCATATGCAACCTCAGAGCATGTGGCGGGTCAAGCTCCATCGCCCGAGCGAATGGAGTAGGGAGACGGAGACGACGGCGCACTGGCTGGTGCAGCTTGATGACAAACTCGCGGGGCTGGTCTCCGACGTGGCCCTCCATTGGGGGAGGGGCCGCTGGCGGAGGCGAGGCCGGTGCGCCACCT
This sequence comes from Triticum aestivum, assembly GCF_018294505.1. NCBI lineage: Eukaryota > Viridiplantae > Streptophyta > Magnoliopsida > Poales > Poaceae > Triticum > Triticum aestivum. The sequence continues at coordinate 370,429,528 of NC_057802.1, forward strand.
CGTCCTCCACTTCCCCGAGCGCGACGACGACCTCGGCCTCGCCCCTCCCCCTTCCTCTCACGGCCGGCTCCGCCGCCACGAGCTCTTGGGAAGGAGGGGCACGCTGTCGAGCAGAGACCCCGTCGCCGCCATCGAAGTGCCGGCGCGTCCTCTCGCCATAGCAGAAGGAAGGAAGGAGCCAAGGTAGAAGGAGATGAATGATGGAAGTTTGGGGGGGTGCCATCCCCCTCCCCTCCTTATAAAGGGGCGGGGCCGGGGCTCGGCCGCCCCACTCAACCAATCCAGCCACCAGGGGTGCAGGGAATCAAGACCGACCCGCTGCTCCAACCAGCGACGACCCGGTTCCCCACCTCGTCATTTAAGGCCCGTGCCCCCCCCCACCGCCCACCATCTTCGAGGCATGGGGGACACGTGGCGAGCAAGCCAAAATCGAGGAGACGAGTGAGGCGACAGTTTTCCACCCCGTGATCGTGGGGCACGGGCGCCTTGAAGGCCGCGACTCGAGTCCACTTAGTAAATGAGCCACGGGCCTGTATTTTCCTCCTTTTTTATGGGGAAGGCGCGGGCCGCCTCTTTACCATTTACTGCGATGTGACGCATGAGGGAAGCAACCGCCCCACGCATGACCCCCACATCACGCACGACCCCCACGTCACGCATTCAACGCGGGTCATGGGGAAGCGCAAGCGAGAAAGGGAGTTACTGCGGTAAAAACTCCGCCGCTCACGCGCCCGCGCACCGTTCTGGGCTTGGCCCAATAACGCCCCACGCTTATATGTGGCCCAGGCCCGGGGGCTCCTGTCGGTGTACAAAAGTAGGGGTCCCTTTTTGCACCCCTTTACTTGTGCGCGGACGGTCGCAGCCCCACGTCCCGGGCGGGGCAGACTAAGCAAAAGGCACAAGACGACCAGACCAACGCCAAGCCGGAGACACAAAGTGCAGAAGGGCGAGGTGGACTCCCCCGGCAAGGTCCTTGCCGGGGCGGCCTCCACAGCCCTGGCAAGAGCCTTGCCGGGGCAACTTGCCCAACGCCAGCAGGGCTGCCGCCCTCGAGCCTGAGAGTTCCGACGCCCTCAACCACATTGGAACCAAAGCTCGGGAGGCGCCTCCATGGTGGCATGCAGATCTTTGTGAAGAACAAGAACATACAAGACTAGATGAATAAAGAGAAGACGAAGATCCTTGGCAAGATCCTTGCCAAGGATACCCACGAGACCCCCCGGCAAGCCCCTTGCCGGGGATGACCACGACGCCACGGCAAGACCCTTGCCGGGGCCCCAACAAGACTCTTGCCGGAGACATCCGCGGGACCGCAGCCAGGCCCACATCTACCAAAGCTCCGCCGCCTCCCATGCAGCTGCCAGCCCACCAACTAGGCGAACACCTGCGTGGTGTCGTGCGGCCTCTAGGCCAACTCAGCAAGCACCTGCGTGGTGGCATGCAGATCTTCGTGAAGGCTTTGCCACGCACCAACTCAGCAGCCAGCCAGCCAGCGTGGCACTACTCGCCTCGTCAGTTCGGACGCGCGTCGAAGCCAGGCGAGGCGGCGACAGCTGGGACGAGCTTCCTTGTCGTCCCTGATAAAGCAAGAAGGGCACGTCGGCAGCACATTAAATGCGTTTGTCCTACGGTGCCAGAGGATAGACTCGATCACTGTATAGCTTTCCACCTCCTGTGTGCCACTGTGGCAGCCCCTTTGTCTATAAGAGGAGGCCCGCGACGTACTGAGAGAGGATTCAGACTTTTTGGGCCTAGCACGCCTTGTAGCTAGTCCAAGAACACCAGATAAAAATAAACCAGCAGGAGTAGGGTATTACGCGTCTCTCGCGGCCCGAACCTGGATAATTTTACCCCCCCCCATGTTGATCTCTCAATCCCGCTCTTTCCACAGCCCCGCGCCCGCCAACCGTAGCAAAAAGGGATTCCTCGTGATCCCATAGGTGTCGTTTTCCCCGACAGATTCGATTGCAAGATCTAAAGACATACCTTCAAGCACTAACCTCCCCGGAAACGGCGCCAGAAAAGAGCTTGATGTCTACTACACAACCTTCTTCTTGTAGACGTTGTTGGGCCTCCAAGTGTAGAGGGTTGTAGGACAGTAGCAAATTTCCCTCAAGTGGATGACCTAAGGTTTATCAATCTGTGGGAGGCGTAGGATGAAGATGGTCTCTCTCAAACAACCCTGAAACCAAATAGCAAAGAGTCTCTTGTGTCCCCAACACACCCAATACAATGGTAAATTGTATAGGTGCACTAGTTCGGCGAAGAGATGGTGATACAAGTGCAATATGGATGGTAGATATAGGTTTTTGTAATCTGAAAATATAAAAACAGCAAGGTAGCAAGTGGTAAAAGTGAGCGAAAACGGTATTGCAGTGCTTCGAAACAAGGTCTAGGGTTCATACTTTCACTAGTGCAAGTTCTCTCAACAAGGATAACATAATTAGATCATATAACAATCCCTCAACATGCAACAAACAGTCACTCCAAAGTCACTAATAGCGGAGAACAAACGAAGAGATTATTGTAGGGTACGAAACCACCTCAAAGTTATTCTTTCCGATCAATCCATTGGGCTATTCCTATAAGTGTCACAAACAACCCCAGAGTTCGTAGTAAAATAACACCTTAAGACACAAATCAACCAAAACCCTAATGTCACCTAGATACTCCAATGTCACCTCAAGTATCCGCGGGTATGATTATACGATATGCATCACACAATCTCAGATTCATCTATTCAACCAACACAAAGAACTTCAAAGAGTGCCCCAAAGTTTCTACCGGAGAGTCAAGATGAAAACGTGTGCCAACCCCTATGCATAGATTCCCAAGGTCACGGAACCCGCAAGTTGATCACCAAAACATACATCAAGTGAATCAATAGAATACCCCATTGTCACCACGGGTATCCCACGCAAGACATACATCAAGTGTTCTCAAATCCTTAAAGACTCAATCCGATAAGATAACTTCAAAGGGAAAACTCAATCCATTACAAGAGATAGAGGGGGAGAAACATCATAAGATCCAACTATAATAGCAAAGTTCGCGATACATCAAGATCGTGCAAATCAAGAACACGAGAGAGAGAGAGATCAAACACATAGCTACTGGTACATACCCTCAGCCGCGAGGCTGAACTACTCCCTCCTCATCATGGAGAGCGCCGGGATGATGAAGATGGCCATCGGTGATGATTCCCCCCTCCGACAGGGTGCCGAAACAGGGTCCCGATTGGTTTTTGGTGGCTACAGAGGCTTGCGGCGGCGGAACTCCCGATCTAGGTTTCTTTTTGGGGGTTTCTGTATTTATAGGAATTTTTGGCGTCGGTCTCACATCAAGGGGGTCTCCGAGTCATCCACGTGGCAGGGGCGCGCCCTCCACCCTTGTGCATGGCTCGGGACTCTTCTGGCCCAACTATTTTACTCTGGGGGCTTCTTTTGGTCCATAAAAATTATCAAAAATTGGCACGTCATTTGGACTCCGTTTGGTATTCCTTTTCTGTAAAACTCAAAAACAAGGAAAAAAACACAAACTGGCACTGGGTTCTAGGTTAATAGGTTAGTCCCAAAAATCATATAAAATAGCATATAAATGCATATAAAACATCCAAGATGGATAATATAATAGCATGGAACAATAAACAATTATAGATACGTTGGAGACGTATCAGTGGGTGAACAAATTACTGTCGAGCAATTGGTAGAAAAGCGCAAAGTTATGACGATATCTAAGGCAATGATCATGAATATAGGCATCACGTTCGTGTCAAGTAGACCGAAACGATTCTGCATCTACTACTATTACTCCACACATCGACCGCTATCCAACATGCATCTAGAGTATTAAGTTCACAAAGAACGGAGTAACGCGTTAAGTAAGATGACATGATGTAGAGGAATTAACTCAAGGAATATGATGAAAACCCCATCTTTTTATCCTCGATGGCAACAATACAATACGTGCCTTGTTGCCCCTACTGTCACTAGAAAAGGACACCGCAAAATTGAACCCAAAGCGAAACACTTCTCCCATTGCAAGAAAAACTAATCTAGTTGGCCAAACCAAACCGATAGTTTGAAGAGAATTACAAAGATATCAAATCATGCATAAAAGAATTAAGAGAAGATTCAAATAATATTCATAGATAAGCTGATCATAAATCCACAATTCATCGGATCTCGGCAAACACACCGCAAAAAAATATTACATCGAATAGATCTCCAAGAACATTGAGGAGAACATGGTATTGAGAATCAAAGAGAGAGAAGAAGCCATCTAGCTACTAGCTATGGACCCGTAGGTCTGTGGTAAACTACTCACGCTTCATCGAAAGGGCAATAGGGTTGATGTAGAAGCCCTTTGTGATTGAATCCCCCTCCGGCAGGGTGCCGGAAAAGGTCCCTAGATGGGATATCACGGGTACAGAAGGTTGTGGCGGTGGAAAAGTGTTTTCGTGGATGCCTCTGGTGGTTTGGGGATATATATATGGGAATATATAGGCGAAAGAATTAGGTCAGGAGGTGCACAGGGGGCCCACAAGGGTGGGGGCGCACCCTCCGTCCTTGTGGCCGCCTCGTGACTCCTCCGACTTCATCTCCAAGTCTCCTGGTTGTCTTCTGGTCCAAGAAAAATCATCGCGAAGGTTTTATTCCATTTAGACTCCGTTTGGTATTCCTTTTCTGCGAAACTCAAAACAGGGGAAAACAGGAACTGGTACTAGGCTCTAGGTTAATAGGTTAGTCCAAAAAATAATATAAAATAGCATATTAATGCATATAAAACATCCAAAACAGATAATATAATAGCTTCGAACAATAAAAACTTATAGATACGTTGGAGACGTATCAAGCATCCCCAAGCTTAATTCCTGCTCGTCCTCGAGTAGGTAAATGATAAAAACAGAATTTTTGATGTGGAATGCTACCTAACATATTTATCCATGTAATTTTCTTTATTGAGACATGAACGTTCAGATCCATAAGATTCAAAACAAAATTTTAGTATTCACATTAAAAAAAACTTCAAGCATACTAACAAGGCAATCATGTCTTCTCAAAATAACATGGCAAAAGAAAGCTTATCCCTACAAAACCATATAGTCTGGCTATGCTCCATCTTCATCACACAAAATATTCAAATCATGCACAACCCCGATGACAAGCCAAGCTGTTGTTTCATACTTTTGATGTTCTCAAACCTTTTCAACTTTCACGCAATACATGAGCGTGAGCCATGGACATATCACTATAGGTGGAATAGAAGGTGGTTGTGGAGAAGACAAAACGAAGGAGACAGTCTCACATCAACTAGGCGTATTGTAACATCCCAAAATTCTAAATTTTGGAATGTTATATTAATTAAATATATTTTTTGTTTGTTTGATTGTGCTGTGGTTGCTTGTGTGAAATTGAGTGAAATTTGAAACTTTTGAAAGTTGAATGAGAGGGAATGAAATGACTTTCCCAAACTTTCACCTTGCATTTATGATCTCCATGAATTCAAATTCATTTCATCACAAAACCCTAGAGTGAAGATGATATGACTTCTTCCTTTAATTAAATGAAAAGGTTTTGAAAAGATTTGAATTCATTTGGAAATATTTCAAATTCGGAAACTTTATGCAACTCAATGAGTTTCATGAGAGAAGATAAAATGACTTCTTCAAATGCTAAGAAAGAGAGTTGGAAGTTTCAAAGAATCAAATTGAAAGTCCCTTTGAAGTTATTTTGAAACCCACTTTCAATTTGGAGTTATTTGGTTCTTATTCAAATTATTTTTCTCCAAACATAAAATATATGGAAAATAGGGTAAAATGATTCCCTACAGTATAAAAGTGGAGAAAAATGAGTTTGAAATCATTTTGGTATTTTAAAATATTTTTATTTTGATTTTAAATGAACCAGTAGCATTGTTCGCTTTATTTAAATTGTTTTGAAATTTATTTGCCGCAGAAAATAAGTTCAACATTTAGGAAATCTTTTTCTGAAAATTTTGATATATAATATGCCTATATAAAATTTTATTTTTATTTTCGTTATTTAGTTTTTCGTTTTCTGTTTCTATTTAATAAAAATACAAACTGTGCATGCGCCTAGAACTAACTGTCGCCCACGTGCGCAGCATAGTGGCATTGGGCGCCCCATCGTTTTTTTTCATCTCTCCTACATGGGCCAGGCCCAGCCAGTAATCTCCTTCTCAGTTTTTTCTTTCTTTTTCTTTTTCCTTTGGCCGAATAAAAAAACTGCAGGGTGCGCGCGCCCGGCCCGTGGTGCTTTTAGCCCATGCGATTCCCTTCGTTTTATTTGTTCGTCTACGTTTAGTCCCATATTGTCTAGCCTTTGATCCCTAAACCTCTTTCCATCTATAAATATAAACCCATAGAGCCTCCAAAAATCATCCGATTCAGGTTAAATCAATATTTTGGTTTGACTAGATTCACTAAAGAAAAATTTATTTCTTCTCTCCGGCGGGAATTCTGAAAGTCGTCTCCTACTCTGAAGTCATCTTTTCTCTATCTAATAAAGATATCTTTCTTCGTATTTTTTATATATACTCCCATAGCTTATTATTTCTAGACTAGTATGTTAAGATAATTAGATTAACAATTAGTCTCTGTATTTATACATTAGACCTAGAATCCTTTTAGTCGTAACTATTTTCTTCCGTAAAACACCTTGACCCTAATTTTTTAAATAGCATAACTTTTTACTCGTTCATCCAAATTAGATAAAATCAACGCCTACATTTTTTCCACCTATCTAGTGAATCTATCAAATAAACATTTTTTGCAACTTTTAAGTTTCGAAATTTGTTCAGATTCATACTCAAACTTCTTTTGATCATATCTTTGATCTGTAGCTCCGTTTCCGATGAACCCAGCTGCATCGGATTCGTATTGAAGTAATCTTTTCGTTCGCACAATTAGTGTCATCTTTCCAAAATATAATTTTGATCTTAGGCAGTTACTCTACTAGTCCACCAAAGAGTTGTTACACAACATTCTAAGCAGATTCAATGTCATATTGAATTACTTGTATCTTTTGATTCGTTATTCCAAATCCACCGATTCTTTTTCCTACATATTCATATTGACTTCCTATATCTAGTAGCATCATTAGTTTAAACTTTTGATTTTTTCAAATTTGAATGATTCAAATTTGAACTCGAAGCTTCATTTGACCATATCTTGTAAACTGTAGCGCATTTTCAATTGATTCCTTTTGCAATTGAATCCCTAGATGTAATCTATCATCTTGAGCCATCACCACACTTTTTCAACGAAATTAGGATCTGATATTGTAAAATAATTTGATTTGGTTCATTTGGAGATTTTGCAATGTTTCTTTGCCTTTTTTTGGATCTTTGAGTGTTTGCTTATGTGTGGTTATAATTGCTTGCTCACGATAGATTGATCGGAGTGTGACGAGTAGAACTATCAGGAATTATGAGTGCAAAGAATCTTCATCAACAGTACAAGGCAAGTTCACACTTTGATCATATTTTTCATACCCAGTTTTTATGCAATAGTTTCACCCCTCAAAGATTTGCATGAGTAGTAATTGGGAATTGGGCATTGCTATGTAGTTCATGAGGTAGGAACCTATGATCCTTGAAACACCCCGGGAATATTGGTTGTGTCATATATTACTTAGCCATGCTTGTAGACGTGGATTGGTGTGTGTGATTCATGGAAGTTGTGAGAGATAATAACTAAGGGAAACTTAAGGTGGCTACTTTAATACACATCTGGATGGAATGGTTGGGGCACCCTGGGGATATACCAGTGGCTTGCCCGGACACCTGGGGAATCCAGTGTTGTCCTAGGAGATCCCGGGGAACCCGTGTGATCATCCTATTGGAATGCCACCCAGGCTCAAAGGGATCATAATATTATTCATGCTAGAAACTTCCGTGTGCAGCCACAAGCCATTATGGGCTCTGGCATAGTTGAGTAAGTTGTGGGAATCCTTTCCATGATGGGCTAGCAGATATAGGGGATTGTAGGTGTACCGACCTATCTATCGATTAAGGGGACCTCTTCGGAAAGACTGTGTCTCGATCATCCGTTTCCCAAACATCAGGCAATGCGAGAAATTCAATGGAGGAGATCGAGTCTTGTGGGGAAAAGTGCGCGAACCTCTGCAGAGTGTACAAACTAATCATGATTAGCCGTGTCCCCGGTTATGGACTGTGACACCCAAGTTTTTGTTTGGATTTTTCAAAAGGCTTTTATTTGACTTGAGGGGAGTGATCAAAAAATTTTCTTCAAGAAAACTCTCACTCTCAAATATTTTCTTTATGGCAAAAGTTTTATTTGGATTCATCCAAGATCTGTCTTTGGTCTTGGAGGTTCTTGCTTTTCACTTGGACTCAAGACAAAATATTTTCACTTGGGAAATGACTTTTGAAAATCTCCTTGAAAATTTGCACTATGGCTTTTGGAAAATCCTTTGCCACTTTCAACAATTCCTTCTTGCCATGGCCCTAGTGCAAATCCTCTCCCCTAACCCTTCCCTCACCTTTGGATCATGTTTTACACCTAATCCAGCAAGTTGAACCTCCCCATGTGTTTAGTTCCATTTAAATTCTATTCAAATAATTTTCTGCCTCCTTTTCTAGCACTTGGAGATTTGCAAAGGAACTCCACTTTCTGTCTTGATTTTTGCCCCCAAACCTTTTTCCCCTCCTAGTCCTTTGAACCCTCAACCTAGAACCATGAAGATCCACTGGTCTTCAGTTCAAAATTTTCAAACTACACCTGCTGCAAGTTTGGACCAGATTTGTCAAATTTGGTGAAATTCATTCAAAACCTCCTCCAAAAATTCCAAATAAAATCAGGCAGCCTCTGGGTGCATTGAGTGGTCACCTCACCAAGTTACAACTCCAGAAAAATTCATCTCATAGCCAAAACCTTCTGTCGAACACCTGCAGTGCACTGTCTATGTCAAGTTCAGAAAGTTCAGAGAACACTGCAGTGGCCTGCTGTCGTTTTCTTCAGAGAAGGACGTCGATCTCGCTAGTGCCACCACGTCGCCTTGCTCGTCGTCCCCGCCCTCTTGTTCCTGCACCGCACGAACGCCTGGCTCCTTGCGGGCGTCGGCGACGAGCCGCAGAAGGTGTGCCGCCCCGTGACCGACGCCGGCGGCGGCTTTGCGGACGCCAGCGGGAGACACGGCGCCAACGACGCCACCCAGCGCCGCCCAAACCACCGGAGCCCGCCGCGTGGCCTTCCACTCCCCCGAATGCGCTGCCGCACTCGTCGTGAACCGCAGGGCACGGAGCGCGCTCTCTGCCGCCGTTGAGCCCGTGCGGTCACCTCACCGTAGACCAACGCCATTACGCCAAGACCGACCCCGTTTAGCTGTGAAACAACGCCAGTAACCTCCACTGATGCTGCCTGCCACTCAAACCTCCTGCCAATCCACTGCTCCGTCGTAATCACTCGCCGGAGATTCTCCGTTCACGGCCACCCCGTCGATCTGCCTATAAATAGAGGCCCTGAGCTTCAACTCGAGCACCCACCATCCCTACACTCCCCCTAGAGCACGCCTAGCCACTGGAAGAGCCCCGAGGAGGTCTCCTTCCTCGACTCCGGCCGCCGCGACCCGCCATGGGATCCAGCCCGATTCACCCCTGTGCGCTCCTCCGCCTCCATTCTCTTGCCAGTAGCTTCACCTTGCATCCCTCGTTCTGAGCCACGCCTCAATTTGTAGCTTGCAGCCCTCCACCGGAGTTCCCCATCCTCACCCGAGCCGCCGTCCGCCGGAGATAGTGTCGCCGTCGACGTGGTGCTCCTCGTTGGACGAGTCCACCACCCACCGACGCGGAAGAAGACGCTGAAGCTCTTGGTACCCTCCGTTTCTGCTAACTCGCCGTGGTTCGACGCCGGCGTCCACCGCAGTCTTCGGGCGCCGGCGAGCTTTTTAAACCTGACAGGTGGACCCCGCCTGTCAGCCTCTATCCTATTCTCCTTCGAACCGTTTTCTGTTGGCGCCTTCGGGCAAATACGTTTTCTCCTTTGCGCTTGCGCATTCCCAACCGAAGCGTTTTCTGTTTTCTCAGTTAAAACCCTGGAACTTTTCTGTTTCATTACAGATAAGTCCCTGGACAGAAACCTTTATAACTTTTTAATAAAAAGGTGTTTTTGAGTGATTCTTTTTCTGACAATCTTCAAATTTTGTTTAGTTTTTTATGGGATTTATTTGAAAAATATTTGGAAAAGTTTCTGTGCAAGTGTTGGTTTTCACGTTAGTACCCGTTTCGTGATTGCCGTAGGTTCCGGAAGAGGTGAAGGAGCCGCGAACTTCGCCGAGCTAGACTCCGACTTCTCTGAACCAGGCAAGCATGATTTGAACATTTGATATGACAGGTGTTTTGCATGTTCGCGTGAAAGTTTGTGCGTGGCATATGAGTATTGGTAAATACCTCGTTGCTTGTAAGGCAACAACCAGATTGTTCCAAAGTCGCGATGATCTCTGATGAGTGATGGCCTAATCATGTGGTGACATGAAGGGCAGCAAGGTGGTACTGTTGTAGCATACCAGCCTTGCGTCATCCGACTTTCTCCGACGTTAACGTGGTTGGAGCCACGTTATCGTTCCTTTCCCGCATGTTCCAAAGTTGCGATGATCTCTGATGAGAGATGGCCTAATCATGTGGTGACATGAAGGGCAGCAAGGTGGTACTGTTGTAGCATACCAGCCTTGCGTCATCCGACTTTCTCTGACGTTAACGTGGTTGGAGCCACGTTACCATTCTTTCCCTTTTCCGTGCTACCACATGTCTCATTGCCAGGATGCGGTTTAGTAAGTTGGTAACCTCTTTCCGTGTACACACCAAACAGAGAGGCCGGGATGATGGTACCTTGGCCCAGGATTAAAGCCAGTCATCCGGTCAGGGGGCATGGGTGTTTCCGATTGGGACCGAGAGGGGGGGCACCCCCTTAAAGCGCGCGTATAGAAATTTGATCCCATGCTACGCGAGGTTGTAGCCTCCCCGTCTCAAGGTTTTTCTTGAATGTTGCCGAGGGTGATCCCTGGCTTCGGATGGTTGAATTCGGTGTGTACTGGTTAGACGTGTTTCTTCCAAAACACCGTAGACGGAACTAGTCCCCGTGACTACTGAAATCCATTGGCTGTGGTTAAGTACAAACTCTGCAGAGTCAAGTCTCTCCAAATCGTCGTATCCATGATCAAGTAGTGAAAACATTATATCCATATCTATCCGTGTGAAAAAAAAACTTGTCCCCGGTGAACAAGCTCAAGTGGTAAATCCAGTTTTATTGTTATTTCTGTGGATGGACTAACCTTATATTTGTCGCATGCTTGTGATAATTTATGTTCCCGAACGATTGTATTATTGAGCTGTGATATAAGCCCTTTATGTGACGTCGCGCAGACGTCCGACTGTGGCGTGTACTCGTTTCTCACTTTAAATATAAGCCCTTTATGTGACGTCGCGCAGACGTCCGACTGTGGCATGCACTGTCTTTATTTTCTGTTATAAGCCCTTTATGTGGTGTCGCCCCGACGCCCGACTGTGGCATTATCATTCCGCATTTCCGCTCGAGGAGTCTTTCAGACACTCGTTTGGCACCAGTATTATTATTCCGCATTTTCCGCTCGAGGAGTCTTTCAGACACTCCTTTGGCACCAGTATTACTATTCTGCAGTTTCCGCTCGAGGCGTCATTCAGACCCTCGCTTGGCACCCAGTATTTATTATCTCTATGTCTGATCGCACTGGTTAACTTGTTCATGTGCTTCATGTTTACATTTGTTATACCTTATGTCCGAACTGTCTTGCGAGTACTTTCATAGTACTCACCTGGCTTGTTGGTTTGGCCAGATGTTGACGAAGGCGATCTCTTGGATGAAGAGTTTGATAGCGCGTCCGATGCCTAGAGGAGTCCCAGTCAGTCCTGCGCGATCCCGGATATTGGTCACTTGCTTTGTATACGCTTCCGCCACCCGCAATAAGTCTTCTCGAGCCTCACTCCGACGCTCGAAGAGTTGTAGTCTTCTGGAATCATATCACTCGCTTCGCGATGGTATTTCCACCACCGTTATTATCGTGAGTTAGTAGTTTGCCACCCTACCCGCCGTCTCGTTTTAGCGGCGTGCATGTAATAAATTGTTGGGCAGTCTCTGCTCAACCTTGTATTATATTTAGTACTCCTGGTATTTTTTTCTGTGACCAAGATATTGTCTACCAGTGAGAAGGAATTCTTCCTCGCTGGTCCGGAAAAGGGATTGGTCTCTCAATAATCATTTTTATTGAAAAACCGGTCGTGACAAGCTTGGTATCAGAGCCAGGCTGACTGTAGGATGCCACTACGTGCGATCGCTAATCGGTTATTAGCGTCTTTTGTGCTTTTTCAGCATTTTGCAATTGTAGCTATTTTCTGTTGGTCATCATAAATTTATGACATGACTACTCAGAATTTTTGCCTACTTTTGTAGATGGCTGGCAGCAGCTGTAAGAATCGAGTGTTCACCAACGTGCCCGAGGGGTTTGTCAAGATCCTCGTCTCCATCACCAAGCTCGCGATCGGGCGAGCAGCTCGCCCGGAGTTCACACTTTACCAGCACAAGCTCAGTGACGACGTGTCTATGCACCAAGCTGTGGTGCAGTTCAAGGGAGGACGTTCTGCTGCTCGCCACTTCTGTTTTGTGGGAAGGGCCATGCCTACGGAGAGGCATGCCATGCAGATGGCTGCCCGTGAGGCGATAGCTCGCCTTCGGGACATCCTTCCTACGATGAAGACTCGTCGCTACCGCTACCTCCCATGCCATGTGCCTTACACCAGCCACTATGCGTTCGCCTGCCATCGGGGAGAGCGAGATGAAGCCATCGAGATGGTTGTGGAGTATCTCAAGGCTCTGGGGGAGTCTTTCGACAACCTCGTAGATGATCTTGTGGCTGCCCGCATGGACTTAGTCCGGGGCGGTCCTGCCAGCAGGAAGGAGCTTCTCCACACGGCGCCGCCTCTGACATTCGTCTCGTCTTCAGCCTCTTATGCACCGGCCGTTTTGGCCACTGCTCGCCGTCTGCCTACCACTGAGGAGTTCGACCGAGTCATCGCTCCTACTCCAGTCAGAGCCGCACCGCCTGCCGCACATGCTCTACCACCAGTCGCCCCCGCACCATCACCGCAGCGCAGCGTCACGCGCCAGGAGCCAGCTAGAGAGGAGGTGGAGGTTGACTCTCCTGGATCGCTGAGCCTTGCCATCGGCAAGGGGAAGGAGATCTTCACCATCTCCGACTGAGAGCACCGAGTAGCCGCGTGTTATGTCTGCCTGTATGATGTGCTGTTTTATCTGTACGCTAGTTTGTATTGGTGTGTTCGCTGCCTTCCGGAGTAGTACGCTAGTTTTTAATAACATGTCAGGATTGTGTACGCGCATCCTGAGTGCTGTATCATGTGTTTGCTTTTCGCATGTAAGTTTTATGTTAAGCACTTCTTCTCCATGAAAAATCATTTGTGTTTCTTTGAAAATCTTGAAGCCTCTTTTATTATTGCCTTTGCGAGATTTTTTTGTGCTACACAGTTTTTCTCATGGGTTTTGCAAATAATACCCCAGACTGGAAAAATGTCTCGCCCGTGGACTCGCTCCATGCCCAATCAGCCAGAAGAGGTTTACGGGACACAGACCAGCAACAATTTCACTCAGGGTCAGTCCAGCCAACAGGACAGCGAAGCAGCACTGTCTCAAGTATGCCGTCTCTTCGAGCAAAGCCAGCAACAACACCAAGAGATGATGAACCATGTCATCAACATGGGAAACCACCGTGAACCCTATCAACCACACTCCAAGTTATCCGAGTTACAGAAGACTCGCCCCTCAACTTTTGCTCACACCGATAGGCCGCTGGAAGCCGATGATTGGCTTCGTGAGATTGAAAGGAAACTGATTATTGCTCAGTGCTCAGATCATGAGAAGGTGCTTTATGCACCACACTATCTTACTGGAGCAGCCGCAGCATGGTGGGAAAACTTCCTACACATGCATCCCAGGGAACACAACATCACCTAGGAAGAGTTCAAGGAAGGCTTCCGTGGGGCACACATCCCCAGAAGCATCCTAAAGATCAAGAAGAGAGAGTTCGATGACCTGAAGCAGAGAGGCATGTCAGTCACAGAATACAACGGTCAGTTCACCCAGCTGTCTCGTTATGCCTACGACGAGCACATGACAGAAAGCAAGAAGATGGAAAAATTCCTGGACGGCCTGGCACCAGCACTGAGATGCGAACTGATTGTGCACACCTTCCCGGATTTTAAGACGCTGGTGGACAAGGCCATCACCTTGGAGAATGAGCGCCGTAGTCTGGAAGATATCCGTAAGCTGAAGAGGGACAAGACGACTCTTGCCCGCAGCAACCGAGGCAAGACTGAGGTCCCAAGGACAGACGCAAGGAGATCCACGACTACTGAGCCAAGACCCGTCGGACAGTTTCATGCCAGGGACAAGGAGTTCACATACCGTCCAGGGGTCACCTGCTATGCTTGTGGTCAGCAAGGGCATTATGCTAAACAGTGCCCGAAGCCAAGAGACTCAGCACCCAAGCCGAACAATGGTGGAAACAATCCAGCCCCCAAGCGCAACAACTTCAACCCCAGCAACAACCACAAGAAGGGTCACCTGAACCATGTGACCAGGGAAGAAGCGCAGAATGCCCCAGACATCGTGCTCGGTACGTTCCCTGTCAACACAGTACCTGCCACGGTTTTGTTTGATTCTGGAGCTTCCCATTCGTTTGTTTCGAAGAGTTTTGTTTCGCAACATGGTTTTCCGATACTTCCCTTGGAAAAATCTATGATCATCAAGTCACCCGAAAATAAGCAAATCGCTCAAGGTTACTGCCAAGGAGTGGTCATTGAGTTCGAAGGACTACAATTCCACGCGAATCTCATCGTGTTGGAAAGTGAAGGCTGGATGTCATTTTAGGGATGGACTGGTTGACCACCAACAAAGGATTCATCGACTGTTTCAATCGGACAGTGATTCTCACTCACCATCACGGCAAGACTATAAGAGTTTCCGCTCAAGAAAGGCCACGATCACAGCAACCAAAACTGAACAAAATGGACATTGCAGAACTGAGAAAAGTTCCAGTGGTATGCGAGTTTCCTGATGTGTTTCCGGAAGAACTGCCAGGCATGCCACCAGACCGAGAGATAGAATTCAGCATTGAACTAGCACCTGGCACCACTCCCATCTATAAGAAGCCGTATAGAATGGCACCCTCAGAATTGGTGGAGTTGAAGAAGCAGATAAAGGAGTTGTTGGACAAAGGATTTATTCGAGCCAGCTCCTCACCGTGGGGTTCGCCTGTGTTGTTCGCCAAGAAGAAGGATGGGACACTGAGACTGTGTATAGACTATCGAGCCCTCAATATGGTCACCATCAAAAACAAATATCCGATGCCACGGATAAATGATTTGTTTGACCAGCTCGCACAAGCTAAGGTATTTTCAAAGATTGATTTGAGATCAGGATACCATCAACTGAAGGTACGGACAGAGGATATCCCAAGACAGCATTCACTTCCAGATATGGGTTATACGAGTTCACAGTGATGCCTTTTGGACTAACGAACGCCCCCGCATATTTCGTCCACCTCATGAACAAAGTGTTCATGAAATTCATGGACAAATTTGTGGTGGTATTCATTGACGATATTCTAGTTTACTCAAGGACACCAGGAGAACATGCCGAGCACCTCAGAATTGTTTTGGGAGAATTGAGGAAACATCAGTTGTACGCCAAATTTAGCAAGTGCGAATTTTGGCTAAGACAAGTTGGCTTCTTGGGCCATATACTGAACCAAGAAGGCGTGGCCGTAGACCCAGAAAAAGTCAAGGCCATACTGGACTGGAAGCCGCCCGCCAACGTCACAGATGTGCGGAGTTTCCTAGGAATGGCCGGATATTACAGGAGATTTATTGAAGGATTCTCCACTGTGGCGAAGCCTATAGCACAGTTACTCAAGAAGGACAAGAAATTTGTATGGACGGAAGCATGCGAGCAGAGCTTCCAAGAACTCAAGAAGAAGCTGACAACCGCACCAGTCTTAACTGTGCCAGACATACACAAGAGCTTTGAGGTGTATTGTGACGCATCCCGGAAAGGACTCGGATGCGTACTAATGCAGGATGGCAAGGTTGTCGCATATGCCTCCAGGCAGCTGCGAAAACATGAGGAAAATTACCCAACACATGACTTGGAGCTAGCAGCAGTCATACATGCACTCAAGGAGTGGAGGCACTTTCTGTTGGGGAATCGCTGTGAAATATATACAGACCATAAGAGCCTCAAATATATTTTCACACAGCCAGAGCTGAATTTACGCCAACGACGCTGGTTGGAACTGGTCAAAGACTATGACGTCGGCATTCACTACCACCCCAGGGAAAGAAAATGTAGTGGCCGATGCCCTTAGTCGAAACCCCAGCCCGGACAGTGACGGTCAGCACAATTTGAGGCCTGAGTTTCAGCGAGAGTTCGCTAGGCTCAACATGATGTTAGTCTCCGAGGGCACCGTATCGAATCTGGAGATACAACCCACCCTGGTGGAACAAATCAAGAAGGCTCAACAGGGACATCCCAACATCGAAGGCATAAAGAAGAAAATGAATCTTCGTAAGCCTTCCGAGTTCGTCACCGACAGTGAAGGAACATTATGGTACCGAGATAGACTTTGCGTGCCTAACATTGAGGAACTCAAGCAACAGATCTTGACGGAAAGCCACACTACTCCATACTCGATCCATCCTGGAGGAACCAAAATGTACAAGGACATTCAGGAAAGATTTTGGTGGCACGGTATGAAAAGAGATATAGCCACATTCATTGCTTGTTGTGATTCATGTCAGCGCATCAAGGCCGAGCATCAAAAGCCAGCAGGGCTACTCTAGCCAAACAGGATACCGGAGTGGAAGTGGGATGAAATAGGAATGGATTTCATCGTCGGATTACCCCGATCACAACGTGGGAATGACGCCATATGGGTTATCACAGACCGACTAACCAAGGTTGCTCATTTCATTCCCGTGAAGACTACCTACTCCACACAAAGACTGGCAAAGCTTTATCTCTCTCGTATAGTTTGCTTGCATGGAGTCCCAAAGACTATAATATCAGACCGAGGCACCCAATTCGTCTCCAAATTTTGGGATCACCTACAACAAGCTCTGGGCACGCAGCTAGCTTTCAGTACAGCATACCACCCTCAGACTGATGGACAGACGGAACGTGTGAACCAGATCCTAGAGGATATGCTAAGGGCCTGTGTGCTCACCTATTGATCCAGTTGGGAAGAGAGTTTGCCGTATGCCGAATTTGCTTACAACAACAGTTACCAAGCCAGCTTGCAAATGGCACCCTTTGAAGCATTGTACGGACGGAGGTTTCGTACCCCACTGAATTGGTCAGAAACAGGTGACAGCCGTATCTTCGGCCCAGACATGATTAAAGAGGCCGAGGAGAAAGTTAAGCAGATCAGGGACAGACTCAAGACAGCACAAAGCCGCCAAAAGAGCTACTATGATCAGAAGCACCGTGAGGTCAGCTTTGAACCCGGTGATTCCGTATACCTCCGAGTATCTCCTATGAGGGGTCTACAACGGTTCAAAATTAAGGGAAAGCTAGCCCCAAGATTTATTGGACCATTTTGTGTAAAGGCACGAAGAGGCACGATAGCTTACCAACTAGACCTACCCAAGGAGCTGTCAGACGTCCATGACGTGTTCCACGTCTCACAGTTAAGAAAATGTGTGAGCAACCCAGAAAAACATGTACCTCATGAGGACACTGATATGCAACCAGATCTCACCTACAGAGAAAGGCCGGTGAAGATTCTAGAAGAGTCTGAACGGAGGACCCGTCAGAAAACGACAAGATTTTTCAGGGTTCAGTGGAGCAACCACACTGAGGATGAAGCCACATGGGAAAGGGAAGATTTCCTCCGGGCAGAGTATCCATATCTATTTGAGGATCAGCAGAAATCTCGAGGACGAGATTTTTCCTAAGGGTTAGGTGTTGTGACACCCAAGTTTTTGTTTGGATTTTTCAAAAGGCTTTTATTTGACTTGAGGGGAGTGATCAAAAAAATTTCTTCAAGAAAACTCTCACTCTCAAATATTTTCTTTATGGCAAAAGTTTTATTTGGATTCAACCAAGATCTGTCTTTGGTCTTGGAGGTTCTTGCTTTTCACTTGGACTCAAGACAAAATATTTTCACTTGGGAAATGACTTTTGAAAATCTCCTTGAAAATTTGCACTATGGCTTTTGGAAAATCCTTTGCCACTTTCAATAATTCCTTCTTGCCATGGCCCTAGTGCAAATCCTCTCCCCTAACCCTTCCCTCACCTTTGGATCATGTTTTACACCTAATCCAGCAAGTTGAACCTCCCCATGTGTTTAGTTCCATTTAAATTCTATTCAAATAATTTTCTGCCTCCTTTTCTAGCACTTGGAGATTTGCAAAGGAACTCCACTTTCTGTCTTGATTTTTGCCCCCAAACCTTTTTCCCCTCCTAGTCCTTTGAACCCTCAACCTAGAACCATGAAGATCCACTGGTCTTCAGTTCAAAATTTTCAAACTACACCTGCTGCAAGTTTGGACCAGATTTGTCAAATTTGGTGAAATTCATTCAAAACCTCCTCCAAAAATTCCAAATAAAATCAGGCAGCCTCTGGGTGCATTGAGTGGTCACCTCACCAAGTTACAACTCCAGAAAAATTCATCTCATAGCCAAAACCTTCTGTCGAACACCTGCAGTGCACTGTCTATGTCAAGTTCAGAAAGTTCAGAGAACACTGCAGTGGCCTGCTGCCGTTTTCTTCAGAGAAGGACGTCGATCTCGCCAGTGCCACCGCGTCGCCTTGATACTCGTCCCCGCCCTCTTGTTCCTGCACCGCACGAACGCATGGCGCCTTGCGGGCGTCGGCGACGAGCCGCAGAAGGTGCGCCGCCCCGTGACCGACGCTGGCGGCGGCTTTGCGGACGCCAGCGGTAGACACGGCGCCGACGACGCCACCCAGCGCCGCCCAAACCACCGGAGCCCGCCGCGTGGCCTTCCACTCCCCCGAATGCGCTGCCGCACTCGTCGTGAACCGCAGGGCATGGAGCGCGCTCTCTGCCGCCGTTGAGCCCGTGCGGTCACCTCACCGTGGACCGACGCCATTACGCCAAGACCGACCCCGTTTAGCTGTGAAACGACTCCAGTAACCTCCACTGATGCTGCCTGGCCACTCAAACCTCCTGCCAATCCACTGCTCCGCCATAATCGCTCGCCGGAGATTCTCCGTTCACGGCCACCCCGTCGATCTGCCTATAAATAGAGGCCCCGAGCTTCAACTCGAGCACCCACCATCCCTACACTCCCCCTAGAGCACGCCTAGCCACTGGAAGAGCCCCGAGGAGGTCTCCTTCCTCGACTCCGGCCGCCGCGACCCGCCATGGGATCCAGCCCGATTCACCCCCGTGTGCGCTCCTAAACCTC
Organism: Triticum aestivum; assembly: GCF_018294505.1. Taxonomy (NCBI): domain Eukaryota; kingdom Viridiplantae; phylum Streptophyta; class Magnoliopsida; order Poales; family Poaceae; genus Triticum; species Triticum aestivum. Next base: position 370,449,044 of record NC_057802.1, read on the forward strand.
CATTCTCTTGCCAGTAGCTTCACCTTGCATCCCTCGTTCTGAGCCACGCCTCAATTTGTAGCTTGCAACCCTCCACCGGAGTTCCCCATCCTCACCCGAGCCGCCGTCCGCCGGAGATAGTGTCGCCGTCGACGTGGTGCTCCCCATTGGATGAGTCCACCACCCACCGACGCGGAAGAAGACGCTGAAGCTCTTGGTACCCTCCGTTTCTGCTAACTTGCCGTGGTTCGACACCGGCGTCCACCGCAGTCTTCGGGCGCCGGCGAGCTTTTTAAACCTGACAGGTGGACCCCGCCTGTCAGCCTCTATCCTATTCTCCTTCGAACCGTTTTCTGTTGGCACCTTCGGGCAAATATGTTTTCTCCTTTGCGCTTGCGCATTCCCAACCGAAGCGTTTTCTGTTTTCTCAGTTAAAACCCTGGAACTTTTCTGTTTCATTACAGATAAGTCCCTGGACAGAAACCTTTATAACTTTTTAATAAAAAGGTGCTTTTGAGTGATTCTTTTTCTGACAATCTTCAAATTTTGTCTAGTTTTTTATGGGATTTATTTGAAAAATATTTGGAAAAGTTTCTGTGCAAGTGTTGGTTTTCACGTTAGTACCCGTTTCGTGATTGCCGTAGGTTCCGGAAGAGGTGAAGGAGCCGTGAACTTCGCCGAGCTAGACTCCGACTTCTCCGAACCAGGCAAGCATGATTTGAACATTTGATATGATAGGTGTTTTGCATGTTCGCGTGAAAGTTTGTGCGTGGCATATGGGTATTGGTAAATACCTCGTTGCTTGTAAGGCAACAACCCGATTGTTCCAAAGTCGCGATGATCTCTGATGAGAGATGGCCTAATCATGTGGTGACATGAAGGGTAGCAAGGTGGTACTGTTGTAGCATACCAGCCTTGCGTCATCCGACTTTCTCCGACGTTAACGTGGTTGGAGCCACGTTATCGTTCCTTTCCCGCATGTTCCAAAGTTGCGATGATCTCTGATGAGAGATGGCCTAATCATGTGGTGACATGAAGGGCAGCAAGGTGGCACTGTTGTAGCATACCAGCCTTCCGTCATCCGACTTTCTCTGACGTTAACGTGGTTGGAGCCACGTTACCATTCTTTCCCTTTTCCGTGCTACCACATGTCTCATTGCCAGGATGCGGTTTAGTAAGTTGGTAACCTCTTTCCGTGTACACACCAAATAGAGAGGCCGGGATGATGGTACCTTGGCCCAGGATTAAAGCCAGTCATCCGGTCAGGGGGCATGGGTGTTTCCGGTTGGGACCGAGAGGGGGCCCCCCCTTAAAGCGCGCGTATAGAAATTTGATCCCATGCTACGCGAGGTTGTAGCCTCCCCGTCTCAAGGTTTTTTCTTGAATGTTGCCGAGGGTGATCCCTGGCTTCGGATGGTTGAATTGGGTGTGTACTGGTTAGATGTGTTTCTTCCAAAACACCGTAGACGGAACTAGTCCCCGTGACTACTGAAATCCGTTGGCTGTGGTTAAGTACAAACTCTGCAGAGTCAAGTCTCTCCAAATCATCGTATCCATGATCAAGTAGTGAAAACATTATATCCATATCTATCCGTGTGAAAAAAAAACTTGTCCCCGGTGAACAAGCTCAAGTGGTAAATCCAGTTTTATTGTTATTTCTGTGGATGGACTAACCTTATATTTGTCGCATGCTTGTGATAATTTATGTTCCCGAACGATTGTATTATTGAGCTGTGATATAAGCCCTTTATGTGACGTCGCGCAGACGTCCGACTGTGGCGTGTACTCGTTTCTCACTTTAAATATAAGCCCTTTATGTGACGTCGCGCAGACGTCCGACTGTGGCGTGTACTCGTTTCTCACTTTAAATATAAGCCCTTTATGTGACGTCGCGCAGACGTCCGACTGTGGCATGCACTGTCTTTATTTTCTGTTATAAGCCCTTTATGTGGTGTCGCCCCGACGCCCGACTGTGGCATTATCATTCCGCATTTTCCGCTTGAGGAGTCTTTCAGACACTCGTTTGGCACCAGTATTATTATTCCGCATTTTCCGCTCGAGGAGTCTTTCAGACACTCGTTTGGCACCAGTATTACTATTCTGCAGTTTCCGCTCGAGGCGTCATTCAGACCCTCGCTTGGCACCCAGTATTTATTATCTCTATGTCTGATCGCACTGGTTAACTTGTTCATGTGCTTCATGTTTACATTTGTTATACCTTATGTCCGAACTGTCTTGCGAGTACTTTCATAGTACTCACCTGGCTTGTTGATTTGGCCAGATGTTGACGAAGGCGATCTCTTGGATGAAGAGTTTGATAGCGCGTTCGATGCCTAGAGGAGTCCCAGTCAGTCCTGCGCGATCCCGGATATTGGTCACTTGCTTTGTATACGCTTCCGCCACCCGCAATAAGTCTTCTCGAGCCTCACTCCGACGCTCGAAGAGTTGTAGTCTTCTGGAATCATATCACTCGCTTCGCGATGGTATTTCCACCACCGTTATTATCGTGAGTTAGTAGTTTGCCACCCTACCCGCTGTCTCGTTTTAGCGGCGTGCATGTAATAAATTGTTGGGCAGCCTTTGCTCAACCTTGTATTATATTTAGTACTCCTGGTATTTTTTTCTGTGACCAAGATATTGTCTACCAGTGAGAATCAATTCTTCCTCGCTGGTCCGGAAAAGGGATTGGTCTCTCAATAATCATTTTTATTGAAAAACCGGTCGTGACATGGACATTTTGAGTATCTGGTATTTGAATTATTGGTTGATCTCATCAGTCTATTTAATGAAATTGTGGGGTATTAATGATTTGGGATTGAGTTGTGGATACCTTCTCAATATGGGTAATTTAACTTAGTAGTAAATAAAATGTATTCCTTTGTTATAGGAAAAAAATTAGCTTTATGCAAAAATAAAACCTAGAGCCTCCACCAGCCAAATATGCATATAGAGATAGCCAATTCTCATTATTATTCTATGGTGTGAAATTGCCAGTACATTCAATGTACTGACCTATATGGCTGCAACGTCTCATGTTGCAGGATTCTTACGACGAGTAAGTGATATGTTAGGGTTACGATGTCTACACTCAACTTTGCCGTTGGTGTTGTTGGGAACTCCACAACCTTGTTGTTACTTCCGCTATTTGGATTGAGGTAATAGTATTTACGTTACTTTATACATGTGATTTACCTCTGTTATAAATCCTCGAGTACTGTGTGTGTCAGCATACCGATCTAGGGATGACACTTAAGCACAGAGACTTCGATCCATTCGGGTCGGGTCGCTACACGTATCAACGGGCTATGGAGATGCCCATCAACAAATATCAATGTGAGTGAGTAGGGATTGCCATGCAACAGATGCACTAGAGCTATAAGTTTATGAAAGCTCAAAAAGAAACTAAGTGGGTGTGCATCCAACTCGCTTGCTCACGAAGACCTAGGGCAATTTGAGGAAGCCCATCATTGGAATATATAAGCCAAATTATGTAATGAAAAATTCCCACTAGTATATGAAAGTGACAGTCATATGAGACTCTCTATCATGAAGATCATGGTGCTACTTTGAAGCACAAGTGGGGTAAAATGATAGTAGCATTGCCCCTTCTCTCTTTTCTCTCATTTTTTTATTTGGGCCTTCTCTCATTTTTTGGCCTCCTTTTTTCATCCGGAGTCTCATCCTGACTTGTGGGGAAATCATAGTCTCCATCATCCCTCACATGGGACAATGCTCTAATAATGAAGATCATCACACTTTTATTTCCTTACAACTAAAGAATTACAACTCGATACTTAGAACAAAATATGACTATATATGAATGCCTCCGGCGGTGTACCAGGATGTGCAATGAATCAAGAGTGACATGTATGAAAGAATTATGAACGGTGGCTTTGCCACAAATACGATGTCAACTACATGATCATGCAAAGAAATATGACAATGATGAAGCGTGCCGTAATAAATGGAACAGTGGAAAGTTGCATGGCAATATATCTCGGAATGGCTATGGAAATGCCATAATAGGTAGGTATGGTGGCTATTTTGAGGAAGGTATATGGTGGGTTTATGGTACCGGCGAAAGTTGTGCGGCACTAGAGAGGCTAGCAACGGTGGAAGGGTGAGAGTGTGTATAATCCATTGACTCAACATTAGTCATAAAGAACTCACATACTTATTGCAAAAATCTGTTAGTTATCGAAATGAAGTACTACGCGCATGCTCCTAGGGGGATAGATTGGTAGGAAAAGACCATCGTTCATCCACGACCGCCACTCATAAGGAAGACAATCAATAAATAAATCATGCTCCGACTTCATCACATAACGGTTCACCATACGTGCATGCTACGGGAATCACGAACTTTAACACAAGTATTTCTCTAATTCACAATTACTTACTGATGTTTTCTTGAACTACGTCGGTATTTCCCCAAAGAGGAAGGGATGATGCATCACAACAACGGTAGGTATTTCCCTCAGTGATGAGACCAAGGTTATCGAACCAGTAGGAGAACCAATCAACACTACATGAACGGCACCTCCACACAAATAACAAATACTCGCAACCCGACGTATTAAAGGGGTTGTCGATCCCTTTCGGGCAACAACGCCAGAAATTGGCAAGTAGACGGGATAAAAATATGATAGATTGGATAAATAGATCTCGGGGGAATGCGAGATAAAATAAATAAAAATAAATTGCAACAAGGTATTTTTGTATTTTTATTAATAGATCTGAAAATGAAAGCAAATAAAAATAGATCACAAAGGCAAATATAATAAAGAAGAGACCCGGGGGCCGTAGATTTCACTAGTAGCTTCTCTTGAGAAAAATAGCAAACGGTGGGTAAACGAATTACTGTTGGGCAATTGATAAAACTTCAAATAATCATGACGATATATAGGCAATGATCATTATATAGGCACCACGTCCAAGATTAGTAGACCGACTCCTGCCTGCATCTACTACTATTACTCCACACATCAACCACTATCCAGCATGCATCTAGTGTATTAAGTTCATGGAAAAACGAAGTAATGCAATAAGAACGATGACATGATGTAGACAAGATCTATTTATGTAGAAATAGACCCCATCTTGTTATCCTTAATAGCAACGATATATACGTGTCGGTTCCCCTTCTGTCACTGGGATCAAGCATCGTAAGATCGAACCCATCACAAAGCACCTCTTCTCGTTGCAAGATAAATAGATCAAGTTGGACAAACAAAACCCAAATATCAGAGAAGAAATACGAGGCTATAAGCAATCATGCATATAAGAGATCAAAGAAGACTCAAATAACTTTCATGGATAAAAAGATAGATCTGATCATAAACTCAAAGTTCATCGGATCCCAACAAACACACCGCAAAAAGAGTTACATCATATGGATCTCCAAGAGACCATTGTATTGAGAATCAAAGAGAGAGAGGAAGCCATCTATCTACTAACTACGGACTCGTAGGTCTACAATGAACTACTCACGCATCATCGGAGAGGCACCAATGAACATGATGAACCGCTCCATGATGGTGTCTAGATTGGATCTGGTGGTTCTGGAACTTGCGGCGGCTGGAATTGATTTCCGTTGACTCCCCTAGGGTTTCTGGAATATTGGGGTATTTATAGAGCAAAGAGGCGGTGCAGGAGGCCACCGAGGTGGGCACAACCCACCAAGGTGCGCCCTGGTGTCTTGTGCTCACCTTGGGCTCCCTCTTCGGTACTTCTTTGGCCCACTGGATGTCTTCTGGTCCAAAAAATCCACAAAAAGTTCTGCTTTGTTTGGACTCCCTTTGGTATTGAATTCCTGCGATGTAAAAAACATGCAGGAAACAACAACTAGCACTGGGCACTATGTCAATAGGTTTGTACCAAAAAATATCTAAAATGATTGTAAAATATCCAAGAATGATAATATAACAACATGGAACAATACAAAATAATAGATACATTGGAGACGTATCAGCATCGCCAAGCTTAATTCCTACTCGTCCTCGATTAGGTAAATGATAAAAATAGAATTTTTGATGTGGCATGCTGCCTAACATGCTAATCATATATTCTTTTCTTTGTAGCATGGAAATTTGGACTTTTATATGCTTCAAACCAATAGTCTAGTTTTGATATGAGAATTTCAATACTCAAGCATATCAACAAGCAACCATGTCTTTCAAAATATCAATGCTAAAATAAGTTATCCCTAGCCCATTATACTTAATCATTGATCCATTCATGAAACACACTCGCATATTAGCTACACCCAATGCTCAAGTATGATCATAGTGCCCCTTAGTTGGTGCTTTATAAGAGAAGATGGAGACTCAAATAAAAATAAAAATTGCATAAAGTAAAAGAAAGGCCCTTCGCGGAGGGAAGTAGGGATTTGTAGAGGTGCCAGGGCTCAAAGCGAAAAAGATAGAGATAAAAACATTTTGGGTGGCATGCTTTTCCTATCAACGAAAACGATCGAGTAGTTCCCAATACTTTCCATGCTAGATATATCATAGGCGGTTCCAAAACAGAAATTAAATTTTATTCCCTTTTCAACCATACTTTCACTTTCCATGACTAGCCGTATCCACGGGTGCCTTCCGTACCAACACTTCCTAAGGAATTTATTATTTGACAACATAAAGTAAATTTATTTTTCATTTCGGGACTGGGCATCCCTAATACCTTTGCCTTACTCTCGTGCAATGACAAGTGAATAAACACTCTTCTTGAGAATAACATATCTAGCATGGAAATATATTAGCCACCACCTACCGTTTCATGAGCGGTACGAGCACACAAAAGAGAAATTTATTTTGAAAATTAGAGATGGCACATACAAATTTTCTTAGAATGGCAAAAGAATACCGCATATAGGTAGGTATAGTGGACTCATATGGCAAAACTGGTTTAAAGGATTTTGGATGCACAAGTACTGATCATACTTAGTGCAAAATGAAGGCTAGCAAAAGATTGAGAAGCGACCAACCAAGAAACGAAAAATTTCATAAGCGAGCATTAAGCATAACTAACACCGAATAATGCACCACAAGTAGGATGTAATTTCATTGCATAACTATTGACTTTCGTGCTTGCATAGGGAATCACAATCCTTAACACCAATATTCTTACTAAAGCATAATTACTCATCAACATGACTCACATATCACATCATCATATCTCAAACCATTACAAGGAATCAAGTTTATATTGTCCAATGATCTTCATGGAAGTTTTTATTATATCCTCCTTGGATATCTATCACTTTGGAACTAATTTTCATGTGTTGCTTTCGATAAGCTCAAACAAATATAAGTGAAGATCATGAGCATAATATTTCTTTCTCTCAAATTAATTTAAGTGAAGCAAGAGAGAATTTCTTAAAAAAATTACTAACTCTCAAATAAATCTAAGTGAAGCAGGATCATTTCTTCAAAAATACTAAAGCACACCGTGCTCAAAAATATATAAGTGAAGCACTAGAGCAATTCCATAGCTCATAAAGATTTAAGTGAAGCATAGAGAGCAATTCTAACAAGTCATGGCATAATTTTGGCTCTCTCAAATAGGTGTGTCGAGCAAGGATTCATGACTTAAAATAAAAAGCAAATCAAGCAAAGACTCATATCATACAAGACGCTCCAAGAAAAACTCATAGTATGTGACGAATAAAAATATAGCTTCGAGTAAAATATCGATGGTCGTTAGAAGAAAGAGGGGATTCCACTCGGGCATCCCCAAGCTTAGTTGCTTGCTTCTGTTTGGATAATATCTTGGGATGCCATGGGAATCCCCATGCTTAGGCTCTTCTTATTCCTTATTCCTTCATCCATCGTAATATCACCCAAAACTTGAAAACTTCAATCAGACAAAACTCAACAAAACCTTCATGAGATCCGTTAGTATAAGAAAGCAAATCACTACTATAAGTACTGTTGCAAACCCATTCATATTTTATTTTTGCATTATATCTACTGTATTCCAACATCTCTATGGCAAAAACTCTTCAAAGAAAACCATAGAATCATCCAAACAAGCACACAACGCAAAGAAAACAGAATCTGTCAAAAATAGAACAATCTATAGCAATATGGATATTTCGAATAGTTCTGAAACTCCAAAAATTCTGAAAAATTTGTACCACGTGAGCAATTTGTATATCAATCTCCTGCAAAAAATTCAGAATTTTCGTCGCTTCTGTGATTTTTAAAATTGTTTTTCTGGACGCAAAAGTTTCTGTTTTTCAGCAAGATCAAATCAACTATCACCCAATAAGACCTAAAGGCTTTGCTTGGCACAAACACTAACTAAAACACAAAAAACACAATAATAAAAGTAGCATAATTGTGCAAACACTCAAGAACAGAAAGTAAAAAACAAAAATAAATTTTATTCACTGGGTTGCCTCCCAACAAGCACTATCGTTTTACGCCCCTAGCTAGGCATAAAGCAAGGATCTAAGTATTGTCATCTTTGTTTCTAGATCCATATGATGCCCTCATGATTGATTCATATTGTGGCCTAATTCTTGTTCTAGGGAAGTGTTCCATACCCTTCCTTAGTGGAAATTGAAACTTAATATTGCCTTCTTTCATATCAATCACGGCACCAATAGTGCGTAAAAACGGTCTATCAAGAATAATTGGACAAGATGGATTGCAATCAATATCAAGAACAATAAAATCTATGGGCACATAATTCCTATTTGAAAGAATAAGAACATCATTGATTCTTCCCATAGGCTTTTTAATAGTAGAATCTGCCAAGTGCAAATTTAAAGAACATTCTTCGATATCGGTAACACCAAGCACATCACATAAAGATTTCAGAATTGTAGAAACACTAGCACCCAAGTCACATAAAGCAAAACACTCATAATTTTTGATCTTTACTTTGATAGTAGGTTCCCATTCATCATGTAATTTTCTAGGAATTGAAACTTCCAATTCCAACTTTTCTTCCAAAGCTTTCATCAAAGCATCAACAATATGTTTAGTAAAAGCTTTGTTTTGTTCATAAGCATGGGGTGAATTTATCATGGATTGCAACAAAGAAATACAATCAATCAAAGAGCAACTATCATAATTAAAGTCTTTGTAATCCAAAAGAGTGGGCACATCATAGTTAAAGTTTTGACCTCTTCAAACCCACTTTTATCAATTTTCTCAACAAGATTTTCACCCTCCGAATTATCGGGACACCTTCTAGCTAAAGTTGACTCTTCTTCAGTCCCTTTTTTATCAATATTAATTTTACTTAACAAAGAATCAATAGAAGAAACACCAATCATTTTAAGATCTTCATCAATTTTATGAAAGCAATCACTAGAAAACATTTTTTCTAAAAATTCTCTTCTAGCTCTAAGCATAGCGGTTCTTTTCTTACTTTCATCCATAGAAACATAAAGAGCTTTAATTGATTCCTCAACCTTAGGCACAAAAATTTTCATCTTGAGATTTTCTACATCATGAGAAATTCTATCAACACTTCTAGACAAATCATCAATCTTATTCAACTTTTCTTCCATTGTAGCATTGAACACTTTTTGAGTGTTGATGAATTATTTAATATTATTCTCAAGATCAGAGGTGTTCCTATTATTATTATAAGAATGATTACCATAGGAATTACCATAATTATTAGAGGAATTACTAGGAAAAGGCCTAGGATTAAAATTACCTCTATAAGCATTGTTATTGAAATTGTTTCACGAGATAAAATTCACATCTATGGCATCACTATTTTGCTCAATCAAAGTAGACAAAGACACATCATTAAAATCAATAGGAGCACTTTTATTAGCAACCAATTTCATAAGAGCATCAACTTTTTCACTCAAAGAAGAAATTTCTTCAACCGAATTAACTTTTTTACTAGTAGGAGCTCTTTTGGTATGCCATTGTGAACAATTTGTCATAATATTATCAAGCTATTTGGTGGTTCACCCAAAGTAATTTCCATAAAAGTACCACTCGCGGCGGAATCTAAAAGATTACGAGAAACAAAATTCAACCCCGCATAAATTTTTTGTACGATCATCCAAAGATTTAACCCATGAGTTGGGCAATTCCTTAGCATCAATTTCATCCTTTCCCAAGATTGTGCAATATGCTCATGTTCAAGTTGCTTGAAATTCATGATCTGGGTTCTAAGGGAAATAATTTTCGTGGGCGAAAAATACTTAGTAATAAAAGCATCCTTGCACTTATCCCAAGAATCGATACTATTGCGAGGCGAAGAAGAAAACCAAATTTGCACGGTCTCGCAAAGAAAACGGAAATAATTTCAACTTCACAACATCATTGTCCACATCTTGTTTCTTTTGCATATCGCATAATTCCACGAATGTGTTAAGATGGGACACGGCATCTTCATTAGGAGTGCCGGAAAATTGATCTTTCATAACAAGATTCAGCAAAGCGGTATTAATATCACAAGACTCGGCACTAGTGGCGGGAGGAGCAATCGGAGTGCTAATAAAATCATTGTTGTTGGTACTGGAGAAATCACACAACTTGGTGTTCTCTTGAGTCATTGTGACTATGCAACAATATTGCACTCAAAAACAGATCCGGCAAGAAAACGGCGAAAGAAAAAGAGGGCGAATAAAACGACAAATTTTTGTGAAATGGTGTAGAGGAAAACGAGAGGCAAATGGCAAATAATGTAAATTGCAAGGAGTTGAGATTTGTGATTAGGAACCTGGTAGATGTTGATGATGTCTCCCCGGCAACGGCCCCGGAAATTCCTTTTGATGTTTGCTTCAACTACGTTGGTATTTCCCCAAAGAGGAAGAGATGATGCAACACAACAACGGTAGGTATTTCCCTCAGTGATGAGATCGAGGTTATTGAACCAGTAGGAGAACCACGCAACACTACGTGAATGGCACCTGCACACAAATAACAAATACACGCAACCCTTCATATTAAAGGGGTTGTCAATCCCTTTCGGACAACAGCGCCAGAAATTGGCAAGTAGATGGGATAAAATATGATAGATTGGATAAATAGATCTCGCGCGAACGCGAGATAAAATAAATAAGAATAAATTGCAGCAAGGTATTTTTGTATTTTTGGTTTAATAGATCTGAAAATAAAAGCAAATAAAAATAGATCGCAAAGCAAATATAATAAAGAAGAGACCCGGGGGCCGTAGATTTCACTAGTGGCTTCTCTCGAGAAAAATAGCAAACGGTGGGTAAACGAATTACTGTTGGGCAATTGATAAAACTTCAAATAATCATGATGATATCCAGGCAATGATCATTATATAGGCATCATGTCCAAGATTAGTAGACCGACTCCTGCCTGCATCTACTACTATTACTCCACACATCGACCGCTATCCAGCATGCATCTAGTGTATTAAGTTCATGGAAAAATTGAGTAATGCAATAAGAACGATAACATGATGTAGACAAGATCTATTTATGTAGAAATAGACCACGTCTTGTTATCCTTTATAGCAACGATACATACGTGTTGGTTCCCCTTCTGTCACTGGGATAAAGCACCGTAAAATTGAACCCATCACAAAGCACCTCTTCCCATTGCAAGATAAATAGATTAAGTTGGCCAAACAAAACCCAAATATCAGAGAAGAAATATGAGGCTATAAGCAATCATGCATATAAGATATCAAAGAAGACTCAAATAACTTTCATGGATAAAAAGATAGGTCTGATCATAAACTCAAAGTTCATCGGATCCCAACAAACACACCGCAAAAAGAGTTACATCATATGGATCTCGAAGAGACCATTGTATTGAGAATCAAAAGAGAGAGAGAGAGGAAGCCATCTAGATACTAACTACAGACTCCTAGGTCTACAATGAACTACTCACGCATCATCGGAGAGGCACCAATGGACATGATGAACCCCTCCGTGATGGTTTCTAGATTGGATCTGGTGGTTCTGGAACTTGCGGCGGCTGGAATTGATTTTCGTCGACTCCCCTAGGGTTTTTTGAATATTGGTGTATTTATAGAGCAAAGAGGCGGTGTGGGAGGCCACCTAGGTGGGCACAACCCACCAGGGTGCGCCTGGGCCTCCAGGCGCGCCCTGGTGTCTTGTGCTCACCTCGGGCTCCCTCTTCGGTATTTCTTTGGCCCACTGGATGTCTTCTAGACCAAAAAATCCGCAAAAAGTTTTGATGCATTTGGACTCTGTTTGGTATTGATTTCCTGCGATGTAAAAAACATGCAGAAAACAGCAACCGACAGTGGACACTATGTCAATAGGTTAGTACCAAAAAATGATATAAAATGACTTTAAAATGATTGTAAAACATCTAAGAATGATAATATAATAGCATGGAACAATAAAAAATTATAGATATGTTGGAGACGTATCACTTACTAGCATGACTCTAATATCACCATCTTTATATCTCAAAACAATCATAAGGATCAAACTTCTCATAGTATTCAATGCACTTTATATGAAAGTTTTTATTATATCCCTCTTGGATGCCTATCATATTAGGACTAAATTTATAACCAAACAAAATTACCATGCTATTTAAAGACTCTCAAAATAATATAAGTGAAGCATGAGAGTTCATAAATTTCTATAAAATAAAACCACCACCGTGCTCTAAAAAGATATAAGTGAAGCACTAGAGCAAAATTGCCTAGCTCAAAAGATATAAGTGAAGCACATAGAATATTCTAATAAATCACGATTTATGTGTGTCCCTCTCAAAAAGTGTGTACAACAAGGATGATTGTGGCAAACTAAAAAGCAAAGACTCAAATCATACAAGACGCTCCAAGCAAAACACATATCATGTGGTGAATAAAAATATAGCCTCAAGTAAAGTTACCGATAGACGAAGACGAAAGAGGGGATGCCTTCCAGGGCATCCCCAAGCTTAGGCTCTTGGTTGTCCTAGAATATTACCTTGGGGTGTCTTGGGAATCCCCAATATTAGGCTCTTGCCATTCCTTATTCCATAGTCCATCAAATCCTTACCCAAAACGTGAAAACTTCACAACACAAAATCAACAGAAAATCTCATAAGCTCCATTAGTATAAGAAAATAAATCACCACTTTTGGAACTGTTGTGAACTCATTCTTTATTTATATTAGTGTAATATCTACTTTATTCCAACTTATCCATGGTTCACCCCCTGATACTATCCATAGAATCATCAAAATAAGCAATCAACACATAGAAACAGAATATGTCAAAAACAGAACAGTCTGTAGTAATCTGGCTAGTTCGAATACTTATGTAACTCCAAAAATTCTGAAATATTAGGACAACAGGGGAAATTTGTATATCAATCTTGTGTAAAAAATTCAGAATTTTATCACGCTTCTGTGAATTTGAAAAATTCTAGGACTGAGCGCAAAAAGTTCTGTTTTTCAGCAAGATCAAATCAACTATCGCCGTAAGCTATCCCAAAGGTCTTACTTGGAACAAACACTAATTAAAACATAAAGCCACATCTAACCAGAGGCTAGATGAATTATTTTTTGCAAAATAGAACCTAAAAAGCAAAAAAAATTGGGTTGCCTCCCAACAAGCGCTATTGTTTAACGCCCTTAGCTAGGCATTGATATTTCGATGATGCTCACATGAAAGACAAGAATTGAAGCGCAAAGAGGGCATCATAAAACATGTGACAAACACATCTAAGTCTAACATACTTCCTATGCATAGGCATTTTATAAGCAAACAAATTATCAAGGCAAGCAAAAATAGCATATGCAAGGAAGAAGAAAGAGACGATAGCAATCTCAACATGAAGAGAGGTAATTTAGTAACATGAAACTTTCTACAACCATATTTTCCTCTCTCATAATAATTACATGTAGGATCATAAGAAAATTCAACAATATAGCTATCACATTACATATTCTCAACATGATCCACATGCATGCGAAGTTGACACTCTTCCAAAATAGTGGGATTAATATGAACTAAAGTCATGACCTCTCCAAACCCACTTTTATCAAAAAAAAATCATAGGATTGAACATACTCCAAATATGTGGGATCTAAAGTTGACACTCTTCCAAACCCACCTTCAATATTATTGCAAACATTATTATCAATCTCATATTCATCATGGGGCTTAAATAAATTTTCAAGATCATAAGAAGAATCACCCCAATCATGATCATTGTAACAAGTAGTGGATCAGCAAAACTAGCATCCCCAAGCTTAGGGTTTTGCATATCATTAACACGATTGACATTAATAGAATTTATAATAACATCATTGCAATCATGCTTTTCATTCAAGGAGCTACCGTGAATCACTTTATAATTTTCTTCTTTCAACACTTCATCACAATTTTTAGATTCACGAATTTCAACCAAAACCTCATAAAGATAATCTAGTGCACTCAAAACACTAAAAATTGGTTCATAGTAATTGGATCTCTTAAAAATATTAGCAAGTGGATGAGGATCCATAAACTTTTAGCAAGCGAAGATGGAAGCAAAAGGAAGGTACATGGTAACACAAGCAAACAAAAGATCAAACAGAAAGAAGGCGAATAAAAAGGCAAATCTTTTTGAAAATCGTTTTAGAAGTGGGGGAGAGGAAAACGAGAGGTGAATGGCGAATAATGTAATGCAAGAGATGAGAGTTTATGATGGGTACTTGGTATGTATTGACTTGGCATAGATCTCCCCGGCAACGGTGCCAGAAATTCTTCCTGCTACTTCTTGAGCTTGCGTTGGTTTTTCCCTTGAAGAGGAAAGGGTGATGCAGCAAAGTAAAGATAAGTATTTCCCTCAGTTTGAAAACCAAGGTATCAATCCAGTTGGAGACAACGCACAAATCACCATATACCTGCACAAACAATCAAACAACTTGCACACAATGTGATAAAGGGGTTGTCAATCCCTTCACAGTTACTTGCAAAACTGAGATGTGATAGAGATAGATAAACGATAAAGTAAATATTTTTGGTATTTTTTGGTTTATAGATCGGAAAGTAAAAGATTGCAAAATAGTAGATCAGAAACTTATATGATGGAAAATAGAAACTTATATGATGGAAAATAGACCGGGGGCCATAGGTTTCACTAGAGGCTTCTCTCAAGATGGAAAATAATACGGTGGGTGAACAAATTACTGCCGAGCAATTGATAGAAAAGCGCAAAGTTATGACAATATCTAAGGCAATGATCATGAATATAGGCATCACGTCCGTGTCAAGTAGACCGAAATGATTATGCATCTACTACTATTACTCCACACATCGACCGCTATCCAACATGCATCTAGAGTATTAAGTTCATGAAGAACGGAGTAACGCGTTAAGTAAGATGACATGATGTAGAGGAATTAACTCAAGCAATATGATGAAGACCCCATATTTTTATCCTCGATGGCAACAATACAATACGTGCCTTGCTGCCCCTACTATCACTGGGAAAGGACACCGCAAGATTGAACCCAAAGCTAAGCACTTCTCCCATTGCAAGAAAAACCAATCTAGTTGGCCAAACCAAACCGATAGTTCAAAGAGAATTACAAAGAGAAGATTCAAATAATATCCATAGATAAGCTGACCATAAATCCACAATTCATCAGATCTCGGCAAACACACCGTAAAAAAATATTACATCAAATAGATCTCCAAGAACATCGAGGAGAACATGCTATTGAGCATCAAAGAGAGAGAAGAAGACATCTAGCTACTAGCTATGGACCCGTAGGTCTGTGGTAAATGCTACCAATTGAGCACTGTGTTGGTTTTCCCTTGAAGAGGAAAGGGTGATGCGGTAAAGTAGCGTAAGTATTTCCCTCAGTTTTTGAGAACCAAGGTATCAATCCAGTAGGAGACCACGTTTGAGTCCCACGCACCTACACAAACAAATAAGAACCTCGCAACCAACGCGATAAAGGGGTTGTCAATCCCTTCACGATCACTTGCAAAAGTGAAATCTGATAGAGATGATAAGATAATATTTTTGGTAATTTTTATGATAAAGACTGAAAGTAAAGAAAGCAAAATAAACGGCGCCAGAAATAACTTGTTGATGGGAGATTAATATGATGGAGAATAGACCCGGGGGCCATAGGTTTCACTAGCGGCTTCTCTCAAGATAGCATAAGTATTACGGTGGGTAAACAAATTACCGTCGAGCAATTGATAGAATTGAGCATAGTTACGAGAATATCTACGTATGATCATGTATATAGGCATCACGTCCGTGACAAGTAGACCAACTCCTGCCTGCATCTACTACTATTACTCCACACATCGACCTCTATCCAGCATGCATCTAGAGTATTAAGTTCATAAGAACAGAGTAATGCTTTAAGCAAGATGACATGATGTAGAGGGATAAACTCATGCAATATGATATAAACCCCATCTTTTTATCCTCGATGGAAACAGTACAATACGTGTCGTTTCCCCTACTGTCACTGGGATCGAGCACCGCAAGATTGAACCCAAAGCTAAGCACTTCTCCCATTGCAAAAAAAGATCAATCTCGTAGGCCAAACCAAACTGATAATTCGGAGAGACTTGCAAAGATAACCAATCATACATTAAAGAATTCAGAGGAGATTCAAATATTGTTCATAGATAATCTTGATCATAAACCCACAATACATTGGATCTCGACAAACTGCCAGGACCGGTTTTCCAATAAAACATTTATTGAGAAACCGACCCTTATATCAAACCAGTATAGAAGAATCCTTCTTACTGGTGGACAAATCCTTGATACAGAAATCCAGAAGTACTAAATATTATACAAGGTTGAGCTGAGGTTGCTCAACAATTTATTACAAGCACGCTGATATAATACATAAGGGCGGATACGACACAAGGAGTATGGTGGCATAACTACTGACTCGTAATAAAAGTGGTGGTGGATATGTCACAGCGAAATGGGTGACAAGACTCCTAAGTTTTACAGCTCATCGAGCGCCGTAGTGAGGCTCTATGATTTTATTGGTGTAGCGGAAGCGTATATAACACAAGTGACCAATTCCAGGATCGCACGGAACTGACTGGGACTCCTCTAGGCGTCGGACTTGCTATCGAACTCTTCATCCATAAGATCGCCTTCGTCAACATCTGGCCAAATCAACAAGCCAGGTGAGTACTTTGAATGTACTCGCAAGACAGTTTGGACATAAGATATAACAAATGCAAACATGATGCACATGAGCAGATTAGTAATGCGCACTCAGATAATAAATTGCACTGCACGATAAATAAAAAGGAAGTCAGGCGGTAGTCCTCCCGAAATCCCAATAAAATAGCTGAAGACCGATCGGGTGTCTGAAGCGACGCCTCGAAAGGTAAAATAAATTAACAATGCCGCAGTCGGGCGTCAGAGCGACACCACATAAAGGGCTCATATTGAAATATAAACGACAGTGCGTGCCACAGTCGGACGTCTAAGCGACATCTCGAAAAGGGCTTATATCAAAAGTAAATAGCAAGAATGCCATAGTCGGACGTCTGAGCGACATCACATAAAGGGCTTATATCAAAGTAAATAACAAGAGTGCCACAGTCGGACGTCTGAGCGACATCACATAAAGGGCTTATATCAAAAGTAAATAACAAGAGTGCCACAGTCGGACGTCTGAGCGACATCACATAAAGGGCTTATATCAAAAGTAAATAACAAGAGTGCCACAGTCGGACGTCTGAGCGACATCACATAAAGGGCTTATATTTCATTATTTGAATTCAAGTAACTCATGAATTTAAATCATCTCAAGGGAATACTCATGATGTAATAATAAACTGGTTAGTCCATCCACAGGAATAACATTCAGCCGGGTTTACCATTCATGTTTATTCACCAGGGATTTTCACTGAGACTGACACAGAGACTGACGCTGAGATGGCCGTTGAGACTGATACTGATACTGATATGGATATGTTGTCCAAGATCCTTGACCATGGACACGGTTACTCGGATGGGTTTTGACTCTGCAGAGTTTGTACTCTTTAACCACAGCCAACGGATTTCAGTAGTCACAAAGGACTAGTTCTGTTTACGGTATTTTAGGAGAAACACATCTAACCAGTACACACCCGTTCCACATTCCTCTGCCAGGGATCACCCTAGGCAACATTCAAGAAAAACTTTAAGAGGGGGAGGCCACAACCTCGAGTAGCATGGGATCAAATTTATATCGCGCGCTCTAGGGGGTGCCCCCCTCTCGGTCCCAACCGGAAACACCCATGCCCCCTGACCGGATGACGGGCTTTAATCCAGGGCCATGGAACCCTCATCAAGGCCCCTCTATTTGGTGTGTACGAGGAATGAGGGTTTCCAGCTTACTAAACCGTATTCTTTGCAGAAAACATGTGGCAGCACGAAAAGCGGACGGACGGTAACGTGGCTTGATCCACGTTAACACTGGAGTTTAACGGTTGACATAAGACTGGCATGCTTCAACAATACCATCTTACCACCTTTCATGTCACCACATGATCATGTTATCTCCCATCAAATGATCACATCAAGTTTCGAAGCATACTGGTAGTTGCCTTGCATGCAATATAACACTCACTGATGCTCATAACATGCCATGAACTAACTATTCAAGAAAACATGCAAAACACTCATCATATCAAAGTTTCAAACATGCTTGCCTGGTTCGGAGCAGTCGGTGTCTAGCTCGGTGAATTTTGCGGCTCCGTCACCTCCTCCGGTATCTACGGTATAAAGAGAACGCGTACTAACGTAAATACCGAGTGTGCATAAAAGTTGTTCCAAATATTTTTCAAATAAATATGATAAAAAACTAGACAGAAAAATAAAGCTGACAGAAAAAGAATCAACTCAAAATCATCTTTTGTTTAAAAGTTATTAAGGTTTTAGTTCAGGGACCCATCTGTAATGAAACAGAAACATTCCAGGGGCTAGTTCATAAAAAGGACAGAAAACGCCTCAGTTAGCAAAACGTATTTTGCCCGAAGGAGTTTTCAGAAAACGTTTCAAAAAAGAGAAAAAGCTGACGAGGGGGTCCCACCCGCCAGGTTTGAATTTCAAACAGAGCACACCGGCGCCCGAGGACCGCGGTGGCCGCCGGCGTTGATCCCCGACGAGGTAGGGGAAGTGGTTGGTACCTACGGACTCACGGTGCTCTTCCGCACCTGTGGGTGGTGGAGTTGGTCGTCGGCGAGCACCACATCAACGGTGGCCTCTGCTCCGGCGGACGGTGGTTCGGGTGGTGATGGATCTCACCGAGGAGGGCTGCAACCATCAAATTGGGGCTCGGGTTAGAAGATTGGGTGCATGATGAGGCTGCTGGCAAGGTTTGGGAGGCGAGGGTGGTCTCACTAGAGGGAATCGTGCCGGAGCCCAAAGTGGATCAGGGCGGCCGGAGTCGGGGAAGAAGGCCTCCCCGAGGTCTCCCTAGTAGCTAGGCGTGGCTCTGGTGAGGTGTAGGAGTGGTGCTGGGTCGAAGGCGAGCTCGAGGCTCCCTTTTATAGCCGGTCCGAGGCGGTTGCCGAGAACGGGATAACTCCGGCGATGATTACAGCGAGGCAGCGGTCGAACGGGGGTTTTAGGCGACTGGGCAGCTACGGATTGGTCTACTGGTCCCATCCAGAGGCTAATCTTGGTACAACTTGGGCAATACTCCAGGCCTTCGACGGAACGGCCTCACGGGCTCGTCGGCGGCAGAGAGCGCGCTCTGCGCATCTCAGGCCACGGCGACGGTGCTGCAGCGCATCCAGAGAAGATGACGGCCACGCGGAGGCTCCTGGTGGTGTGGGCGATGCTGGACGGCGCCGTACCTCGCTGAGCTTCTCTGGCGGCCGCAGCGAGCGTTGCTGTCACCGCTCACGGGGGCGGTGTACCTCTGCCAGCTCACTGCGGACGCTCGCAACCATCCAGACGACCGTGCGGCGCGATGGATAAGAAGAAGGAGCAGTGAGCAAGAGGCCAGAGCGAGCACTGGTGAGATTGACGCCGAGGCTCTAAAGAAAACGACGCTGTCGACTGAACCCAACACTGAAACTCTGAATTTTCTGAATTTGAACAGAAACAGTGCATGCCAACTGTTCGATGAAATGATTCTGGCATGTGGAAAATTTTTCTGGAGCTGATCTTTGGTGAGGTGGTCTCTCAATGCATCTGGGGGCTGCCTGATTTATCTCAGAATTTTTGGAGATGAAAAATAATGAATTTCACCCAAAATGGCAAATCTGGTCCAAACTTGCAGCATGCAAAAATTTGAAAAATTTGAATTGTGGACAAGTGGATCTTGAGGGATCTAGGTTGGGGGTACTAAGGACTAGTCAGAGGAGTTTGTTTGGAACCAAAACTCAAAAGGGATCTGGTGGTTCCTTTGTAAATCACTAAGGTTCAAAATAAATGACAGAAATAGTTTTGAGGATAAAATAAATAGAGTCAAAATCAAAATGGGTTGAACTTGCTGGGATTGGATATTTGACTTGACTCAAAGTGGAGGGAGGGGTTTTGGAAGAAAATTTTCAACCTAGGTCATGGCAAGAAAAAAAAATTGAATGAGGAAGAATCAATTCATAAGTCATATGGTTATTTTTAAAAGAAAGGATTTCAAAGGCTTTCCCAAAGAAAATATTTGTGTTGACTCAACACTAAATGAAAAAGCCCTCAAGACCAAAGTAAATGTTGGGAAGAACACATAAAATACTTGCCTTAAAGGTTTTTGAGAAGGAGAGGTTTAAAAAAAATTAAATAACCTCCTTCCCCTAAAAAGGAAATTAATAAAACCAAATAAATTTTTTTGGGGTGTTACAACACCTACCCCCTTAGGAAAAATCTCGTCCCCGAGATTTCAGCTGATCCTTAAATAGGTGTGGGTACTCTGTCCGAAGAAAATCCTCTCTTTCCCATGTTGCTTCATCCGCGGTGTGATTTCTCCACTGAACCTTGAAAAACTTAATTGTTTTCTGACGGGTCCTCCATTCAGACTCCTCCAGTATTTTTATTGGACGTTCCATGTAGGTGAGGTCTAGTTGCACGTCAATGTTCTCATGAGACACCTGCTTCTCGGGGTTGCTTACACATTTCCTTAACTGTGAGACGTGGAACACGTCGTGGACATCTGACAGCTCTTTGGGTAGGTCTAGCTGGTAGGCTACTGTGCCTCTTCGTGCAATTACATAGAAGGGTCCAATAAATCTTGGGGCTAGCTTTCCTTTAACTTTGAACCGTTGCAGGCCCCTCATAGGAGATACTCGTAGATACACATATTCACCGGGTTCAAAGCTGACTTCACGATGCTTTCGATCGTAATAACTCTTTTGTCGGCTTTGAGCTGTCTTGAGTCGGTCCCTGATTAGTCTAACTTTCTCCTCGGCTTCCTTGAGCATGTCTGGGCCGAAGATACGACTGTCTCCTGTTTCTGACCAATTTAATGGAGTACGACATCTCCACCCGTACAAGGCTTCAAAAGGTGCCATTTGTAGACTGGCTTGGTAATTGTTGTTGTATGCGAACTCGGCATATGGCAAGCTTTCTTCCCAACTGGTTCCATAGGTGAGAACACATGCTCTCAGCATGTCCTCTAGAATTTGGTTCACGCGTTCAGTTTGTCCATCAGTCTGGGGGTGGTATGCTGTACTGAATGCTAGTCGAGTCCCTAGAGCTTGTTGTAAATGATCCCAAAATCTAGAGACGAATTGAGTGCCTCTGTCGGATATTATAGTCTTTGGAACTCCATGCAGGCAAACTATACGGGAGAGGTAAAGCTTGGCAAGCTTCTGAGTGGTGTGGGTTGTCTTTACCGGGATGAAATGTGCCACTTTAGTTAATCTATCGGTGATGACCCATATGGCATCATTTCCGTGTTGTGACCGAGGTAGTCCGACAATAAAATCCATTCCAATTTCGTCCCATTTCCAGTCAGGTATCCTGTTTGGCTGTAATAGCCCTGCTGGTTTTTGGTGCTCGGCTTTAATGCGTCGAGATGAATCACAACATATAATGAATGTGGCTATATCCCTCTTCATACCGTGCCACCAAATTTTTTCCCTGGATGTCCTTGTACATTTTGGTCCCTCCAGGGTGGATTGAATATGGAGCGGTGTGGCCTTCGGTTAGAATTTGCTGTTTGAGGCCCTCTATGTTTGGTACGCAAAGTCTGTCCTTGTACCATAATATTCCCTCATCGTCTACGACGAATTCTGAAGCTTTGCCCAGACTCACTTTTTTCTTTATGCCTTCAATGCTGGGATGTCCATGCTGAGCTTTCTTAATCTGTTCCATTAGGGTGGGCTGTATTTCCAGATTTGACACGTTGCCCTCAGTGACCATCACCAAGTTGAGTTTGGCGAACTCCTGCTGAAATTCAGGCCTCAAGTTCTGTAGACTGTCATTGCCCGAGCTGGGGTTTCGACTAAGAGCGTCTGCCACTACATTCGCTTTTCCTGGATGGTAGTGAATGCCAACATCATAATCTTTGACTAATTCCAACCAGCGTCGTTGCCATAAATTGAGTTCTGGTTGTGTGAAAATATATTTGAGGCTTTTATGATCCGTATATATTTCACAACGATTCCCAAGCAAAAAGTGCCTCCACTCTTTGAGTGCATGGATGACTGCTGCCAACTCCAAGTCATGAGTAGGATAATTTTCTTCATGCTTTCGTTGTTGCCTGGAAGCATATGCGACAACTTTGCCGTCTTGCATCAATACGCACCCGAGGCCCTTCCGGGATGCGTCACAATACACCTCAAAACTTTTGTGTATGTGTGGCACAACCAATACCGGTGCTGTTGTTAATTTCCTTTTGAGTTCTTGGAAACTTTTCTCACACGCTTCAGTCCATACAAATTTCTTATCCTTCTTGAGTAACTGTGTCATTGGTTTTGCTATGGTGGAGAATCCCTCAATAAACCTTTGGTAATATCCAGCCATTCCTAGGAAACTTCGTACATCTGTTACGTTGGCTGGTGGTTTCCAGCCAAGTACGGCCTTGACTTTTTTTGGGTCTACGGCAACACCTTCTTGGGTCCATACATGGCCTAGGAAACCAACCTGTCTTAACCAAAATTCACATTTGCTGAACTTGGCGTATAATTGATGTTTCCTCAATTCTCCCAGTACAATTCTAAGATGTTCAGCATGTTCTTCTGGTGTCTTTGAGTATACCAGAATATCATCAATGAACACCACAACAAATTTGTCCATAAATTTCATAAACACTTTGTTCATGAGGTGCACAAAATATGCGGGGGCATTTGTCAGTCCAAACGGCATTACTGTAAATTCATACAATCCATATCTGGAGGTGAATGCTGTCTTGGGGATATCTTCTGTCCGTACCTTTAATTGATGATACCCCGATCTTAAATCAATTTTCGAGAAAACCTTGGCTTGTGCGAGCTGGTCAAATAAATCATTTATTCGTGGCATCGGATATTTGTTTTTGATGGTGACCATGTTGAGTGCTCGATAGTCTATACATAACCTCAGTGTCCCATCTTTTTTCTTTGCAAATAATACTGGTGAACCCCAAGGTGAGGAGCTGGCTCGTATAAATCCTTTGTCCAGTAATTCTTTTATTTGCTTCTTTAATTCTACGAACTCGGAGGGTGCCATTCTGTAAGGTTTCTTGTAAATGGGGTGGTTCCAGGTGCTAGTTCAATGATGAACTCTATTTCCCTGTCTGGTGGCATGCCTGGTAGTTCTTCGGGAAATACGTCAGGGAACTCACACACCACTGGAACTTTTCTTAACTCTGAAATGCCCACCTTGTTCACCTTTGGTTGTCGTGACATTGGTCTTTCTTGAGCTGCAACTTTTATCGTCTTGCCGTGATGATGAGTAAGAATTACCATCCGATTGAAGCAGTCGATAAATCCCTTGTTGGTGGTTAACCAATCCATTCCTAGGATAACATCCAGTCCTTTATTTTCCAATACAATGAGTTTTGCCTGAAACTTTAGTCCTTCAAACTCAATAACCACACCTTGGCAGTAACTCTGAGTGATTTTCTTATTGCCGAGGGACTTGATGATCATGGATTTTTCCAAAGGAAGCATCGAAAAATCATGTTGCAAAACAAAACTCTTTGAAATGAACGAGTGAGAAGCTCCAGAATCAAACAAAACCGTGGCAGGTATTGTGTTGACAAGGAACGTACCGAGTACGATATCCGGGGCATTCTGTGCTTCCTCCTTGGACACATGGTTCAAGTGACCCTTCTTGTGATTGTTATTGGGGTTGAAGTTGTTACGCTTGGGAGCTGGATTATTTCCACCGTTGTTCGGCTTGGGGGCCGAGTTCCTTGGTTTTGGGCACTGTTTGGCATAGTGTCCTTCCTCTCCACAAGCATAGCAAGTAACACCTTGGCGATACGTAAAATCCTTGTCCCTTGCATGAAAATTTTTGGTTGGTGTTGAGGATATAGACCTTAGAGTCACCCACCAGAAGGGGCCGGGTTACTCATAATGGTCATCGCCAGAAGCCTGGCGCCAAGATTGAAGACGGTGGGCCAAAGATGGGCTTAAGACCCGCATATGGCTTAAGGCCCGTAGTTACAATCATTATTATGGTAGAACTTGTAGTGTAAGGCAAGGATAGTTGAGAGTCCGAGCCGGACACTCTTATGAGCCGGCCGGGACTCTGAGAGCTGCTGGGCGTCAACCTCCTTATATAAAGGGACGACCCGGCGGCGGTTTAGGGGAAAAAAAGATCTCATCGAGAGCCAGGCATAGCAGTTAAGCTCCCTGGTCATTGAAACCCTAATCAATACCACCTCAAACTGGATGTAGGCTTTTACCTTCACCGCAAGGGGCCGAACCAGTATAAACCATCGTGTTCCTTGTCCCACTTAACCCCTTCAAGCTTCCTAGCTGCGATGGCTCCACGACTAAGTCCTAGCTCGAGGACATCTGCCGTGACAATTCCACGACAGTTGGCGCCCACCGTGGGGCCAGCGCACGGTGGATTTGAGTTCTTGAAGGGCAGCTTCGAAGGGCTCAAGGGATACGCTGTGGGCCGGATGACCAAGAGTCGTCGCGGCAAGCTCTACATCGACGATGCGAACTGGGGCCCCGACGCCGGCTCAATTGAGTACGGGTACCGGGTCCCCTTCGGCGGAATTCATGTTTTCATTGGCAAGATTGGTGAACCGGGCCCTGAGCCGGATCTCTGCGCCGATCTCATCGAGACGGCTCAGCGCGCACGACCCGCCCGGGCCCGGCTTGCCTTAAGGCATGCTTTTGTGGGCTGTATCCATGGAGGGCTCTCTGATCGATCTGGATCCGGTGACGAGACGGCTGCCGGCTCTGATGGCGAGTCGACCACAGATGAGTCAAACTCGTTGTATCAACTTCAAGATGGCAGGCTCATGGGTTGTTCCGATGGTGACAGTATTCCGGACCCGTTTGAGCCGCCAAGCGGGGTTGGAATCTTCATGGCCGGTGCGCAGCCTGTTCAGAACCCTGCTGCTGGAGCAGGAAACCCGGTGCCCTCGCCGGCTCAGGTGCTAATGGATCTCACGGACAAGATGACGGCCCTGTTAACCGCCGCGGTTGACCCGGTGGATCAAGCTCAACATGATGCGGAGGTGGCACAGTTAAAGTTGGATCTAGTGAAAGCTAAGGAGGATCTGGCAGCAGAAGGGATCAGGATGGCGGCGGAGAGGGCGGCTCTCGATGCCCAAACCCAGTTGATTCAAGCGCAGTCCTTCCGGCTCACGATGGATCAAAATGCGTCCAATGAAGTCCTGAGAAGGAGGCATCAAAAGGCCCAATCTCGACTCCCTCCGGTTTACGATCCACGAAACCCCTTCAACACGCCAGGTGCAGGGTCGAGTAACCCGCCAGGGGCCATAGTTCCCGGGTCTGGGACCCCTATTCAGCCGCAAGTAATGGGGCCTCCCCAGGTGCACCCTGCCCCGCCTCAGTACGTGCCAATACCACCGGTCATTATAATAATCCGCTTGAGAACATGGTCGCCGCGGCAGCACGGCTGGCGGCTCTCCCAGTCGACGGCGACTCTCCGACGGCTATTGAAACCCGCCGGGTCAGGGAACTCCTTCAGACAGCACTGGCGCAGCAAGAGGCGTACTCCTACAGCCGGGACAGGATCCACTCGACCCCTCATCCAGGCCGGAGCCCGAGTTACAGCAGACACATGGTCTCAGCGACCGGCTCAAGTAACGTCCGACGCCATGACCCGCCCCCTGGCCATGGCCCGGCTCATAATGGAGCCTTTCACGCAGCAGACCAAGACAGAGCGCGGCAAGAGGCGGAGCAGGTGCCTCGGTTGACGGCTTACCAGACTCCCCCAGCTTATCCGACGACTTCCGTCGACGTGGGTATCCCTACCAGGACTGGGGGTGTCCCTTGCTTAGTGCCAGCTATCCGCAATGAACGTCTACCCAAGGACTTCAAAGGCCCTAGGAAGGTGCCCAATTACACTGCTGACTTAGAACCCGCAGCCTGGATCGAGAGTTACGAGATGGCCATGGAACTGCTGGAGGTCAGTGAGGCGGCAATGGCCAAGTACTTCACCATCATGTTGGATGGGACTGCTCGCACTTGGTTGAAAGGGCTACCACCGAATTCCATCGGGTCTTGGGCTGAGCTGAAAGCCCGGTTCATCCAAAACTTCAAGGATACCTGTGGGCAGTCTATGTCAATTGTGGATTTGACTAACTGTAAGCAGCAGGAGGGTGAATCCACGACGCATTGGGTTCGCCGGGTCAAAGAGATCATACATTCATCAGATAAGATGGATGCCGGCTCTGCAGTCTTAATGTTGGAGCAGAATTGTCGTTTCGTACCCCTGAAAATGAAACTCGGGCGGCTTAAGCGCGACTGCAATGATATGGGTACACCAATGGCGGCTCTTGTCAAGTACGCCGATTCTGATGGTACCAAGGACCCCCCTTTAGATGATGAAAGGGCAGGGAAGGGAAAGAAGAATGGCAATGGCAAGGGTCCTCAGCATAACCCGGGGAACCAAGGAGGCGGCAAGCGCAAGGCCGATGGCAGCCTAGAGTTTGTAGCCAACGCCAGCTCACAAGGTAATAACCAGCGACGCAAGGGGAGCCCCCCTCCCCGAGCCAGCGGGTCAGGCCCGACGCTGGAGTAGCTGTTGAATGAGCCTTGTCCAAGGCATGGCTCTAGAGAGAAGCCAGCTACCCATCTATGGAAGGATTGTGCAATCATGAAGGCCTTTAAAAATTACAATGGCCCGGGCGGCGGCTCAGGCGCCGGCGGCTTTCATGGCCCGGGCGGCGGCTCAAATTCTAATCCTCAGAACGGTCAAGGGGGCTTTAATCAGCAGTCTGGCCAGGGTCATCAACAGCAGCAGGGGGTTATCAGACCAATCCAAAGCAGCTTAGCGGTGGACAGTATCATGTGTTTACCACCAGTCTGTGTAAGCGCGATCAGAAGCTTCATAAGAGGGCTGTGAATGCTGTTGAGCCGGCGGTTCCACGCTACCTGCGGTGGTCTGAGCAGCCTATAGTGTGGAGTAGGGAGGATCACCCTCCCAGGGTGGATAATCCGGGTCACTTGGCCTTGGTGGTGGCTCCTCAGGTGGGAGGATATAAGTTCACTAAGGTACTCATGGATGGAGGCAGCAGCATCAACATCCTTTATTATGAGACGTTCCGTCGTATGGGGTTGATTGATAAGAACCTCAGCCAGTCAAACACTATTTTCCACGGTGTGGTACCTGGTAAGTCGGCTTATCCAGTCGGCAAGATCGAATTGGAAGTGTCCTTTGGAGATGAGCACAACTACAGGGTGGAAAAATTGACCTTTGAGGTGGTCAAGATAAGAAGTCCGTACCATGCCATATTTAGGCGGCCGGCTTACGCCAAGTTCAGGGCACGGCCGTGTTACGTGTATTTACAGCTCAAGATGCCGGGTCATAATGGGACCATTACGGTTCATGGAAGCCGGAAGGTGGCCCTGGAGTGTGAGGAAGGCGATGCAGCTTATGCAGAATCTGTTTGTGCAACAGAGGAGTTAAAATTTTACAAAGACAACATTGACCCAACAGATACGACCTCTCTGAAAAAGCCGACTACGGAGCATGAGCCGGCAATGAAATTCAAGTCGGCTGATGAGACTAAACTTGTTGATTTCGTTCCAGGAGATTCATCTCAGCAATTTAGCATCAGTGCCAATCTGGATCCAAAATAGGAAAGCGCGCTCATCGAGTTCATCCGTGAGAATAGGGACATCTTCGCGTGGAAACCTTCTGACATGCCAGGTGTACCTAGAGAACTCGCTGAGCACACTCTCAATGTTGATCCAAAATTTAAGCCGGTCAGGCAGTTCCTTCGGCGGTTCAATGAGGAGGGGCGGAAAGCTATTGGTGAAGAGGTGGCCCGGCTCTTGGCGGCCGGGTTTATTGTTGAAGTCTTTCACCCACAATGGTTAGCTAACCCGGTCCTCGTACTCAAGAAGAACGGCACTTGGCGGATGTGTGTGGACTACACAGACTTAAACAAGGCGTGTCCGGCTGATCCTTTTGCCCTTCCCCGTATTGATCAAATTATTGATGCTACGGCAGGTTGTGCGCGTTTAAGTTTCTTGGATGCTTATTCCGGATACCATCAGATTAAAATGGCAGTTAAGGACCAGGAGAAGACGGCATTCATCACTCCCTTTGGAGCCTTCTGCTATGTGTCTATGCCCTTTGGACTCAAGTGTGCACAGGCGACTTATCAGCGTTGTGTGCAGAACTGTCTTCATAACCAGATTGGGCGCAATGTTCATGCTTATGTGGACGATATTGTGGTTAACTCCATAAAGGAGGAAACCCTAATAGATGATTTGAGGGAAACCTTTGATAATCTCCGGGTCTACAAGATGATGCTTAACCCGGCCAAGTGTGTTTTTGGTGTTCCTGCAGGCAAACTCTTGGGGTTTTTGGTTTCTGACAGAGGCATTGAAGCTAACTCGGAGAAGATCAAGGCCATCACCTCCCTGGCTAAACCGGCGTGTATAAATGACGTTCAGCGCTTGGCGGGTCGCATCGCTGCTTTAAGCCGGTTTATAAGCCGTTTGGGTGAGAAGGCCATGCCATTATATCAGTTGATGAAGAAAACTGATAACTTTGTCTAGAATGATGCAGCTAATACCGCTTTTGAGGATTTGAAGAAGTAGCTGGCAGAGCCCCCAGTCCTTGCTGCTCCGGTTGATAAGGAGCCCTTATTACTGTACGTGGCGGCAAACACATGAGCCGTCAGTGTGGCTGTGGTGGTGGAATGCAAGGAAGAGGGTAAGGAGCATCCGGTTCAGCGGCCGGTTTATTATGTCAGCGAAGTGCTTATCGAGTCCAAACAGCGGTATCCACATTGGCAGAAGCTTGTTTATGGTGTGTTCATGGCAAGTCGGAAGCTTAAGCATTATTTCCAGGGTCATCCTATCACTGTGGTCAGTTCTTCCCCTCTTGGTGATATCATTCAAAACAGAGAGGCCACAGGGAGAGTGGCTAAGTGGGCTATAGAGCTCGGACCCCATGGTCTGAAATACGTGCCACGCACTGCTGTTAAATCTCAGGCCTTGGTGGATTTCATCAATGATTGGACAGAGTCACAAGTGCCCGAGCAAAAGCCGGACAACACATATTGGACTATTCACTTTGATGGGTCCAGGCAGTTGGAGGGCTCGGGGGCCGGAGTCGTGTTGGCTTCCCCTAAAGGTGACAAGTTCCATTATGTGCTACAGTTGATGTTTCCTTGCACTAACAATGCGACTGAGTACGAGGCCTTGCTCCACGGTCTTCGGATGGCTAAGGAGATGAGCTTGAGCCGGGTAAGGTGCTTCGGCGACTCAGACTTGGTGGCTCAACAAGTATCAGGAAAGTGGGACTCCAAGGACCCTCTCATGGCAGCTTATCGCCGGGAAGTTGATGCTATTGCTGGGCACTTTCAGGGTTACCAAGTAGAGCACATCGATCGCAGGAAGAATGAGGCGGCTGATGCTTTAAGCCGGCTGGGCTCTCAGCGAAAGCCGGTTCCGCCTAATACTTTCCTGGATGTCCTGTATAACCCTTCTGTTAAGTTGCCTATAGAAGAAGACTTGGCTGTCCCTGACCCGGAGGCACGGCTGGTGGCGGCTCTCCACGTCATACCAGACTGGACAGCGCCCTATTTGGCTTACATGACCCGGGGTGAGTTGCCTGAGGATGAGACGTTGGCCAGACAAATAACCCGGCGGTCTAAGTCAATAGTGGTCATCAATGGTGAGTTGCATCGCCGTAGTGTTACGGGAGCGTTCCAGCGTTGTGTCTCTCCTGAGGAAGGTCAAGAGATCTTGCGCGAGATTCATGCAGGGGATTGTGGCCATCATGCCGGCTCAAAGTCTCTTGTGGCCAAGGCTTTTCGTCATGGTTTTTATTGGCTGACGGCTCATGCTGATGCGGAGGACTTGGTCAGTAAATGCGATGGTTGCCAAAGGTTCTCGCGACGGGCTCATGTGCCGGCTCAGGAGCTGAGGATGATCCCAATTACTTGGCCCTTTGCGGTCTGGGGGCTTGATATGGTCGGGCCTTTTAAAAGGTCCAAGGATAAGAAGACCCACCTCTTGGTGGCAGTTGACAAATTCACAAAGTGGGTGGAAGCTGAACCAATTAGCAAGTGTGATGCAGCCACGGCGGTTCAATTTATGAAAAAGGTGATTTTTCGCTTTGGCTTTCCGCACAGCATTATAACTGACAATGGCACCAATCTATCCAAAGGCACCATGGAAGAGTTTTGTCAACAAGAGCATATCCGACTTGATGTTTCCTCAGTGGCTCATCCTCAATCCAATGGTCAAGCTGAGAGAGCTAATCAGGAGATTCTGAAGGGTATCAAGCCCCGGCTTTTGGTCCCTTTGCAACGGACGCCGGGTTGTTGGGTGGAGGAGTTGCCCTCCGTGTTATGGAGCATCAACACTACTCCTAACAGGTCTACAGGTTTCACGCCTTTCTTCATGGTTTATGGGGCAGAAGCAGTCCTCCCCAGTGACATCCGTCATGACTCACCTCGAGTGGCGGCTTATGTTGAGGCGGACAATGAACAGGCGCGCCAAGATGCTCTTGACTTGTTGGACGAACAGCGTGATGTGGCAGCAGCCCGCTCAGCGATTTACCAACAAGACCTGCGCCGTTATCATAGTCGCCGGGTTAAAACCCGGGTCTTCCAGGAAGGCGATCTGGTTCTCCGGCTCATCCAAGATCAAACTGATGCGCACAAGTTATCTCCACCTTGGGAAGGGCCCTTTGTGGTCAGCAAGAATTTACACAATGGGTCATATTACCTCATTGACATTCGGGAGCACAAAGATTCACGTAAGTCGGAGGAAGAGACCCGTCGGCCATGGAACATAGCTCAGCTTCGGCCTTACTACACTTGAGCCACCGGCTCTCATAATGTACATATTTCTCTACGCCATGTATATATTATGATAAACAATAAAGCAGGACCTCTGTCCTTTTTTCTCCTCCAAATGTGCACGTGTTGTTTTCATTGCAAGATTAACATGATAGCTTGAAGGAGGATCCGGCTTATGATCGTATTCGAATCTAGCTGTAGGCAATAAGGTCACTTGGGGGCTTCCTGTTCAAACATGGGTCTTATTCGAACCAAAGGAAACATAGCTGTCGATACCCATTTGATTGGCAAAGTGCCGAGCTCATTGGGGAGGTTTCTTTGATCATATTTGAATCATAGTTTAACCCCTTTGGGAACCGACGTGGATCGTATTCGTATCAGCGTCGTTAAACATTTCTTAAAATCACTTGGGGGCTTCCTGTTCAAACATGGGTCATATTCGAACCAAAGAGAACATAGCTGTCGATACCCTTTTGATTGGCATCGCCACACCCACTAGGGGCTATATGATCGTATTCGAATCCTAGCATAACCCCTTTGGGACGGGTCTCTGGTCGTATTCGAACTAGAAGCCCCTAAGTTTTTCTGATTTATAGCGAGTTTTTTCTGGTTATTTCAAAGTGTGCACGGCCGGGTTTCACTTTGCCGGTTTAACTTTGATTTACAGGGTTAATCGAATACAACCGGCGTCATTAAGACTGGTAAACCGGAATTGAGGTACCAATCTTATTGCCCGGGTTATCTAAGCCGGAAGTGTGCTTGCAGGCTGGTAAGTGTGTTGTTACGGTTATATCAAGGACATAACTGAGGACCAGTCTTTTTTGATTCATATTCCGGGTTATATGTTTAAAACTATGCTTCTCAGTGCGGTAAGCCGCCTAGAGACTTGTGATTTGTCCTTTTATGCAGGATAGTTAAGGGCAATTATTTTTAGCTTAAGGAAAATGAATAATCGCTTATGACCCAGAGAAATATAGAGGAGACAACTTCAATGGACTTCAGCATTCAACACGTCACGATTGCACAGCAAATTTAAAGTATTGATCCTACTCTATTACAAGACTCATCGAGTCCAAAAGGGTGGAGCATTGTTTTATAAGCCGCCTGCGGAGTTAAGAGGCTTGCTGGGTTGACGTCTCCGGCTCATCCCTCTCTTCTCCTCCGGCTGTTCCCAAGACCTGGAAAGTTGATGACTTCCAGTCGATGCCGCTCAGAGCTTCGAATTGAGCTTCCTCGTCAATTAACCCGGCCGGGTCAATCTCCGGGGCGAAGGTGTGCTGACGAGCCGGCGGGATTAAGCTGAGGGCTTCATAGCGCGGGGTCGGGATCCTCTGATTTTCCGCATTGTAACCCGACTGGTACTTGGTCAGATCTGTGTCGTTTCCAATGAGGGTGGCCACCGGGCGCACGATCTTCACGTAGGCGGCAAAGTCCCTTTGGTCGAAGGCTGTGCCGTCTTCCTTCAAACTTGGATAACCGAGGGCGATGTCCGCCGGGTCTAACTCTGGAAGGAAAGCCTTGGCCCGGCTCAGCGCGGCGATCGCTCCGGCTCTTGCAGAGGCCCGTCGCAGCTCTTGGATACGTTGAGGCAGAACGGCGAGCCGGCGAAGCACTTCCGCCAGGTGAGTCGGCACCTCGTTGGATAGGGCCACTACAGCCAAGGCACGCTGTGACCCGGTGTAGAGTTGCTCCACCAGGGTGTACACGGCCTTCAGCTTGGTTACCACACTCTGGTTGAGGTTGGCACTTCTGGGACCTGTTTAACAGAATCAGATAAGCCGCCGACAAGGATGAGTTATGAGATATAAAGATTCTAAACTTGATGAAAGCCGGTGAGATGACTTACCGAAGATTGCGGCAACCATCTGGGACACCTGGCGCTTTAAGCCGGAGAGTTCAGCGGTCTTATCTGAGAGAGCTTTCTCCGCCTGTTCGGCCCGGTTCACCAGAGTGGCCTTCTCTTCGGCCCAGGCTCTCCGTTCAGCATCAAAGTTTGTCTTCAGCTGTTCTTGTGCAGCAATACTGGACACAAATTTAGCATTTGCTTTCCGGGTCTCCATTTCTTGCGTCTTCAGATCGGAGATGTCGGCTTCAAACTTTTTACAAGCAGCCTGCATAATTTCCGAGTTATAGGATGAACAGTTATTGCACACTTTTAAAGTCCCAAGCACTTTCCAAGCAAAGACACTTGGCACTTGGGGGCTAATGCATATTGAACGTTTCTATCTACAAATTTCTGGTTCAATTGAGTAAGCCGGAACTTAAGTCTACAACATATTCAGTCATAAGTCATCGACTTGGGGGCTAGCATGGTAAAGGTAACTATGTAGTAAGTAAGAAGACAGAAGAATAATACCTCAGACTTCTACTGAATCTGGTTCACCATGGCAATCTCAGCATCCCGGCTCTTGTGCACTTGGCTGACGTAGCCGGAGACGAGCTCTCCAATGCTCAGGTTGGTGTAGTCGGTGAGGTCCAGATTAACCCGGCGGGGCTGAAGCAACTCCCCCTTGGCAGAACACTTGGCCAGTGCAGTAGGTCTCCCCGGCTCAACAAATTCCGTCCGGGTGATTACCACATCCGGGTCATCTGCTGGTTGAGCCGAGCTGGAGGCCCCCGGGTTAGCAGAAGCTTCTGCTATGGGCTTGTTGGTTGGAGCAGCAGCCTCAGGAGCAGAGGCAGCTAGCGGTTCTTGTGCGGTTACCTCCGGCTCAGGCAGGTCCGGCTCATCGGCCGTCTTGTTCTTCTTCTCCCTTTTGCTGAGTTTTTCTTGGGCACTGAAAAGACAGAAAGGTTAAGCACAAAAGTGTAAGTAAAGACAAAGTACAACATAAGATGATCATTATTACCCGGGCACAGTCTTGAAAGCCGGCAGGTTCGACTGCATAGAGTCGCCCGAAGAGGGGGAAGTCTCCTGATAATTTGAGTCAGAAGAATTGAGCGGCTGACGTATAACACCCGCCAAAGGATGAAAAGGGTACAAGTTGGAGATAACCTCGGTTCGACGCTTCCTCGATGCGTCAGGTAACCCGGAGGAGAGGTCGGCGTCCTTGTTGGTCCGGGTGTGACGCCGGCTCTCATGAACCTGTCGCTTCAAAATAAATTGAGGATCTTGATAAGCTAAAGGATGTGAAAAGCTTACTTTCCGGGTAACCCTTCGGACTTTCAGCCTTGGCAAGGGCTCCGAGTCGGAGGAAAGTGACATTACCTCTTCAACCACCGGGTTACTTGCGCCGGTGTCATCCTGTTGATGAATAGTATTGATAAGGTGGACAGAAATAAATAGCAGATATAGCAAGAGCTTACAGGTTCAAGGGTTACCTCTGACTCGGAGGTGTCGCTTAATTGCATCAGCTCTGAAGCAGTAGGCCTAGTTCCCTTTTTACGGGGAGCGGCTTTCTTGGCGGCTTTCTTTGCCTTTCTGGCCTTCTTGGCCGCCTCATGGTCATATTTGACCTTCCAAAATTTGTCATCAGCTTGAAAAATACAATGATGATTCTTAAAAGATTCAGATGAAAGTTATATACAGAAGAAGATAAGATGTTCAGATCAGCGGCTTACCGCTGGGGCTGGGTTGGTCTTGCAGAAGGGGGCTAACCCGGTCCTCCCGCAGTCTGCCAGGCTCTCGTTCAAGAGAGCCTTGGTCATATCCTCTGCAACATCTTCAGGAAGATCGTTGCGGCTGTGTCTCTGGGGGTCATCCTTTCGGCCCGTGTACTCGCACATTAAGCCGGGGCGGCGGCTCAATGGGATCACCCGCCACGAGATCCAAACCCGGACCAGATCGATTCCGTTGAGACCATTGCCCAGGAGAGCCTTGATCTTGTTAATGGTGGGGAGCAGAGGTTGGCGCTCTGCCTGAGTTAACTTGTCAGACAGAGGGTGAGTCGGCTCCAGACGTGAAGGGCGAAAGCCGGGCAGCGGGCTCTCGTCAGCCGGCGACGTGTCTTGGCAATAAAACCACGTCAGGTTCCAGTCTTTGGGGTGGCTTGGCGGCTCTGCGTAAGGGAAAAGGCAGTCCCTCCGCCGCTGAATGGAGATGCCACCAAGCTCCAAACTTGGCCCATTGGCACACTCATTCTGACGGTTCAGGTAGAAGAGCTCTCTGAAGAGCAGCAGGCTGGGCTCCTCTCCAAGGTAGACTTCGCAGAACACTTGGAAGTTGCAGATGTTGGACACCGAGTTGGGTCCTATATCTTGTGGCCGCAGGTCAAAGAAGTTCAGCACGTCTCTAAAAAACTTTGAGCCGAGCGGTGCAAAGCCCCGGCTCATGTGATCCGCAAAAATGAACACCTCCCCGTCCTTTGGCTGTGGTCTCTCCTCTGACGGGTCAGGGGCACGGTAGGACATGACATCCTTCTTGGGCAGGTACCCTAACTTGACAAAATCTGCTAACGTCTCGTTGGTGACATTGGACCTCATCCAATTGCAAGTGATGGAGGCTTTAGGAGCTTTGGGAGGCATGGTGAAAGTCGGCAGCCTATGATAAAAGGAAATGGCCGGTTTAATTATAAGCTGGAGGAAATTTACAGTTCAATATTAAAATGGCGGCTTATGGAGGGGACTAATGACATATATCTAGGTGCATCAGGTTATTTAAGCCACCCAAGGTGTTGAGAGTAATTCGATTGTCTACGGCCTTATCACAGATGAGCCGGACAATTCTATGGCGCGTGGTCTCCTTTGAGTCGGAAGATTCTACGGCGTGTGGTTTCTTTAAACCGGAAATGTAAGCCGCCATGGTTCAACGAGTGTAGTTTTTTACTAAGTGTGGTGAAAACAAGTTTCACACATTGCGGTAAATAATTTGGATCAAGTGGTCGGCAGAAAAAGAAAATTTCTAGACCTAAAAACAGACGCGAGGGAAGTTCTTGGGCTTGAATGGGGCCTTTAGGCAGTCAAAAGAGATCTACTTGCATTTGAAATGAGTGCCAAACAGCTACCGCGGCAGGTCTATACAGGTCTAAGATCAAGAAGGGCAGTAAAAACCAAATCTACCGAAGGCCCGCGATGAACTACGAAGAACAGAGGAAGAACTATGGAGCCCTAGTGCGGATCTGCCCTATGGAGTAGCGAGGACTCACCGGTGCTGAAGAGATGCGGAGGTTGCCGCCGTTTGTCTGGACCGAGTCAGGGTGATGCAGCGGCCAAGGTTGACGAAGACCGGGGGCGCGGCGGCGGCGGCGGAGTTCGAGCTCGAGCGGAGGAACAGTGGCGCGAGGAGGAAGAAGAGTGGCTGAAGGCCCGTCGGGCCGGGATATTTATAAGGGCGAGCTCATAAGTGGGCGCGAGAAACGAGGAGACCGCGGCGTGGTTATCTCCCCATGAAACGCCTCGATTTTCGGGATGGCAGTAAAGATAAGATCCGTTGCGGATCTGGTAGAGTAAAAAACGGGCTTAATGGAAGATGATGTCACGGCGGATTACCCGGAGTCCAGAGGATGACGTCACGCCGGGTTATGGCCTTCACACAAATGGTAAGCCGGAGCTTTTTTCTGTCGAAAGAATTGAAGATTGACATGAGCCGGCTCAAATCAATCTGGGGCCTAATGTTGAGGATATAGACCTTAGAGTCACCCGCCAGAAGGGGCCGGGTTACTCATAATGGTCATCGCCAGAAGCCTGGCGCCAAGATTGAAGACGGTGGGCCAAAGATGGGCTTAAGACCCGCATATGGCTTAAGGCCCGTAGTTACAATCATTATTATGGTAGAACTTGTAGTGTAAGGCAAGGATAGTTGAGAGTCCGAGCCGGACACTCTTATGAGCCGGCCGGGACTCTGAGAGCAGCTGGGCGTCAACCTCCTTATATAAAGGGACGACCCGGCGGCGGTTTAGGGGGAAAAAAGATCTCATCGAGAGCCAGGCATAGCAGTTAAGCTCCCTGGTCATCGAAACCCTAATCAATACCACCTCAAACTGGACGTAGGCTTTTACCTTCACCGCAAGGGGTCGAACCAGTATAAACCCTCGTGTTCCTTGTCCCACTTAACCCCTTCAAGCTTCCTAGCTGCGATGGCTCCACGACTAAGTCCTAGCTCGAGGACATCTGTCGTGACAATTCCACGACAGTTGGGCTTGGAACATTGGTCGTGGATTTGTTCGCTCCATTTTTCTGAAAATCAGTCTTGTTCCGGTTGTTGCGAGCATGAGTTGTCTTGTCACTTTTGCGCTTGTGAAAATCCTCCATGCTGTGGCGCTCATTTTCCAATGTAATAGCCTTGTCCACAAGTGTTTTGAAATCTGGAAAGGTGTGTACGATCAGCTGGCATTTAAGTGCTGGTGCCAGACCGTCCAAAAATTTCTCCATCTTTTTATTTTCAATCATATGCTCTTCGTTGGCATAACGAGATAATTGAGTAAACTGACTATTGTACTCAGTCACTGCCATGCTTCTCTGCTTGAGGTCATCAAACTCCCTTTTCTTGATCTTCATAATGCTTATGGGAATATGCGCCCCACGAAAACCTTCTTTAAATTCTTCCCAGGTGATGTTATTTTCATTGGGGTGCATGTGTAGAAAATTTTCCCACCATGATGCAGCTGCTCCAGTGAGGTAGTGAGGTGCATAAAGTACCTTCTCACGGTCCGAACATTGTGCAATAATTAATTTCCTTTCAATGTCTCGAAGCCAATCATCGGCCTCGAGAGGTCTATCAGTGTGAGAGAATGTTCGGGGACGTGTCTTTTGTAGTTCAGACAATTTGGAATGCTGCTGGTATGGTTCACGGTGATTTCCCATATTGATAACATGGTTCATCATTTCTTGATGCTGCTGCTGGCTTTGCTCATAAAGGCGGCATACTTGAGAAAATGCTGCTTCACTGCCTTGCTGACTTGACTGCCCCTGTGTGAAATTGTGGCTTGTCTGGGTACCATAATTTTCTTCCTGCGGACTTGGCATGGAACGAGTCCAGGGACGAGGCATTTTCCACTCTGGGGTATTTTTGCAAAACTCATGAGAAAAACCGAGTGGCAAAATGAATAATTTTGCAAAGGCGGAATTTTTAAAGACTCCAAGATTTTTCAAGAAAAATACTTGATTGCGCATGGAGAAGGACTGCTCAGTACATATCTTCCACGCGAGTCATAATTATACAATACATCACTCAGGATGTGCGTACACATTCCTGACATGTTATTTAGGCTAGTGCACTTCTCCGAGTTCCTACATGATGCGCACACAAACTACTTCTCACCAAACCTATGTACATATAAACATATCATACAAGCTGGCACATCGCATGGCTGCTAGGCGCACTCAGTCGGAGATGGTGAAAACTTCCCTCGGCCTGCCGAGGGTAAGACCTAGTGGTGCAGGAGACTCAACCTCCTCCTCACTAATAGGCTCCAGGCGCGAAGTACTGCGTTGAGGAGTTGGTGCGGGTGCGGTAGGTGGTGCAGCTCTGACTGGAGTAGGAGCAATGACGTGGTCAAACTCCTCAGTGGTAGGCAGGCGGCGAGCGGTGGCTAGGATGGCAGGTGCATAGGATGCTGAGGACGAGACGTAAGTCAGTGGTGGTGCTGTATGGAGGAGCTCCCTCCTGTTGGCGGAACAACCATGCACGAAGTCCATACGAGCAGCCACAAAGTCGTCCACGAGGTTATCAAAAGCTGCCTCAAGAGCTTTGAGATACTCAACAAGCATCTCAATAGCCTCATCTCTCTCTCCCCTAGCGCAAGCGAATGCATAGTGACATGTGTAAGGCACGTGGCATGGGAGGTAGCGGTAGCGGCGAGTCTTCATCGAAGGGAGCACATCCCGGAGACGAGCTATCGCCTCACGGGCAGCCATCTGCATGGGATGCCTCTCCGTAGGCATGGCCCTTCCCACAAAACGGAAGCGGCGTGACTCAGAATGTCCTCCCTTGAAGTGCACCACGGCTTGGTGCATAGACACGCTGTCGCTGATCTTGTGCTGGTAGAGTGTGAACTCTGGACGAGCCGATGGCCCGATCGCGAGCTTGGTGATGGAGACGAGAAGCTTGATAAACCCCTCAGACACATTGGCGAACACCTGTGACTCGCAGTCGTTGCCAGCCATCTACAAAAGTAGACAAAAATTCTGGATAGTCAAATCATAAATTTATGATGACCAACAGAAAATTGCTGCGTTTGCAAAATGTTAAAGTAGCGCTTATTACGCTAATAACCGATTAGCGATCGCACCTAGTGGCTTCCTACAGTGAGCCTGGCTCTGACACCAAGGTTGTCAGGACCGGTTTTCCAATAAAACATTTATTGAGAAACCGACCCTTATATCAAACCAGTATAGAAGAATCCTTCTTACTGGTGGACAAATCCTTGATACAGAAATCCAGAAGTACTAAATATTATACAAGGTTGAGCTGAGGTTGCTCAACAATTTATTACAAGCACGCCGATATAATACATAAGGGCGGATATGACACAAGGAGTATGGTGGCATAACTACTGACTCGTAATAAAAGTGGTGGTGGATATGTCACAGCGAAATGGGTGACAAGACTCCTAAATTTTACAGCTCATCGAGCGCCGGAGTGAGGCTCGATGATTTTATTGGTGTAGCGGAAGCGTATATAACACAAGTGACCAATTCCAGGATCGCACGGAACTGACTGGGACTCCTCTAGGCGTCGGACTTGCTATCGAACTCTTCATCCATAAGATCGCCTTCGTCAACATCTGGCCAAATCAACAAGCCAGGTGAGTACTTTGAATGTACTCGCAAGACAGTTTGGACATAAGATATAACAAATGCAAACATGATGCACATGAGCAGATTAGTAATGCGCACTCAGATAATAAATTGCATTGCACGATAAATAAAAAGGAAGTCAGGCGGTAGTTCTCCCAAAATCCCAATAAAATAGCTGAAGACCGATCGGGTGTCTGAAGCGACGCCTCGAAAGGTAAAATAAATTAACAATGCCGCAGTCGGGCGTCAGAGCGACACCACATAAAGGGCTCATATTGAAATATAAACGACAGTGTGTGCCACAGTCGGACGTCTAAGCGACATCTCGAAAAGGGCTTATATCAAAAGTAAATAGCAAGAATGCCACAGTCGGACGTCTGAGCGAAATCACATAAAGGGCTTATATCAAAGTAAATAACAAGAGTGCCACAGTCGGACGTCTGAGCGACATCACATAATGGGCTTATATCAAAAGTAAATAACAAGAGTGCCACAGTCGGATGTCTGAGCGACATCACATAAAGGGCTTATATCAAAAGTAAATAACAAGAGTGCCACAGTCGGGCGTCTGAGCGACATCACATAAAGGGCTTATATCAAAAGTAAATAACAAGAGTGCCACAGTTGGACGTCTGAGCGACATCACATAAAGGGCTTATATCAAAAGTAAATAACAAGAGTGCCACAGTTGGACGTCTGAGCGACATCACATAAAGGGCTTATATTTCATTATTCGAATTCAAGTAGCTCAGGAATTAAAATCATCTCAAGGGAATACTCATGTATGTAATAATAAACTGGTTAGTCCATCCACAGGAATAACATTCAGCCGGGTTTACCATTCATGTTTATTCACCGGGGATTTTCACTGAGACTGACACAGAGACTGACGCTGAGATAGACGTTGAGACTGATACTGATACTGATATGGATATGTTGACCAAGATCCTTGACCATTTACACGGTTACTCGGATGGGTTTTGACTCTGCAGAGTTTGTACTCTTTAACCACAGCCATTGGATTTCAGTAGTCACAAAGGACTAGTTCCATTTACGGTATTTTAGGAGAAACACATCTAACCAGTACACACCCATTCCACATTCCGCTGCCAGGGATCACCCTAGGAAACGTTCAAGAAAAACTTTAAGACGGGGAGGCCACAACCTCGAGTAGCATGGGATCAAATTTATATCGCGCGCTCTAAGGGGTGCCCCCCTCTCGGTCCCAACCGGAAACACCCATGCCCCCTGATCGGATGACGGGCTTTAATCCAGGGCCATGGAACCCTCATCACGGCCCCTCTATTTGGTGTGTATGAGGAATGAGGTTTGCAACTTACTAAACCGTATTCTTTGCAGAAAACATGTGGCAGCACGAAAAGCGGACGGACGGTAACGTGGCTTGATCCACGTTAACACTGGAGTTTAACGGTTGACATAAGACTGGCATGCTTCAACAATACCATCTTACCACCTTTCATGTCACCACATGATCATGTTATCTCCCATCAAATGATCACATCAAGTTTCGAAGCATACTGGTAGTTGCCTTGCATGCAATATAACACTCACTGATGCTCATATAAACATGCCATGAACTAACTATTCAAGCAAACATGCAAAACACTCATCATATCAAAGGTTCAAACATGATTGCCTGGTTCGGAGCAGTCGGTGTCTAGCTCGGTGAAGTTTGCGGCTCCGTCACCTCCTCCGGTATCTATGGTATAAAGAGAACGCGTACTAACGTAAATACCGAGTGTGCATAAAAGTTGTTCCAAATACTTTTCAAATAAATATGATAAAAAGCTAGACAGAAAAATAAAGCTGACAGAAAAAGAATCAACTCAAAATCATCTTTTGTTTAAAAGTTATTAAGGTTTTATTCCAGGGACCCATCTGTAATGAAACAGAAACTTTCCAGGGGCTAGTTCATAAAAAGGACAGAAAACGCCTCAGTTAGAAAACGTATTTTGCCCGAACGCGTTTTTAGAAAACTTTTCGAAAAAGAGAAAAAGCTGACGAGGGGGTCCCACCCGTCAGGTTTGAATTTCAAACAGAGCACACCGGCGCCCGAGGACCGCGGTGGCCGCCGGCGTCGATCCCCGGCGAGGTAGGGGAAGTGGTTGGTACCTACGGACTCACGGTGCTCTTCCGCACTTGTGGGTGGTGGAGTTGGTCGTCGGCGAGCACCACATCGACGGCGGCCTCTACTCCGGCGGACGGTGGTTCGGGTGGTGATGGATCTCGCCGAGGAGGGCTGCAACCATCAAATTGGGGCTCGGGTTAGAAGAGTGGGTGCATGATGAGGCTGCTGGCAAGGTTTGGGAGGCGGGGTGGTCTCACCAGAGGGAATCGTGCCGGAGCCCAAAGCGGATCGGGGTGGTCGGAGTCAGGGAAGAAGGCCTCCCCGAGGTCTCCCTAGTAGCTAGGCGTGGCTCTGGTGAGGTGTAGGAGTGGTGCTGGGTCGAAGGCGAGCTCGAGGCTCCCTTTTATAGCCGGTCCGAGGCGGTTGCCGAGAACGGGATAACTCTGGCGATGATTACGGCGAGGCAGCGGTCGAACGGGGGTTTTAGGCGACTGGGTAGCTACGGATTGGTCTACTGGTCCCATCCAGAGGCTAATCTTGGTACAACTTGGGCGATACTCCAGGCCTTCGACGGAAAGGCCTCACGGGCTCGTCGGCGGCAGAGAGTGCGCTCTGCGCATCTCAGGCCACGGCGACGGTGCTGCAGCGCGCCTAGAGAAGATGACGGTCACGCGGAGGCTCCTAGTGGTGTGGGCGGTGCTGGACGGCGCCGTACCTCGCTGAGCTTCTCTGCGGCCGCAGCGAACGTTGCTGTCGCCGCTCACGGGGGCGGTGTACCTCTGCCAGCTCATCGTCGACGCTCGCAACCGTCCAGACGACCGTGCGGCGCGATGGATAAGAAGAAGGAGCAGTGAGCAAGAGGCCAGAGCGAGCACTGGTGAGATTGACGCCGAGGCTCTGAAGAAAACGACGCTGTCGACTGAACCCAACACTGAAACTCTGAATTTTCTGAATTTGCACAGAAACAGTGCATGCCAACTATTCGATGAAATGATTCTGGCATGTGGAAAATTTTTCTGGAGCTGATCTTTGGTGAGGTGGTCTCTCAATGAATCTGGGGGCTGCCTGATTTATCTCAGAATTTTTGGAGAAGAAAAATAATGAATTTCACCCAAAATGGCAAATCTGGTCCAAACTTGCAGCAAGCAAAAATTTGAAAATTTTGAATTGTGGACAAGTGGATCTTGAGGGATCTAGGTTGGGGGTACTAAGGACTAGTCAGAGGAGTTTGTTTGGAACCAAAACTCAAAAGGGATCTGGTGGTTCCTTTGTAAATCACTAAGGTTCAAAATAAATGACAGAAATAGTTTTGAGGATAAAATACATAGAGTCAAAATCAAAATGGGTTGAACTTGCTGGGATTGGATATTTGACTTGACTCAAAGTGGAGGGAGGGGTTTTGGAAGAAAATTTTCAACCTAGGTCATGGCAAGAAAAAAAATTTGAATGAGGAAGAATCAATTCATAAGTCATATGGTTATTTTTAAAAGAAAGGATTTCAAAGGCTTTCCCAAAAAAATATTTGTGTTGAGTTAACACTAAATGAAAAAGCCCTCAAGACCAAAGTAAATGTTGGGAAGAACACATAAAATACTTGCCTTAAAGGTTTTTGAGAAGGAGAGGTTTAAAAAAAATTAAATAACCTCCTTCCCCTAAAAAGGAAATTAATAAAACCAAATAATTTTTTTGGGGTGTTACACAAACACACCACAAAAGAAGAGTTACATCAAATAGATCTCCAAGAGAATCGAGGAGAAATTCGTATTGAGATCCAAAGAGAGAGAAGAAGACATCTAGCTAATAACTATGGACCCGAAGGTCTGAGGTAAACTACTCACACATCATCGGAGAGGCTATGGTGTTGATGTAGAAGCCCTCCGTGATCAATGCCCCCTCCGGCGGAGTGCTGGAAAAGGCCCCAAGATGGGATCTCACGGGTACAGAAGGTTGCGGCTGTGGAAATAGGGTTTTTGCTCTGTGTCTGTTGGTTTGGGGGTACGTAGGTATATATAGGAGGAAAAAGTAGGTCTGTGGAGCTACGAGGGGCCCACGAGGATGGAGGGCGCGCCCAGGGGGGTAGGCGCGCCCCTGCCTCATGGCCTCCTCGTTCGTTTCTTGATGTCCACTCCAAGTCCTCTGGACCACGTTTGTTCCGAAAATCACGTTCCCGAAGGTTTTATTCCATTTGGACTCTGTTTGATATTCCTTTCCTTCGAAACACTGAAATAGGCAAAAAAACAGCAATTCGGGCTGGGCCTCCGGTTAATAGGTTAGTCCCAAAAATAATATAAAAGTGTATAAATAAGCCCATTAAACATCCAAAACATAATATATAATAGCATGGAACAATAAAAAATTATAGATACGTTGGAGACGTATCAAGCATCCCCAAGCTTAATTCCTGCTCGTCCTCGAGTAGGTAAATGATAAAAACAGAATTTTTGATGTGGAATGCTACTTAGCATAATTTTCAATGTAATTCTCTTATTTGTGGTATGAATATTCAGATCCGAAAGATTCAAGATAAAAGTTTAATATTGACATAAAAGTAATAATACTTCAAGCATACTAATAAAGCAATCATGT
Organism: Triticum aestivum; assembly: GCF_018294505.1. Classification (NCBI taxonomy): domain Eukaryota; kingdom Viridiplantae; phylum Streptophyta; class Magnoliopsida; order Poales; family Poaceae; genus Triticum; species Triticum aestivum. The sequence continues at coordinate 370,493,657 of NC_057802.1, forward strand.
CTTCTCAAAATAACATGGCCAAAGAGAGTTATCCCTACAAAATCATATAGTCTGGCTATGCTCTATCTTCACCACACAAAATATTTAAATCATGCACAACCCCGATGACAAGCCAAGCAATTGTTTCATACTTTTGGTGTTCTCAAACTTTTTCAATCTTCACGCAATACATGAGCGTGAGCCATGGATATAGCACTATAGGTGGAATAGAATGGTGGTTGTGGAGAAGACAAAAAGGAGAAGATGGTCTCACATCAACTAGGCGTATCAATGGGCTATGGAGATGCCCATTAATATATATCAATGTGAGTGAGTAGGGATTGCCATGCAACGGATGCACTAGAGCTATAAGTGTATGAAAGCTCAATAATGAAAACTAAGTGGGTGTGCATCCAACTTGCTTGCTCATGAAGACCTAGAGCAATTTGAGGAAGCCCATCATTGGAATATACAAGCCAAGTTCTACAATAAAAAATTCCCACTAGTATATGAAAGTGACAAAACAAGAGACTCTCTATCTTAAAGATCATGGTGCTACTTTGGAGCACGAGTGTGGAAAAAGGATAGTAGCATTCTCCCTTCTCTCTTTTCTCTCATCATTTTTTTGGTTGGGACTTTTCTCTTTTTTATGGCCTCTTTTTTTATTTAATCCGGAGTCTCATCCCGACTTGTGGGGGAATCATAGTCTCAATCACCCTTTCCTCACTTGGGACAATGCTCTAATAATGATGATCGTCACACTTTTATTTACTTACAACTCAAGATTTAGAACAAAATATGACTCTATATGAATGCCTCTGGAGGTGTACCGGGACATGCAATGAATCAAGATTGACATGTATGAAGATAATGAACGGTGGCTTTGCCACAAATACGATGTCAACTACATGATCATGCAAAGCAATATGACAATGATGGAGTGTGTCATAGTAAACGGAACGGTGGTAAGTTGCATGGCAATATATCTCGGAATGGCTATGGAAATGCCATGGTAGGTAGGTATGGTGGCTGTTTTGAGGAAGGCATATGGTGGGTGTATGATACCGGTGAAAAGTGCGCGGTATTAGAGAGGCTAGCAATGGTGGAAGGATAAGAGTGCATATAATCCATGGACTCCACATTAGTCGTAAAGAACTCATATACTTGTTGCAAAAATCTATTAGTTATCAAAACAAAGTATTACGCACATGCTCCTAGGGGGATAGATTGGTAGGAAAAGACCATCGCTCATCCCCGACCGCCACTCATAAGGAAGACAATCAATAAATAAATCATGCTCCGATTTCATCACATAACAGTTCACCATACGTGCATGCTACGAGAATCACAAACTTTAACACAAGTATTTCTCAAATTCATAACCACTCAACTAGCATGACTCTAATATCACCATCTTCATATCTCAAAACAATTATCAAGCATCAAACTTCTCTTAGTATTCAACGCACTTATAAGAAAGTTTTTACTAATCTTGGATGCCTATCATATTAGGACTAATTTCACAATTAGAGCAAATTACCATGCTGTTTTGTAGAACTCTCAAAATAATATAAGTGAAGCATGAGAGAAAAATAGTTTCTATAAAACAAACCACCGCCGTGCTCTAAAAGATATAAGTGAAGCACCAGAGCAAAAACTATATAGCTCAAAAGATATAAGTGAAGCACATAGAGTATTCTAATAAATTCCGAATCATGTGTGTCTCTCTCAGAAGTGTATTCAGAGAGGATGATTGTGGTAAAATAAAAGCAAATACTCAAATTATACAAGACGCTCCAAGCAAAACACTTATCATGTGGTGAATAAAAATATAGCTCCAAGTAAAGTTACCGATGGACGAAGACGAAAGAGGGGATGCCTTCCGGGGCATCCCCAAGCTTTGGCTTTTTGGTGTCCTTGGATTTACCTTGGGGTGCCTTGGGCCTCCCCAAGCTTAGGCTCTTGCCACTCCATGTTCCATAATCCATCAAATCTTCACCCAAAACTTGAAAACTTCACAACACAAAACATAACAAAAAATCTCGTGAGCTCCGTTAGCGAAAGAAAACAAAACACCACTTGAAGGTACTGTATTGAACTCATTCTTTATTTATATTGGTGTTAAACTTAATTTATTCCAACTTCTCTATGGTTTATAAACTATTTTACTAGCCATAGATTCATTAAAATAAGCAAACAACACACGAAAAACAGAATCTGTCAAAAACAGAACAGTCTGTAGTAATCTGTAACTAACGCAAACTTCTGGAACTCAAAAAGTTCTAGAAAAATAGGACGACCTAAATAATTTGTTTATTGATCTGCTGCAATTGGAATCAGTATTAAATCACGTTCTGGTGATTTTTAACAATTGGTTTCGTGAACAGAAAGTTTCTGGAATTTTCAGCAAGATCAAATAACTATTATCCAAGATGATCCTATAGCTTTCACTTGGCACAAACACTAACTAAAACACACAAAAAAAATCTAACTAGAGGCTAGATCAAAGATTTATGCCTAAACAGGAGCAAAAAGCAAAAAAACTAAAATAAAATTGGGTTGCCTCCCAACAAGCGCTTTTCTTTAAAGCCTTTTAGCTAGGCATTGATAATCTTAATGATGCTCACATGAAAGACAAGAATTGAAGCACAAAGAGAGCATCATAAAACATGTGAAAAACACATCTAAGTCTAACATACTTCCTATGCATAGGCATATTATAAGTAAAAAAATTATCAAGGCAAGCAAAAACTAGCGTATGCAAGGAAGCGGAAAGAAACAATAGCAATCTCAACATAACGAGAGGTAATTTAGTAACATGAAAATTTCTACAACCATATTTTCCTCTCTCATAATAATTACATGTAGGATCATAAGCAAATTCAACAATATAGCTATCACAAAACATATTCTTAACACGATCCACATGTATGCAAAGTTGACACTCTTCCAAAATAGTGGGATTATCGTTAACTAAAGTCATGACCTTTCCAAACCCACTTTTATTAAAAACTTCATAAGATTGAACATTCTCCAAATATGTGGGATCTAAAGTTGACACTCTTCCAAACCCACTTTCAATATTATTGCAAACACTATTATCAATCTCATATTCATCATGGGGCTTAAATAAACTTTCAAGATCATAAGAGGAATCACCCCAATCATGATCATTGCAACAAGTAGTAGACATAGCAAAACTAGCATCCCCAAGCTTAGGGTTTTGCATATTATTAGCACAATTGACATTAAGAGAATTTATAGTAAAATCAATGCAATCATGCTTTTTATCGAAGGAACTACCAAGTATGGGTGCAATAGCAACGATCTCATGTTTAACATAAGGAACTATAGCAAATTCATAAATATTGGCATCATGGCCACAAAAATAGCAAGCATCATGTTCATCAAGGGATATTTCAATCAAATCATCGGACTCATAATTATCTATAGATTCATGCATATCATTATTTTCTTCCTCCATAGACTCCTGGAAAATATCAGCCTCTTCTTGGACAACGGAGGAGTCCTCAATATATGGTTTAACATAGGCATTGGAAGCATAATTATCATACCAAATTTAAGTATGGCAAAATTTTCAGATTTGTAAAGAGTACCATCATACGTTTCAATCAAAGAAGCAATTTCATAAGCACCCTTAAAAGCAACAAATTCTTCAATTTGTTGAACATCATAGTAATTATAAACACCCTTAGCATACGAAGATACGATTCCAATATCACTAAACTCACATTGGTAGGGAAGGTGTTTCTTAATGTTTTCAGAGCAACAAGTAAAATCATAAATTTCACAAAGATTCCAAGCATAACACATCAATCTGTTTATTTGATCCCATAAGAGTCTCCCTTTTTCAGACAAATAGTGACACACAAAATGAGCATGCTCGTCTAAAGATTTTGTTGGGGAACGTAGTAATTTCAAAAAATTTCCTACGCACACGCAAGATCATGGTGATGCATAGCAACGAGAGGGGAGAGTGTTGTCCACGTACCCTCGTAGACCAACAGCGGAAGCGTTATCACAACGCGGTTGATGTAGTCGTACGTCTTCACGATCCGACCGATCAAGTACCGAACGCATGGCACCTCCGAGTTCTACACACGTTCAGCTCGATGACGTCCCTCGAACTCCGATCTAGCCGAGTGTTGAGGGAGAGTTTCGTCAGCACGACGGCGTGGTGACGATGATGATGTTCCACCGACGCAGGGCTTCGCCTAAGCTCCGCAACGGTATTATCGAGGTGTAATATGGTGGAGGGGGGCACCGCACACGGCTAAGAGATCTCAAGGATCAATTGTTGTGTCTCTGGGGTGCCCCCCTGCCCCCGTATATAAAGGAGCAAGGGGGAGGCAGCCGACCAAGGGGAGAGGCGCGCCAAAGGGGGGAGTCCTACTCCCACCGGGAGTAGGACTCCTCCTTTCCTTGTGGGAGTAGGAGAAGGGAAGGGGGTAGGAGAAAGAAGGAAGGGGGCGCCCCCCCTCCCTAGTCCAATTCGGACTAGCCCATGGGGAGGGGTGCGGCCACCCTTTGGGGTCTTTCCCTCCTTTCCCGTATGGCCCATTAAGGCCCAATACGAATTCCCGTAACTCTCCGGTACTCCGAAAAATACCCGAATCACTCGGAACCTTTCCGAAGTCTGAATATAGTCGTCCAATATATCGATCTTTATGTCTCGGCCATTTCGAGACTCCTCGTCATGTCCCCGATCTCATCCGGGACTTCAAACTCCTTCGGTACATCAAAACTCAATAAAACTGTCATCGTAACGTTAAGCGTGCGGACCCTTCGGGTTCGAGAACTATGTAGACATGACCGAGACACCTCTCCGGTCAATAACCAATAGCGGGACCGGGATGCCCATATTGGCTCCCACATATTCTACGAAGATCTTTATCGGTCAGACCGCATAACAACATACGTTGTTCCCTTTGTCATCGGTATGTTACTTGCCCGAGATTCGATCGTCGGTATCTCGATACTTAGTTCAATATCGTTACCGGAAAGTCTCTTTACTCGTTCCGTAATACATCATCCCGCAACTAACTCATTAGTCACAATGCTTGCAAGGCTTATAGTGATGTGCATTACCGAGTGGGCCCAGAGATACCTCTCCGACAATCGGAGTGACAAATCCTAATCTCGAAATACGCTAACCCAACAAGTACCTTTGGAGACACCTGTAGAGCACCTTTATAATCACCCATTTACGTTGTGACGTTTGGTAGCACACAAAGTGTTCCTCCGGTAAACGGGAGTTGCATAATCTCATAGTCATAGGAACATGTATAAGTCATGAAGAAAGCAATAGCAACATACTAAACGATCGGGTGCTAAGCTAACGTAATGGGTCAAGTCAATCACGTCATTCTCCTAATGAGGTGATCCCGTTAATCAAATGACAACTCATGTCTATGGCTAGGAAACATAACCATCTTTGATTAACGAGCTAGTCAAGTAGAGGCATACTAGTGACACTCTGTTTGTCTATGTATTCACACATGTATTATGTTTCCGGTTAATACAATTCTAGCATGAATAATAAACATTTATCATGATATAAGGAAACATATAATACTTTATTATTGCCTCTAGGGCATATTTCCTTCAGTCTCCCACTTGCACTAGAGTCAATAATCTAGTTCACATCGCCATGTGATTTAACATCAATAATTCACATCACCATGTGATTAACACCCATAGTTCACATCTCTATGTGACCAACACTCAAAGGGTTTACTAGATTCAATAATCTAGTGCACATCGCTATGTGATTAACACCCAAAGAGTACTAAGGTGTGATCATGTTTTGATTGTGGGATAATTTTAGTCACCGGGTCTGTCACATTCAGATCCGTAAGTATTTTGCAAATTTCTATGTCTACAATGCTCTGCACGGAGCTACTCTAGCTAATTGCTCCCACTTTCAATATGTATCTAGACCGAGACTTAGAGTCATCTAGATTTAGTGTCAAAATTTGCATCGACGTAACCCTTTACGACGAACCTTTTGTCACTTCCATAATCGAGAAACATTTTGTTATTCCACTAAGGATAATTTTGACCGCTGTCCAGTGATCTACTCCTAGATCACTATTGTACTCCCTTGCCAAAATTAGTGTAGGGTACACAATAGATCTGGTACACAGCATGGCATACTTTATAGAACCTATGGCCAAGGCATAGGGAATGACTTTCATTCTCTTTCTATCTTCTGCTGTGGTCGGGCTTTGAGTCTTTACTCAATTTCACACCTTGTAACACATACAAGAACTCTTTCTTTGACTGTTCTATTTTGAACTACTTCAAAATCTTGTTAAGGTATGTACTCATTGAAAAACTTATCAAGCGTCTTCATCTATCTCTATAGATCTTGATGCTCAATATGTAAGCAGCTTCACCGAGGTCTTTCTTTGAAAACTCCTTTCAAACACTCCTTTATGCTTTGCAGAATAATTCTACATTATTTCCGATCAACAATATGTCATTCACATATACTTATCAGAAATGTTGTAGTGCTCCCACTCACTTTCTTGTAAATACAGGCTTCACCGCAAGTCTGTATAAAACTATATCCTTTGATCAACTTATCAAAGCGTATATTCCTACTCCGAGATGCTTGCACCAGTCCATAGATGGATCGCTGGAGCTTGCATATTTTGTTAGCACCTTTAGGATTGACAAAACCTTCTGGTTGCATCATATACAACTCTTCTTTAATAAATCCATTAAGGAATGCAGTTTTTTTTATCCATTTGCCATATTTCATAAAATGCGGCAATTGCTAACATGATTCAGACAGATTTAAGCATAGATACGAGTGAGAAACTCTCATCGTAGTCAACACCTTGAACTTGTCGAAGACCTTTTTGCGACAATTCTAGCTTTGTAGATAGTAACACTACTATCAGCGTCCGTCTTCCTCTTGAAGATCCATTTTAATCTCAATGGCTCGCCAATCATTGGGCAAGTCAATCAAAGTCCATACTTTGTTCTCATACATGGATCTCATCTCAGATTTCATGGCCTCAAGCCATTTTGCGGAATCTGGGCTCACCATCGCTTCTTCATAGTTCGTAGGTTCGTCATGGTCTAGTAACATAACCTCCAGAACAGGATTACCGTACCACTCTGGTGTGGATCTTACTCTGGTTTACCTACGAGGTTTGGTAGTAACTTGATCTGAAGTTTACATGATCATCATCATTAACTTCCTCACTAATTGGTGTAGGAGTCACAGGAACAGATTTCTGTGATGAACTACTTTCCAATAAGGGAGCAGGTACAGTTACCTCATCAAGTTCTACTTTCCTCCCACTCACTTCTTTCGAGAGAAACTCCTTCTCTAGAAAGGATCCATACTAAGCAACGAATGTCTTGCCTTCGGATCTGTGATAGAAGGTGTACCCAACTGTCTCCTTTGGGTATCCTATGAAGACACATTTCTCCGATTTGGGTTTGAGCTTATCAGGATGAAACTTTTTCACATAAGCATCGCAACCCCAAACTTTAAGAAACGACAACTTTGGTTTCTTGCCAAACCACAGTTCATAAGGCGTCGTCTCAACGGATTTTGATGGTTCCCTATTTAACGTGAATGTAGCTGTCTCTAATGCATAACCCCAAAACGATAGTGGTAAATTGGTAAGAGACATCATAGATTGCACTATATCCAATAAAGTACGGTTATGACGTTCGGACACACCATTATGCTGTGGTGTTCCAGGTGGCGTGAGTAGTGAAACTATTTCACATTGTTTTAACTGAAGGCCAAACTCGTAACTAAAATACTCTTCTCCACGATCAAATCGTAGAAACTTTATTTTCTTGTTACGATGATTTTCGCTTCACTCTGAAATTCTTTGAACTTTTCAAATGTTTCAGACTTGTGTTTCATCAAGTAGATATACCCATATCTGCTCAAATCATCTGTGAATGTCAGAAAATAATGATACCTGCTACGATCCTCAATATTCATCGGACCACATACATCTGTATGTATGATTTCCAACAAATCTGTTGCTCTCTCCATAGTTCCGGAGAACGGCGTTTCAGTCATCTTGCCCATGAGGCACGGTTCGCAAGCATCAAGTGATTCACAATCAAGTGATTCCAAAATCCCATCAGTATGGAGTTTCTTCATGCGCTTTACACCAATATGACCTAAACGGCAGTGCCACAAATAAGTTGCACTATCATTATTAACTTTGCATCTTTTGGCTTCAATATTATGAATATGTGTATCACTACGATCGAGATCCAACAAACCATTTTCGTTGGTGTGTATGACCATAGAAGGTTTTTATTCATGTTAAACAGAATAACAATTGTTCTCTAACTTAAATGAATAACCGTATTGCAATAAACATGATCAAATCATATTCATGCTCAACGCAAACACCAAATAACACTTATTTAGTTTCAACACTAATCCCGAAAGTATAGGTAGTGTGCGATGATGATCATATCAATCTTGGAACTACTTCCAACACACATCGTCACCTCTCCTTTTACTAGTCTCTGTTTATTCTGCAACTCCCGTTTCGAGTTACTACTCTTAGCAACTGAACCAGTATCAAAATACTGAAGGGTTGCTATAAACACTAGTAAAGTACACATCAATAACACGTATATCCAATATACCTTTGTTCACTTTGCCATCCTTCTTATCCACCAAATAATTGGGGTAGTTCCGCTTCTAGTGACCAGTCCCTTTGCAGTAGAAGCACTTAGTCTCAGGCTTAGGACCAGACTTAGGCTTCTTCACTTGAGCAGCAACTTGCTTGCCATTCTTCTTGAAGTTCCCCTTCTATCCCTTTGCCCTTTTCTTGAAACTAGTGGTCTTGTTAACCATCAACACTTGATGTTTTTCTTGATTTCTACCTTCGTCGATTTCAGCATCACGAAGAGCTCGGGAATTACTTTCGTCATCCCTTGCATATTATAGTTCATCACGAAGTTCTACTAACTTGGTGATGGTGACTAGAGGAATTCTGTCAATCACTATTTTATCTGGAAGATTAACTCCCACTTGATTCAAGCGATTGTAGTACCCAGACAATCTGAGCACATGCTCACTAGTTGAGCGATTCTCCTCCATCTTTTAGCTATAGAACTTGTTGGAGACTTCATATCTCTCAACTCGGGTATTTTCTTGAAATATTAACTTCAACTCCTGGAACATCTTATATGGTCCACGACGTTCAAAACGTCTTTGAAGTCCCGATTCTAAGCCGTTAAGCATGGTGCACTAAACTATCAAGTAGTCATCATATTGAGCTAGCCAGACGTTCATAACGTCTGCATCTGCTCTTGCAATAGGTCTGTCACCTAGCGGTGCATCAAGGACATAATTTTTCTGTGCAGCAATGAGGATAATCCTCAGATCACGGATCCAATCCGCATCTTTGCTACTAACATCTTTCAACATAATTTTTCTCTAGGAACATATCAAAAATAAACACAGGGAAGCAACAACGCGAGCTATTGATCTACAACATAATTTGCAAAAATACTATCAGGACTAAGTTCATGATAAATTTAAGTTCAATTAATCATATTACTTAAGAACTCCCACTTAGATAGATATCCCTCTAATCATCTAAGTGATTACGTGATCCAAATCAACTAAACCATGTCCGATCATCACGTGAGATGGAGTAGTTTCAATGGTGAACATCACTATGTTGATCATATCTACTATATGATTCACGCTCGACCTTTCGGTCTCCGTGTTCCAAGGCCATATCTGTACATATGCTAGGCTCGTCAAGTTTAACCTGAGTATTCCGCGTGTGCAACTGTTTTGCACCCGTTGTATTTGAACGTAGAGCTTATCACACCCGATCATCACGTGTTGTCTCAGCACGAAGAACTTTCGCAACGGTGCATACTCGGGAGAACACTTTTATCTTGAAATTTCAGTGAGGGATCATCTTATAATGCTACAGTCAATCAAAGCAAGATAAGATGCATAAAGGATTAACATCACATGCAATCAATATAAGTGATATGATATGGCCATCATCATCTTGTGCTTGTGATCTCCATCCCCGAAGCACCGTGCTCGTGATCTCCATCTCCGAAGCACCGTCATGATCACCATTGTCACCGGCACGACACCTTGATCTCCATCGTAGTATCGTTGTCGTCTCGCCAACTAATTGCTTTTACGACTATCGCTACCGCTTAGTGATAAAGTAAAACTATTACATGGCGATTGCATCTCATACAATAAAGCGACAACTATATGGCTCCTGCCAGTTGCCGATAACTCGGTTACAAAACATGATCATCTCATACAACACATTATATCACATCATGTCTTGACCATATCACATCACAACATGCCCTGCAAAAACAAGTTAGACGTCCTCTACTTTGTTGTTGCATGTTTTACGTGGTTGCTACGGGCTAAGCAAGAACCGTTCTTATCTACGCATCAAAACCACAACGATAGTTTGTCAAGTTGGTGCTGTTTTAACCTTCGCAAGGACCGGGCGTAGCCACACTCGGTTCAACTAAAGTGAGAGAGACAGACACCCGCCAGTCACCTTTAAGCAACGAGTGCTCCGAACGGTGAAACCAGTCTCGCGTAAGCGTACGCGTAATGTCGGTCCGGGCCGCTTCATCTCACAATACCGCTGAACCAAAGTATGACATGGTGGTAAGCAGTATGACTTATATCGCCCACAACTCACTTGTGTTCTACTCGTGCATAGCATCAACGCATAAAACCTGGCTTGGATGCCACTGTTGGGGAACGTAGTAATTTCAAAAAAATTCCTACGCACACGCAAGATCATGGTGATGCATAGCAATGAGAGGGGAGAGTGTTGTCCACGTACCCTCGTAGACCGACAGCGGAAGCGTTATCACAACGCGGTTGATGTAGTCGTACGTCTTCACGATCCGACCGATCAAGTACCGAACGCATGACACCTCCGAGTTCTACACACGTTCAGCTCGATGATGTCCCTCGAACTCCGATCCAGCCGAGTGTTGAGGGAGAGTTTCGTCAGCACAACGGCGTGGTGACGATGATGATGTTCCACCGACGCAGGGCTTCGCCTAAGCTCAGCAACGGTATTATCGAGGTGTAATATGGTGGAGGGGGGCACCGCACACGGCTAAGAGATCTCAAGGATCAGTTGTTGTGTCTCTGGGGTGCCCCCCTGCCCCCGTATATAAAGGAGCAAGGGGGAGGCAGCCGGCCAAGGGGAGAGGCGCGCCAAAGGGGGAGTCCTACTCCCACCGGGAGTAGGACTCCTCCTTTCCTTGTGGGAGTAGGAGAAGGGAAGGGGGTAGGAGAAAGAAGGAAGGGGGCGCCCCCCCTCCCTAGTCCAATTCGGACTAGCCCATGGGGAGGGGTGCGGCCACCCTTTGGGGTCTTTCCCTCCTTTCCCGTATGGCCCATTAAGGCCCAATACGAATTCCCGTAACTCTCCGGTACTCCGAAAAATACCCGAATCACTCGGAACCTTTCCGAAGTCCGAATATAGTCGTCCAATATATCGATCTTTATGTCTCGGCCATTTCGAGACTCCTCGTCATGTCCCCGATCTCATCCGGGACTCCGAACTCCTTCGGTACATCAAAACTCAATAAAACTATCATCGTAACGTTAAGCGTGCGGACCCTTCGGGTTCGAGAACTATGTAGACATGACCGAGACACCTCTCCGGTCAATAATCAATAGCGGGACCTGGATGCCCATATTGGCTCCCACATATTCTATGAAGATCTTTATCGGTCAGGCCGCATAACAACATACGTTGTTCCCTTTGTCATCGGTATGTTACTTGCCCGAGATTCGATCGTCGGTATCTCGATACCTAGTTCAATCTCGTTACTGGCAAGTCTCTTTACTCGTTCCGTAATACATCATCCCGCAACTAACTCATTAGTCACAATGCTTGCAAGGCTTATAGTGATGTGTATTACCGAGTGGGCCCAGAGATACCTCTCCGACAATCGGAGTGACAAATCCTAATCTCGAAATACGCCAACCCAACAAGTACCTTTGGAGACACCTGTAGAGCACCTTTATAATCACCCATTTACGTTGTGACGTTTGGTAGCACACAAAGTGTTCCTCCGGTAAACGGGAGTTGCATAATCTCATAGTCATAGGAACATGTATAAGTCATGAAGAAAGCAATAGCAACATACTAAACGATCGGGTGCTAAGCTAACGTAATGGGTCAAGTCAATCACGTCATTCTCCTAATGAGGTGATCCCGTTAATCAAATGACTACTCATGTCTATGGCTAGGAAACATAACCATCTTTGATTAACGAGCTAGTCAAGTAGAGGCATACTAGTGACACTCTGTTTGTCTATGTATTCACACATGTATTATGTTTCCGGTTAATACAATTCTAGCATGAATAATAAACATTTATCATGATATAAGGAAATATATAATACTTTATTATTGCCTCTAGGGCATATTTCCTTCAGATTTCCCATCAACTAAGCTAGTTGGGGTTTCAGCACGAGCGCATAAGGATCGAAGATGATCCAAGTAGAACACTTTAAGAGGATCCATATCAATAGATTTTTAGCAAGCAAAGATGCAAGCACATAGAAGGCACATGGCAACACAAGCAAACAATAGATCTGGCAAGGAAAAGGCAAACGAAAAAGAAGGCGAATGGAAAGAGAGGGCGAATAAAACGGCAAGGGTGAAGTGGGGGAGAGGAAAACGAGAGGCAAATGGCAAATAATGTAATGCGAGGGATAAGAGTTTGTGATGGGTACTTGGTATGTCTTGACTTGTGCGTAGACTCCCCGTTAACGGCGCCAGAAATCCTTCTTACTACCTCTTGAGCACTGCGTTGGTTTTCCCTTGAAGAGGAAAGGGTGATGCAGTAAAGTAGCGTAAGTATTTCCCTCAGTTTTTTAGAATCAAGGTATCAATCCAGTAGGAGACCATGTTCGAGTACCACGCACCTACACAAACAAATAAGAACCTCGCAACCAACGTGATAAAGGGGTTGTCAATCCCTTCATGGTCACTTGCAAAAGTGAAATCTGATAGAGATGATAAGATAATATTTTTGGAATTTTTTATGATAGACTGAAAGTAAAGAAAGCAAAATAAACGGCACCAGAAATAACTTGTTGATGGGAGACTAATATGATGGAGAATAGACCCGGGGGCCATAGGTTTCACTAGTGGCTTCTCTCAAGATAGCATAAGTATTACGGTGGGTAAACAAATTGCTATCAAGCAATTGATAGAATTGAGCATAGTTATGAGAATATCTAGGTATGATCATGTGTATAGGCATCACGTCTGTGACAAGTAGACCGACTCCTGCCTGCATCTACTACTATTACTCCACACATCGACCGCTATCCAGCATGCATCTAGAGTATTAAGTTCATAAGAACAGAGTAACGCTTTAAGCAAGATGACATGATGTAGAGGGATAAACTCATGCAATATGATATAAACCCCATCTTTTTATCGTCGATGGCAACAATACAATACGTGTCATTTCCCCTACTGTCACTGGGATCGAGCACCGCAAGATTGAACCCAAAGCTAAGCACTTCTCCCATTGCAAGAAAGATCAATCTAGTAGGCCAACCAAACTGATAATTCGAAGAGACTTGCAAAGATAACCAATCATACATAAAAGAATTCAGAGGAGATTCAAATATTGTTCATAGATAATCTTGATCATAAACCCACAATTCATCGGATCTCGACAAACACGCCGCAAAAGAAGAGTTACATCAAATAGATCTCCAAGAGAATCGAGGAGAACTTTGTATTGAGATCCAAAGAGAGAGAAGAAGCCATCTAGCTAATAACTATGGACCCGAAGGTCTGAGGTAAACTACTCACACATCATCGGAGAGGCTATGGTGTTGATGTAGAAGCCCTCCGTGATCAATGCCCCCTCCGGCGGAGCGCCGGAAAAGGCCCCAAGATGGGATCTCACGGGTACAGAAGGTTGCGGTGGTGGAAATAGGGTTTTTGCTCCGTGTCTGATGGTTTGGGGGTACGTAGGTATATATAGGAGGAAGAAGTAGGTCGGTGGAGCTATGAGTGGCCCACGATGGTGGAGGGTGCGCCCCTGCCTCGTGGCCTCCTCGTTCATTTCTTGACGTCCACTCCAAGTCCTCTAGATCACGTTTGTTCCGAAAATCACGTTCCCGAAGGTTTTATTCCGTTTGGACTCCGTTTGATATTCCTTTCCTTCGAAACACCGAAATAGGCAAAAAAATAGCAATTCGGGCTGGGCCTCCGGTTAATAGGTTAGTCCCAAAAATAATATAAAAGTGTATAAATAAGCCCATTAAACATCCAAAACAGAATATATAATAGCATGGAACAATCATAAATTATAGATACGTTGGAGACGTATCAGTAAACTACTCACGCTTCATCGGAAGGGCAATAGGGTTGATGTAGAAGCCCTCCGTGATCGAATCCCCCTCCGGCAGGGTGCCGGAAAAGGTCCCTAGATGGGATATCATGGGTACAAAAGGTTGCGGTGGTGGAGAAGTGTTTTCGTGGATGCCTCTGGTGGGTTGGGGATATATATATGGGAATATATAGGCGAAAGAATTAGGTGAGGAGGTGCACAGGGGGCCCACAAGGGTGGGGGGCACGCCCTACCCCCTGGGCGCGTTCTCCGTCCTTGTGGCCGCCTCGTGGCTCCTCCGACTTCATCTCCAAGTCTCCTTGTTGTCTTCTGGTCCAAGAAAAATCATCGCGAAGATTTTATTCCGTTTGGACTCCGTTTGGTTTTCCTTTTCTGCGAAACTCAAAAACAGGGAAAAATAGGAACTGGCACTGGGCTCTAGGTTAATAGGTTAGTCCCAAAAATAATATAAAATAGCATATAAAACATCCAAAATAGATAATATAATAGCATGGAACAATAAAAAATTATAGATATGTTGGAGACGTATTAGTGGGTCCCCTTGGTTGATTCTTTCGGCAATATTTTTTATATATTCCAAAAATATTCTTCGTGGATTTTCAGGTCATTCCGAGAACTTCTATTTCTGCCCAAAAATAACACCATGGCAATTCTGCTGAAAACAACGTCAATCCGGGTTAGTTCCATTCAAATCATGCAATTTAGAGTCCAAAACAAGGGCGAAAGAGTTTGGAAAAGTAGATATGATGGAGGTATCAATTGCCCGTGTCTAGCCCTCATGATTATCACAAGAAATTTGATGGGCCACGTCTCCCTTAGCGTGATCTAAAGACTTCACTTCAACCTGCATCGCAACTTGAAGTTAGTTTGCGTACTCAACAACTACTGCAGCACATCGCTGAGGATCGACGCAAAAAAGAACACCTCGCCGCCGAGCTGAATGCTATCAACAATCAAACCAGAATCACGCATCTGATTGAGGATGAAAACAAGAAGAGGCTCTGGAAATTGCTTTGCAAGTTCTTTACCGAGAAACAACTCATCAATGTCAATCTCCAAGAACTCTATGATCATATTGACAAAGGCTTCACCATCGATGATTTTCAACATTGGAGTACCCCTCCTCTAGCTGGTCGTGAGAAAACCACTGATCTTCTGCACCTCAAGCTTCGCAAGCTAATTGAAGAATCTAAAGCCACTTCACCGACAGAGAAACCTACCGAAGGCAATGTGCTCTATCGTGTTCGTCAAGTGTCTGATCCAAATATGCCCTCGTCTTCTCCGCCCCAAGTTGTTATTCCTGATGAAAAATCCACCGCTCCTGAAGCCGAAGCTGACCCAGTCACTTCCGAAGCAGAAGTCACCTCAGACAGTTCTTCGGTAGATGCCGCTGAGTGAATCAAGTTCTGCATTTTTTGCACTCCTGTTATTCCTCACCCTTTTGACACTAGTTGGAAAAAAGGGGGAGAATTACATTGAGTCTTGATAGATTTGCTTTCTGTGTTTCTTTGGTTTGGTTTCTTCATAGCATGTCAATCCGCGCAGAAACAGTTCAGTCAGCCCATAGTCCGATTGCACCTAGAATACATAGACCATCACCTCCTCCAAGGGATGTGGTACACCCCAATGCAGAGACCAGTGTTGAGACCGGGACCGTGATTAGATCACTCCTCCCTGGTGGCGCAATGATTATCATCGCATTCGGGCGCCCCCTCCGCGGGATGTCGCATATAGGGTCCGACCCTATGAGGACATGCAGCCGTTTGATGATGATCGAAGGCCTAGCACTCCGCACCGGCCGGGTGTATAGTCCGCGGGACCAAGAGGGAATGGTTATCGGGATCTGTGGTTCAACGCAAGATATGTTCTTGCTCAGAACCTAGTTGACAGGGGTCGAACCAAAGTTTTAAATAGTCGGCTATAGCGTTTTGAGACGAACAATGCTACAATTATGCATTTTTAGCTCTACCTGTGAATAGCCGCTAATAGCGCTGCTAACTTACGATTAGGGATAAAACCGAGCTTATTTCGCGCTATAGCGTAAAAAATGGGCCCAAATTGCACGGCCCAAAACCACATAGCCCAAATTTCTGACTAAAGTCGCGTGGCCCAAATGAGTACAACCCTAGACGGCTGATAAGTCTCCAACGTATCTATAATTTATGTAGTATTCACGCCATGTTTACAACAATTTTATATGGTTTTGGTATGATTTGCATGGAACTAACTCGGACTGACGATATTTTGAGCAGGACTACTATGGTGTTGTTTTTTGTGCAGAAATGGAGGTTCTCCAAATGAGCTGAAACCTTTTGATGATTTTTTTGGAACAAAAGAGGCAGTAGAAGCTTCGTGGGAGGGCCAGAAGAGCCATGAGGTGGGCACAACCCACTAGGGTGCTCCTAGAGCCCAACACGTGTGCAGGTGGGTTGTGCTTACCTTGAGGCCCATCTTCGCGTGAAACCGGCGCCAAAAAATCCTATAAATAGGGAAACCATTAGAAATAACCCTAAATCAGATGTTCCACCGCCGCAAGCCTCTATAGTCATGAAAAACTAATCTAGACCCCATTTCAGCGGAGGGGGAAAATCATCACCGGTGGCCATCTTCATCATCCCGACGACCACCATGATGAGGAGGGAGTAGTTGTCGGGGAACATAAACAAGGGTATATATTTCCCCTGACTCGTGCACTGACGATGAAGCCCACGGGCACAAGAACATGATTACAGCACCAAGGTCAGAGTGGAACACAAGGAATCAGTCCTTCGGAGGACCAACGTGCATCACAAGAAGACCAAGTCTGGCCCGAGAAGCAAGACGTTACTAAGGGAAAAGCCTCCCATGCCGGGCAGGCGAACCTGGCGAGGACGAGGTCACCCCCGAAAGCAAGCCTCCAGGTCACCCCGGCAGGCCTGCCGAGGCCTACGAAAGCAGAACCACCTCACCACACCACCTCATCACGACGCATGTCGTCGAACAGTGCGGTGTCAAGCTCCAAAGTGACTAAGTGGCTGTTATTCACCACATGGCAGCCACTTCCTACAGGAAATACCCCCAAGCGACACCCGTCCTGTGACGTGTCGAGCGAGCAGGTGCGAAGCTGGCAAAACAACCCGGCAAGGCCTGTCGGGTAAGCTAAGATGTGACGTTGAGCGGCGCATTTAATGCACTTTATCAGCCTGCAGAGTTAGGTATGATAGCACTGTTTTCTATCTAATCAATGCATAATGACTGATTTGCCACTGTGGTGACCCCTTTGTCTATAAAAGGAGGCCTAAGGCAACCGTAGAAAGGGTTAGCAAATCCACCCTCTCACACATTCATACGCGCGTAGCCGTTTCGCCCCGAGCACTACAAAAAAACACACTTCCGTGTTGATACGTGTTTGTCACAGTAGGTCATGTTTTCTGTCATGCATGTACGTCCATGATGATTTTATGACAGAATCAAAGTAGTCATACATGTTCTGTCGTAGAAGTGTTCCGTGACATTACCAAAATTATCATCACGGAAGTGTCCACTTCCATGACGATAAATTGCGCGTCATATAGTTGCTTTCGTCAAGGGTAACCGACACGTGGTATCCACCATAACGGGTCGTCGTTAAGCTATCGGGTTCCGGTTTCGACCCGATAACCCGTTAATAGCCCGGACTATTGGGGATTTTCCACATGTAAAATTCTGAATGGCGAGAGAAACCACATGTCGGCTCACCGTTGGGACAGATGTCATCCACTCATTGGACTGAAGGCGCCTATGATACGTCGACACGTGGCACGGCCCAACAGAGGCCCATTCCGGTGAAAAGGCTGGCCCGTTTGACTTGGTCAAAAGGTAGTGGGCCGGGCCACGAAAGGCCTGTTAACGGCATGTTCGCATATAGCTCATTTACAGCCCGCTAAGTCATGACCCGTTATGGCTTATTCGAATTAGGCCGAGTGGCGTCATCTGGGCTGTCCAATATGATTCCAGCCCGTTGTAACTTCCAGCCCATGTATGGCCCATGACGTCTTTCGGCCCATATGAGGTCCTTTGTAACTCTTGGCCCATTAACGGCCCGTGGTGAAACTGGCCCGTAATGAACAGTGTATCGCTTTATACCCGTTAACGGCCCATTAGTCCGTCGACCGTTTCCAGCCCGTGTTAACTTTTGCCTTCTAAGGGCCCATTTATTCTTGGGCTCATTTCCAGAATTCGATTACTTATGGTTTGTTACTGGCCTATTCCGCTTGTGGGCCAAATTCAGCCCGTGGTTACAGTCGGCCTGTTTGTGGCCCGTTAACCCGTTGGGCTATTTTCATAGCGTCATCAATTACGGCCTATTAACGGCCCGTTATGGTCGGGCCATAAAACAGATGATTTCCACTCTAGCCCATTTATGACCCATTTTGCGGCCCGTTATTGGTCCACGAATAGTACGGCCCATGTTTGGCGAAACGATTATACGGCCTGTAGAAGGCCCATATATGAGACGACCCGTAGAAGGCCCATAGATCCTACCGCCCGTAGAAGGCCCATGGATCGTACAACCCATGGAGGGCCATGGTCACTGAGGGAGTCCTGCATTAGAGGGGTCCCCGGGCGTCCAGGCTATGTGACATGGGCCGGACTGGTGGGCGTGAAGATACAAGATAGAAGGCCTTCCCCCGTGTCCGGATGGGACTCTCCTTTGCATGTATGGCAACCTTGGCGTTCGGATGTATAGTTTCCTTTCTTTGTAAACCGACTTTGTACAACCTTAGGCCCCTCCGGTGTCTATATAAACCAGAGGGTTTAGTCCATAGAGGCAATCACAAATCATACAGGTTAGACATCTAGGGTTTAGCCATTACGACCTCGAGGTAGATCAACTCTTGTAACCCCTATACTCATCAAAGTCAATCAAGCAGGAAGTAGGGTATTACCTCCATTAAGAGGGCCCGAACCTGGGTAAACATCATGTCCCCTGCCTCCTGT
Organism: Triticum aestivum; assembly: GCF_018294505.1. Taxonomy (NCBI): domain Eukaryota; kingdom Viridiplantae; phylum Streptophyta; class Magnoliopsida; order Poales; family Poaceae; genus Triticum; species Triticum aestivum. The sequence goes on from NC_057802.1 coordinate 370,513,016, forward strand.
TACCTTCGAACCTCAGACGCACAGTTCGGGACCCCCCTACCCGAGATCGGCCGGTTTTGACACCGACATTGGTGCTTTCGTTGAGAGTTCCACTGTGTTGTCGAGAGAAGGTTCGGTGGCTCGATCGATCATCTACAATGATGACGACTCGTGGGAGACTTTCCTCCCTGGCCAAATCTTCGTATTCGGCGGCTTCGCACTGCGTGCCAACTCGATTGGCCACCTTGAACAGATCGATAGCTACGCCCCTGGTCATCAGATCAGTTTTGGAAACCTAAACTATGTCGCCGATATCCGAGGAGACTTGATCTTCGAAGGGTTCGCGGCCCCGATCACCGCTCTGGCCTTAGATCCGGAACAAACCATCAGGTCCGAAGATGGGAGTTTCGAGCCCATCGGACTCTCCGCTGCAAACTGCATTATCAAGGATCCGGAGGCGACTATGTCCACGGCGAGCTCAGAATCAGATCGGGTTCCCCCTATCATTGAAAGGCCGGACTCGCCCCCGGACTCCAGATCCAAACTTTCAAAGTCCGTGCCAAGCAAGCATGGCCAGGAGGCCTTCGCCCCGGCCAGCCCCGCGGACCCTGGCTTCCTCGTCCAAACCTCGCTCTTAAACGATGCCCTGGACTTTGCGATCCCTCGTCATTACAGAGGAATCACTTCTGAACTACGCCCAACCCGGACTAGGGGCTGGGAGCGGGGAATTTTACGCCCCACACACCACCCACTTCATAGCCACTATCGAAGATTTAACCGACATGCTAGACTACGCCTCCAAAGACATCGACAGCATGGATGACGATGTCAGAGACGAACAAGGCCAAGACCCGCCGATCACCGGACGTTGGACGACCACCTCCACATATGACGTGTACATGGTGGACACACCCAAAGAGGATGACAATGATGGCAGGAAGGATCTGGTTGAGGATAAGCCTGCTGAGGCACCTCCAAATCATCGACGTCTGCGGCACCGCTCAAAATCGCGTCACGAAAAAGACAGCAATACCGGCACCGGATATAATAACACTCCGGAGAACGCTGAAGACCCCGAAGCCCTAGTCGAGCCAACATACAAACAGGATGATTGGGAGGATGGGCAAGTTAGCCCTGACGATCCAGTTGGGAACGAGGACTCAAAGGATAGTAACTATCTACCAATCTCCGAGGATGATGTGAGCCTTGGCGACGAAGACTTCATCATGCCAGAGGAACCACTCGAGCAGGAGCGCTTTAAGTGCCAGCTAATCGCCACTGCAAGAAGCCTAAAAAAGAAGCAGCAATAGCTCCAAGCTGAACAGGATACACCCAACGACAGATGGAGCCAGGTCCTGGCTGCCGAAGAGTATGGCCTTCAACTCCTAGCAAGGAGTTATCTGAAGCGTCGGCTACTACCACAATTTGACGACGAGGCCCTCGAGCCCATACCGTCGAGATATGACAGTGCTGATGAGCCAGACTGGCCACCACATGGACGAGATAAAGTGGCCACCTATGCTGAACACCAACCCGCACCACCTCGCGTAGAGGTAGAGAGACAGCGGCTCTAGGATACACCTACGACCTGCGACAGGACCTGGACAATAGAGCAGGCCAAGCCAGATGAATCTATGGATCAAGGGGGCGTGCCCAACGCGAGAGGACGGCCATCAGGCCTGGCGCGATAGGCACAACCTCACCCGGGCCGAGAACCGCATACGGACTTCATCCGAACTGCGTCGTGACGTCGCCCGATATAGAGGCGCCACACACCCCCTATGCTTCACCGATGAGGTAATGGAGCACCAGTTCCCAGAAGGGTTTAAACCCGTGAACATTGAATCGTACGATTGTACGACGGATCCCGCGGTATGGATCGAAGATTTTCTTCTCCACATTCACATGGCTCGCGGTAACGATCTCCATGCCATCAAGTACCTCCTCCTAAAACTCAAGGGACCAGCATGGCACTGGTTAAACAGCCTCCCAGAAAACTCTATTGGTAGCTGGGAAGATTTGGAAGACGCCTTTAGAGACAACTTCCAAGGTACCTATGTTCGTCCTCCAGACGCCGATGACCTTAGTCACATAGTCCAGCAAACCGGAGAGTCAGCCCGGAAACTCTGGACCAGGTTCTTAATTAAAAAGAACCAAATTGTCGATTGTCCGGACGCCGAAGCCCTCGCGGCCTTTAAACACAGCGTCCGTGACGAGTGGCTCGCCCGACACCTCCGCCAAGAAAAACTGAAGTCCATGGCAGCTCTCACCGCACTTATGACCCGTTTTTGCGCGGGAGAGGATAGCTGGCTAGCTCGTAGAAGCAACAGCACCAGTGACACAGGCACCTTCGAAGCCAGAGACGACAACGGTAGGCCACGACGCAACAAACACAAGCGTCGAAGCAACAATGAAAATACTGAAGATACGGCGGTCAATGCCGGATTTAGTGGCTCTAAAATCGGTCAGCGGAAGAAGCCATTCAAAGGAAACAAAGATGGTCCATCCAGTTTGGACAGAATACTCGATCGGCCCTGCCAGATTCATGGCACCCCTGATAAGCCTGCCAATCATACCAACAGAAATTGTTGGGTCTTTAAACAAGCTGGTAAGTTAAACACTGAACACAAGGGGAAAGGGCCGCCCAGCGAGGACGACAATGAAGAACCTCGCCCACCGAACATAGCGGGACAGAAGAAATTTCCCCCGAGGTAAAAACGGTGAATATGATCTACGTTACTCATACCCCTAAGCGGGAGCACAAGCGCGCATTAAGGGACGTCTACGCCATAGAGCCAGTCGCCCCAAAATTTAACCCCTGGTCAGCCTGTCCGATCACTTTTGATCGCAGAGACCATCCCACCAGTATCCGTCACGGAGGTTCGGCAGCATTGTTCCTCGATCCAATTATCGACGGACCATCTCACGCGAGTCCTTATGGACAGCGGCAGTAGTCTTAACCTGCTTTATCAGGACACTGTCCGCAAAATGGGTATTGATCCGTCAAGAATCAAACCAACTAAAACTACCTTTAAAGGAGTAATACCTGGTGTAGAGGCCCGCTGCACGGGCTCAATAACACTGGAAGTGGTCTTCGGTTCGCCGGACAACTTCCAAAGCAAATACTTGATCTTCGACATCGTCCCTTTCCGCAGTGGTTATCATGCACTGCTCGGGAGAACCGCCTTCGCCCGCTTCAATGCGGTCCCGCATTATGCTTACTTAAAGCTCAAAATGCCTGGACCCCGCGGTGTTATCATAGTTGATGGAAACACGGAGCGCTCCCTCCGTACTGAGGAGCATACCGCGGCCCTTGCAGCCGAAGTACAGGCTGGCCTCATTGAGCCGAATACTACATCGGCAGTCAAGCCCCCGGACACTGTCAAACGAGTCCGGTCTACCTTGCAGAATGGCACTCCGGCTCGTCCAGAGCTAGATTAGCAACTCAGCCTCCTTCAAGGCCCCAACCTGATAGTGGCATACGTACCGCACGTACATTACTATGCACTAAAGATACCATGGGCAAGTATTGAGGCATACTAAAAATAAAGTCCACGATACGGCTCGACCCTATCCGGACCCTTCATATTCTTCCCTTTTTTCTTCTTATTTTTATTTTTCAGGTTCTTTACAAACCACCACTTTTTGATGGTACCTAGGGCCCTTTTCCAGGCCCCTTATGTATACTCGATCGTTGATCCTCTCAAAGGATCATACACCAAGGCGAAAAGCAGCGCAGATGTGCGGCAGAGTGTCCAAAGGATCTTAAAGATCATCTTTTCCTTTTTAGGACATGTATACAGCTTTCCCTTGTTCTTGGCATGTAAAATAGCCTCGATGCTTATGGCATCCTCTGTAAAAATACGTTTTGACGTATCAATCAGACTATAATGGCAATAGTTTCACCCAATCTTGTTCGGTATTGGCTTATTTCTTAATCTGTCTTCCATCTTCACGTCGGATTGGATTATACAGCCCAACACGATTTAAATCGCCTGGGGCTCTATTCAGCTATATATATTTTTGAAAACAGAAAGTACGAACACTCTCAGAGTAGACTTCGGCGTCCCGAATACTGCATTATATGCATCGGCTCCGAATCATGTCTTTGGTCAATAGTTTGGTTGCCGGCTCCTGTGGTTACTACCTTACGTTCCGCTTGTTCGGCTAAGGTAGTAAAGGGAGAACTACTGCGATTCTATTTCTGGTTTGCCCGGTCAAGCACCTCAGTAGAGAAAGCTGAAAACTGACCGCCATGATGCGGCGAGAGCTGGTCAGCAATTCGGCAACTTACTAAATCTCTAGCGATTTCTTTCGTATTACATGAAGGACTGGCTCTCTTCCAGTCACATGCATAAGGCATCCAAGTGCGGATATCCGCATACGCACAAGGGGCTATCTTACAGTCCCATTGTCAAACTCCTATGGCTAAGTGAGAGTGATAAAGCCGCATAGTCCGATTGCCTGGTTCGCCGCACTGAGACCTCCTTTACGGACAAAGACGTTGGGTCAAGTGCTGTCATGTGCTATTCCGAACACCCCCATAGTATCTACGTGGGGGCTGAAGCCGACGACTGGCAAACTCTCAAGGATAAAAACGGCCGCATAGGAGGAAAAATACTTTAAAATAAAAGGCACAGATATATTACAAAGCTTAAGTTCATGATATAACGCCTGGTCAGGTCAGATACATTTACTCGAACATAATTTCCTTCGAGCATTGACCCTCTATCAAACGGGCACCCTCTAGGACGTCTTCGAAATAGTGCTACGCTTGCGGTGGTCCTTGCCCCTGGCGGGCCCTCGACTGCCACGACGACATCCTTCATTATCGCCCAGTGCATCTTGACATCGGCGAAGGCCAGCCGTGCACCTTCTATACATGACGACCGCTTGACCGCGTCAATTTGGGGCAGCGCGTCGACGAGTCGCTGCACCAGGCCAAAATAGCAGCTTGGAATGGGTTCAGCTGGCCACAGCCGGACTATGACGTCCCTCATGGCCAATCCGGACATCCTATGCAGCTCGGCCCACTGTGCCATCCGGTCATTCAACAGTGCTGACCGCTCCTGCGCCGCGAACTGTGACCAGAATAGCTTCACTGTCGTGTGCCCCTCCTGGGCTCGGAAGAACTGCGCGGCGTCGGCGGCACTCTTCGGAAGATTCGCAAAGGCGTTTGGAGCACTCCACAGTCGAGTGAGCAAGGCATACTTCTGATTGCCAAATTTACTCTGTAAGAGAAAGGGCTTACCAGCCGCTATCTGTTCAGCTTGCTTGATCTCCTCGCGCGTTGCTCGGGATTTGGCCCGCGCCTCCTTGGCCTCTTGAAGGGCCTTCGCAAGGTCGGTCGCCTGGGCTTTATTCTTCTCCTCTAGGGACTCGCACTTACTGGCGGCGTCCTGGAGCGCTTGCTCCACTTCGGCCACCCGCTCCTCATATTGGCAAAGGACGACTTGTTCGGACTTCAAGTCCTTGGCCATTTTATCAGCGGCCGCCTTGTTGACCCTTGCCTGCTCCTTGGCCTAGGCAAGTTCACCCCTGAGGATCTCGACCACAGCAGCACTGCCTGCAATCGTACACATAATAGCGCATGAGCTTTGACTCAGAGTCTGCATATTAATACAAGCATGAACGAGATATTCTGAAGCATACCTTGCACCTCATCGAACCTCTTGTTTATGCGGACAAGATCCTCATCTGCCAGCCCCAACTTCCGCTTGAGCTCGGATACCTCGGCGGCTTGGGTGGTTGCCGCTACTAGTGAAGCCTGTTTTTCAAAATAGACAAGTACATTATCTCCTGCAACTATTATCGATCCTCTGTTCGGCCTTTTTCCAAAATCCAAATAGAGTCTCAGGGGCTACTATCTATATACAGGCATATTTTTCATATGAAAAGCGGCCAAGAATATTACATCGCCTACCTCGAAGCCTGTTAGCAGGCTAGTGAAGGCTTTATTCAGCCCGCTCTTTGCAGACTTAACCTTCTCAACCACCACACCCATCAAGGTGCGGTTCTCCTCCACGATGGAAGCGCCTTGCAGTGCCTCCATCAGTGTGTTCGGCGCCTCCGGATTAGGGGAGGTCGCCGCTGGAGTTGGCGTTCCCCCCTCCCTTGAAGGGGGTCGCTTATTCAGTTCTAGAGCCACTTGGGTTTCCGGAACGGTGTTCGGCTTGGGGCGGAACTGATCAAAGCCCTCGCCGTCAGTCTCCATGGGGATTGCGCCCCCCATGTTCTCGGCAGCCGAGGTATTACCCTCTGGCGCCATTTTGGCGGCCTCCCGTACATCTCCGTGGCCCGGAGAGGCCCTTCGGGACAACACTTCAGTGTCGTCCGTGGCGGTTGGCAGGGAGGCTCGCGGAGGTGACTTGCTCTCCATCATACTCAGATCCAAAGAATTCCCCTCCGATAATGATTGTTGGGGGAGGTCGCAGGCCGGACTACACCATACAATGTGTTAAATTACAATCATAAAGATTGGGCATATATAAGGCACCCTCGGATACTTACGATGCGGTGGGGGGCTTCGGCCTGGGGCCCCACTCGGGGATGGCTTCGGCGTCCGAATCTGAGCCGTCTAGGAGGGATATTTTTCCCCTTTTGGGCGCCTCCGCCTCTGGGTCTTCGGAGGCCGCCCTTTTCTTCTACCTCCCCTTCGGGGGAGAATTGCTTTCTGCCTCCTCCTCCTCTTCATCTTCATCTTCCTCGTGGGAGGAATGAGTTTCGGTCTCTCTGGACACTGCATCTGAAGTACCTTTACGGTGGAGGCCACCTTTGGCCTCGTTGCTCTTCTTCTTGGCCTTTTTCTCTGGCGCCTGATAGGGCACCGGGACCAGCATCCTCATTAACAGAGAACCAGCTGGGTTTTCGGGGAGTGGAGCTGGACACCTGATCCACTCCGCCTCCTTGGTCCAGCCCTGTTTAGAGGATGGAATTCTCAGTGCACCCCCTTGGATTGATAAATTAAGTTATGTTCGGAAATTGAACACTTACCGGAGTGGCCGGATGATTGCAGTCAAAGCTGACGTCCTCGGATGTCTTCGGCCACGACTTCTGAGCCTTGAAGAGCAGCTTCCGGATCTCTTTGTGCATCATGCCAAATAATCGCTGCAGGATCCGTGGCCCTTTCGTATTGAACTACCACATACGGAGAGCCCGCCGCTGGCAGGGAAGGGTTCGGCGGACGAGCATCACCTGGATCACGTCAGTGAGGCTGATGCCCTGTTCTATGATACTTCTGATGCGCTTTTGTAGCATCAACACCTTGTCAGATAATCCCCAGTCCAGACCCTTATTGGTCCATGACGCAAGCTGCAGCGGGGTCCGGATCTGAATGCAGGAGCGGCCATCCACTTGGTGCCGCGGGGTTCGACGATGTAAAACCACTCCTGCTGCAATATTTTGACGGTCTCCACAAAGGCCCCTTTGGGCCAGGTAACATTGGGAGCTTTCTCACCATGGCACCTCCACAATCCGTGTGCTGCCCGCCGACCACCTTCGGCTTCACATTGAAGGCCTTAAGCCACAGGACGAAGTGTGGGGGGATCCAGAGGAATGCCTCACACACGACGATGAACACCGAGATGTGGAGGAAGGTGTTCGGGGCTAGATCATGAAAATCTAGTCCGTAATAGAACATGAGACCGCGGACAAACGGGTGAAGGGGAAACCCTAGTCCGCGAAGGAAGTGGGGGATGAATACCACCCTTTCGCCGGGCTCCGGAGTGCGGATGATGTGCTCCGGGGCAGGAAGCCTGTGCGTGATCTCCGCAGACAAGTACCTTGCCTCCCGGAGCTCCTTGACGTCCTCCTCTGTCATGGAGGAGGCCATCCACTTGCCTTGAGAACCGGATCCGGCCATGGTTGAAGAAGTTGGTGGCGGTGCGAAAGATTGGAACTTGGGCGCTGGAGCTTGAGGATGGGAAAGCCGAGGAAGAAGCAAGTGTGGGGTAAAAAGATGGGTCCTTATCCTCTTATAAAGGCAGTGAATATCGAGCGCCCCCTCAAGTCTTAAAACTTGCCTATTCCCAAAGGGTCGCGCGAATGGCACGATTGGATTACCCAAACCCGCATTGATGAGAATCCCGCAATAAGGGGACACGATCTCTGCTTTGACAAGACGTGTCGATAGAGGCTGCGCCTCGAAACGCGAAGCAAGAGGCCACAAAACAGTTTGAAATAATAATAAGGCCAAACGTAACATCTCGCCCAAAAAGCTATCAATAGACATGACTTATTTTGTTTAAATATTTTGCCCTGTGGTTGGGGGTTGTAACTGTTATATAGAGCCGGATATAGTTCTTTTGATTCAACTGCTTTGAAGTATTCGGAGGAGGAACCTGCCCTGCAATGCCGAAGACAATCTGCGCGTCGAACACATCGTCATTGAAGCCTGGTTCAGGAGCTACTGAGGGAGTCCTGGATTAGGGGGGTCCCCGGGCATCCGGGCTATGTGACATGGGCCGGACTGGTGGGCTGTGAAGATACAAGATAGAAGGCCTTCCCCCGTGTCCGGATGGGACTCTCCTTTGCGTGGATGGCAAGCTTGGCGTTCGGATGTATAGTTTCCTTTCTCTGTAAACCGACTTTGTACAACCCTAGGCCCCTCCGGTGTCTATATAAACCGAAGGGTTTAGTCTGTAGTGGCAATCACAAATCATACAGGCTAGACATCTAGGGTTTAGCCATTACGATCTCGGGGTAGATCAACTCTTGTAACCCCTATACCCATCAAAGTCAATCAAGAAGGAAGTAGGGTATTACCTCCATCAAGAGGGCCCGAACATGGGTAAACATCGTGTCCCCTGCCTCCTGTTACCTTCGATCCTCAGACGCACAGTTCGGGACCCCCTACCGGAGATCAGCCGGTTTTGACACCGACAGTCACTACAGTAGGTAGCAGGACCATGGTCACAACTGTTCGTGTGTTGCCATGGTTATTGTGGCCTAGTTATAAAAATAGGTTATTGTGGCCACTAGAAAAAACACAGAAAAAGAGCCACAGTGACTACAAGAAAACAACTAAACAAGACAATAAGGAAATAAATAAGCAAGCAACTAACGCTAGGCTATTACGGCTATTACACATATTACATCCACTGGGCATCAAAGTTTGCCACGAGTGCAAATATAGGGAACAAAACAACATATTACATACACTGGCCGTCTAAATTGGCCACCAGTGCAAATAAACGCGGCAGCAAAACAAGTCCATAACTGAAACAACTTCAGAAGAGCTTAAGAAACGCTATCCTGGGTATCCGCCATGCTGGCAATAAGCTTAGCAATCTTATTAGCTTTGTCCTGTTTGGCGCTAAAATCCTCCAACGCTTGTTGTTGCACCAGAAAGTATGCATCTGAATGCTCCAGGGACTTCCGCAGTCCTTCCGCTTCTTGTCGCAGCATAGCTGATCGATGTCTTTCAGCTTGTAGTTGAGACTCAAGAAACCGAACTAATTCAGACAGTGAGTTTGAGTAGCTTGTGCAAGCGGTAGTGGCCAGTAACTCGAACACTAAACCAAGACAGGACTTTGGGGTTGTCTCACTATCTTCAAGATAGTTCTCCTTAGCTGTTTTATCAGCTTTGTTGGAGACCAACAAGGATGTCTCACTACCTGAACCTTATCTACATTATTTTCTTTACCATTGCTTAATAAGGCACTCTTCCCCAATATTTTGTCAGCATTCTAAAAGAAGAAACAAGCAGACACATAACAGGTTTAGCATGTACTAGTATATGAAACTCATTTCGGTGAACCAGTTCATTAGTAAGGTGGATAGGATTAAACTACCAAGTCTTCTATTGCCAAGTAGTACATAATAAAAGCATCAAACAAACATATATCTATGTCCTATGGTCACTGCATTGTCTTGCCAAATCAAAATAGAGACACGGTTCAAATCATATCAGTTCAAGACAAAGTAGCACTGAAACAATACAAAGCATGGGAAACTACACGGCACAACAAGATTTCAGATGGGTACCACGGGTCTACATGTACAACAACACTATTGGCTCTATTGTGATGCTAGTAATGTGCATGATATCAGAAAGCAACTGTACACATAATTGAAATTGAAATCAACAGAGCTATTTATAAGAGCAAACATGTTAAAGAAACACGTGCAAACATACCTGTTGTGCCATTGGAGTTTCGATTGGATCCTTCAATTTAGAAATAAGTTTGTATGAGTAAATACAGTAATTTAAGAGCAAAGCAATATGCACGATAGCAATGGAATCTTAAATGAGAACAGTTGTTCTTGAGGTTTAAGCACTTGTTCTACATGAACAGAGTACAGTAAGACACAAGAATATAGTACTTAAAAATAGAAAATGAGCTCATAGACCTTACCACATTCTTGGTTCGGGACCAGTACAAAACAAGGCGTTCCCAGTCATCGTCCAGTAAATGTGTCTCAGGAGAAAGTAAGGGAATTTGATGAGTTTCTTTGCCAGTGAAGTACATTTTCTTCAGGTAACTCCGATACTGCCACCAAGCATTCTTGAAGATAGCAGAGGTATTAGCACAGGTTACCTCATCCTGAGTTTCCAAATCGGTCTTCTCTATAGAGAAAAATGGGAAAATTTGCTGTATTATAACCATCATGGAGGTAGAATGTATGGGACAAAGCAAAGTAATTGCCATGAATAACATTACTTACACATAACTCCTGGACAAACACCTGCAACTGGCATTTTCCTTTCATCTTCAGTATAATAATTCCATGATAGGAAGATACACACATAGGATTTAACAACATCAAATGCATAGATGCTAAACTACGACTGGCTGGTTGTGCTTCCTCCACAAGAATAGGTGTACTAACTGGTGGAGTTGGGGTTCGCCGTGGTAGTACTAGCACTTTGGGCATTGGAGCTGCCTTACTAACTGCCCTTGTTTGGGAGCTCTATGGTGGAGATGGTGCTGTGTCAACAGGAACAGGGTTACTATCTGCTGGGGTTGGGGTTAGATTGGGCGAAGCTAGTTCTCTGTCCATCACAGCAGGGGTACAATCAGTGAGAGTCTGGGGTATGTGTGGTAGGGCTAGTTCCCTTGCATGTACAACCGGGATGCTATCTCCAGCAAGAGGTAGCATTTTTTTATTTGAAGACCATGTTTTTACTCCGCTAGATACTGCCATCACCCGCTCCAATTCAAATGGCTGATAAACAGGAAACATAGTTGAATGTACATACATTGTATGAGAGACAGATGCAATAGATAGTGTGGAAAAAAGAGGACATGAAATAGTTGACATGTATATTGTTTAACTAAAAAGGATAGCATGACATAATTTCACATATATGATGTCTATCTAAACTGGATAGCATAGCATGACATAATTCAAAGATATGATCATGACATAATTCAAAGATATGATGACTAACTAAACAGGATGGCATGAGATAATTATATGATGTCTTTAGTAAACAGGTTCGCATGACATAATTCACATACATGTTATCTAAGTAATCATGATCGCATGATTTAATTCACATATGTGATTTATATGCTAAGCAGAGGGCATTCGCATATATGATGTCTGAACTAAGAACATGGTGTTGAATATTGTGTGTATGATATCTAAACTATGCAATGCAAGACACCATATGCATGATATGAGCAGTATAACCGTGCCAAGTTACAGCATACACCTCAGTGGGGGAATAGGACTGGTCATCTGTCCCTGAATCCATATCTGAGGAGCTATCGGGATCCAGTAAGAGATCTGCTTCAACAGGTAGCACTGTCTGCTCTGAAGACCTTGTTTTCACTCTAGATTTTTCCATTACCCACTCAAATGGTTGATTCACAGGAAGAGTAGTTTAATGTACAAACATTGTCGCCAAATGGAAATGTAATGAAGAAAAGGATGGGCAAGATATCATTCAAATATATGATGCCTAGTTAAACAGGATGGCATTGCATATTTCACATATATTATGGCTGGCTAAAAGAGACGAGACTGCATAATTCCCATATATGATATAGAAACTAAACAGGTGGCATTACAGAACATGTCTAAACTAAGCAGATGACATATATGATGTCGAAAGTAGGCACTGCAAGGCAACATATGCATGATATGACCAACATCATCATGCCAAGTTAGAGCAAACACCATGGGGAGTAAATAGGAGTGGTCAGTTGCGTCTGAATCCGCCTCAGAACAATATCTTCCTCTAGATTACAATCTGGAGAGGGGGGGTGTTTGCCAGTGAACCCACCATGGAGCGATGTCTGCATGACATTGTATTGCCGTGCAAAATCTTCTCCTTTTCTCTACATGTTCAACATGACTATGTACAATATCTGACATGCATACGGAAAAAATATAGTGAGATTATGTAAGGAGAGCATGCAGAAATCTAGAGTGATGGTAACAACCAGTGGATGGATTCAAAAATAATGATAGCAGGCTGATGATAGCTTTAATTTAATAAAAAGATAGATGATGATTTCTTTACTATTTGTTTCCCACCCAAGATGAACAACAAAGGCATACCATAGGTGAACCAGATGATACTGCCTCGATATGTGCCTCACAAGTAATTTCAAAACTCAGGTTTGAACATTAATTTGGACCTGACTTGGAGTCTAAGAGGTGAACAGGACGATAAAGTAGCAGGTAATATTAAGCAATGCATAACATAAGCAGAAACAAAAGATTGCGACCTCTCTTGTGGACCCGTGTACTCCTCAGGTTCATCTGCTGAGTCCATGATGGTGATGCAGTTGCGGTGGGTGCCGGTGGCAGGGAAGGAGATCTGTGGTGGCAAAAGACGGTCAGGAGTCATGATGTCTGGTTTGGTGGATGTTTCTGTCGATGGAGTAGCTCAAGCGAGGTGGACGATGTCGCGGCAGGAGCAGGACAAACCACACAAAGTTTTCTTAGACACCTACCTGTAACTGAAGTAATTCTGTAAGGGATCCTTTGGCTCGCAGGATTCTAAAAACATAGGGATAGGAAAAACACCGAAATATGATAGGAATGCACGTGGGAAGCAGAGCATTTGTAAACACATGATTTCTGTCAACCTGGGTGTTTGGTTCACGGGAATTGGAAGAGCAGAGGAATGGAAAGAAACATGGCCAAATTAAAGTGAAACCATATGAAAACGTGTACAGTTAGAATGTTATTCTGCCACTAATGCACTTGGCCTTGTTTTCATGCATAGGATTTTGAAAATTATGTCCAGGTGGATGTTTTGCTCCATTCCTTTCGACAAAATGCATGAATAATTGAATAGTAGAGTGCCATAGGAAAATTTCCTATTGCTATGTTTTTCCTTTGAACCAAAATAGCCCTAATGGATCGACATGAATGTAGAGTAATAAGTGATGCGACAAGTGTACAACCTCTTTGCCGTAGCCGTGTCGACCTCAGCATCATTGGGTTGGTCGCTGAAGAAGTTGAGGAAGAGGTGGCTGTCAGAGGTGTGGAGGAAGATCTGAAGAATCTGTAAACGGCGTCCAGGGCACTGCTCTGTTGTGATGGATGGTTCCGTCGTTGGAGCAGCTCCGGCGAGCCGTAAGACGTCGAGGCTGAAGCAGTACAAGACAGACATTGTTAATCTCAAGTGGCATTCTAATAGCATCTCCAATAGATGATGTAAAATACATTACCAAAAAGTGACAGATGTAAAATTTACATCACCAAAAAACACCTGACTACAACAGATGAGGTAAAAACTGTTCACTCTGAACTTAACTGTCGAAACCGAAATTTACTATGGAATCTGAATGTCACTGTCGAAACTAAACACAATGGTAGCACAGAGGCACTTCAGATGTAGAGTAGGGACCGCCTGCAGTTCATCTTCAGGCTCCACCCCCTGAGCCACCAGCCGAACCGCCGGCCCTTGCCGCCCATGGCCGGTGGCGCTCCCGCGCCGCCTCGCCGCCCCGAAACCACTCCCCACCGTCGGTCCGCCGCCGCCCCGGCCAGCCCTCTA